>NC_090923.1:770863212-771177766 GCF_040938575.1 Ambystoma mexicanum | reverse complement strand
TCAAACAGCTCAGCCCGGCTGTTTGAATAATTTGCAAAAGATTTTGAGGCCTGCTGAAAAAGTTCTGAAGTTTGGATTCTAAGTTCTGGAGATGGTCCTTCTGGATATTGTCTTGTCCGGCAAAGCGCTTTGCAAGAAAATGGAAAGTGAGTGTGTTGACTGTCCAAAGCAGTCTCTTTTTATGTGTTTTGAAAATGGGTGTGTGCGTGGGCATAGCTAAGCCTGCCCTCACAACTTATCATTGGCCAAGCTCTCCTCTCTCCCTTGATTGGGGGAAGGAATGGAGTGTCATCAGGCATTAATTTTATGGCATACTGAAAGAACACTCCCCTTGTCAATTTGCACACAAATCTATTTTTGATCCAAATACATATTTATCTATGTACCATTTATCTAATATTATATGTCCAGTTAACATATTTTCTGTAGCACCAAACCATCCGATCCCTGTCTTTGTAAGATGCTGTGTCCACTTATAACAGAATTCTGCCCTTTTCATCAAGAACACAACCTCTAAACTTTTCCAGAATGTACACAAACATGCACAAGGAATATGGGCAACAGAGGATAAATTGTCAGATTTTTAACATACAGACATTCGGAGTAATACGTTATTTTCCGCTACTACCCCCCAGAACATACCACAGAATCCTAACACCTTTTAAAATGTGCACAGAAAAATCACCAGAATAATGATATTAATTATATTATTTTGACAAGTCCTTACTATGAATTATCCATATTTTTAAAATTAGGCTCTGGCCCAGAGGGGTGTGGTTTCCCAAAGCACATGGTGGAATTTCTGGTTTATCCACTTCCTCCAACTCAGGTTGCTCACAGAGGCACTGCTCCTCTCAGTTTCTCCCAAGAGGAAGCCATTTACGACCCCCCTCCTATTTTAACATTTGCCTGAGCCAAGGAAGGCTCATTGTTCTGTTTCCCTGCTCCCAGGTGCTCCTCCCCTGATTCAATCAGAGAGGTGTAATCTCCTTTTGGTGGGAACAGCAGAAAGCAGCCAGGCCTGCAAATGCAGTGGCAGGGCAGGTTTCAACTCCTGTCTGGGGTAGTTGCCGGGCAGAATTCAATCTCTTCAAGCCAGGCTTCAGCTAAATGTCACTTTTGTTCCAGTTTTATTCATTCAAATCAAACTTACAATGTTTACACATGCAGCTAGAACGCTGATTCTAAGTTCAAAACTATGACCTTTAAACAGTTGCAACCTATGTGACACTCAAAAGTAGGTCACTCATTTATTTTAAACATTTCGATTTTAGTGGTTTTAAATCCAATTTCAGTTAAGCTGCTGACATCCACAGCTCAGCCAGTTTTGTTATAAACATTGTTTTGGGCTCTTCATCTTTCCAGATTTTGTATGCACACAAGACCACATTCTGCCAAATGTCTGCCGTTGTTCAGTGAGATTTTTGAATATCTTGCAATGTTTCAAATAGGCATTTTTATCTTGCATTCCAGAGAAACAAAGGTGATTTCAAGGTGCTTTTTTGAGCTAACCAGCACTGCTGTTTTTCCTTTGGAACCACATTTCACTCATGGCGCTTCTGGCCCATCATGCTCGCACTGGTGGGTGGCAGGTTAGGCGACCATTTTGGTGTGCGCAAAACTGCACGGTTTTCCCGGATTCTGGCACAAATGTGGGCTTTTCGGCCATCTTGGATTTTCTAAGCCCACCGCACCCAATGTGGCAGCATAATAACTTGAACATGGGTCAAGACACCCAACAAGCCCCCCGCCCAACTGCACTTTGATTTCGAGTCGAGGGGGAGTCAGGTACAAAGGATGTTTTGATCCACGCGCTGGTATGTCCGCATCATCTTCTTCTGATTCCGCCGATGGCACAGTTCAGCATCTTTTCCTCCATCAGGGTGGATCGATCGGTTCTCCTCGCCTGTGCTGATGGGAGTATTGGGCGGTACCCCGGGCCCCTCGGATCTTTGCTCTCGGTCCCCGGGTCGTCCTCCTTTGTCAGTCTCCATGGTTTCATCTCTCCTAGGATGACAAAGCAAAGCGGAAGTACCTATTCGTAGACATTTCTCCCCCACTATTGATATAGTGGGGCGGCATATACATTTTTATAAATCAAGAGACATTTTCATTCTTATTTTTTAAAAAAAAAAGATATAATCAGGAGACATTTTGCATTCAAGAATCATAATATTTTAGAGACTATATGTGGGATATTTTAGGGTTGGAACTGAATTACTCTGGAGCGGCCCCCTCTGGTATTGCAGAGGACTCCTCCAGTTGTTGCAGAGTGTGCCTGGGATGGCAACACTTTAGCTGATTGATATGGACCCACTTGTATTCCCCTCCCGCCGAACTACCTTTGGGTATGCGGATCTTGTAGGCGACTGGGGAGATCTTGTCTATAATTTCAAAAGGTCCCTTCCATGTAGGAAGAAATTTTCGCTGTTTGGCCTGGTTCCTCTGGAAATTGTATAGATAGACCTGGTCTCCCACATTGTATTCTTTCATGGTAGTTTTCAAATCATAGTGCGTTTTCATACTCTCGGCTGATCTTTCTAGATTCCGATGAGCATAGGCAAAAGCATGTTGGAGGTGTTTCCTCAAATTCTCCACATACTCATGAGTTTTGGAAGCATTCATTAAGCACCATCTTGCGTCCAGTCATCAGCTCAAATGGTGACATTTTAGTTGCAGATGAAGGGGTAGATCTGATGACCATCAAGACAAGCGGTAATCGGATATCCCAACTTGGCCCAGAATCTGCCACAAACTTTTTTAAGATGCTCACAATGGTTCTGTTGTATCTCTCTACTGCACCAGAAGAGGCTGGCCGGTAAGCAATATGTGGCTTCCTTTTAACCCCCAGTATCTCCCACATCTTTGTCATTACTTTACTTGTGAAGTGGCTACCTCTGTCTGACTCAATCCTTTGGGGTAGACCAAAACGTGAAAAGATGTGGTTGATCATCAGGGCAGCTGCTGTTTCTGCCTTGTAGTTTGGGGCCGGGAAACATTCCACCCATTTGGTAAATAAGCATGTCACCGTCAACATGTATTTTTTCCCCCTAGAGGAGCAAATCACAGGGCCTATGAAGTCGATTTGCAAATCTGACCATGGCAGTGTCATCCCCCTCTTTTGTAGAGGCGCACGGTGTATGAGGGATGTTGGCTGAATTTGTGTACACACAAGACACCCCTTCAAGTATTGGTCGAGGTCCTGCCCCATGTGTGGCCAGTATGCAACCTCTCTTAAGATCTCAAGTGTTGTGTGAAACCCCCTATGACCGGCGGTGGCCGCATCCTGGGTGTGACTTAACATCAGGCTTCGGAATGATGTAGGGACCACCCACTGATCATGGCCAGCTTGGGATTTCCTTACCAACAAACAGTCTTGGATTCCGAACGTTTTTGGACATTTTTGGACATTTCATCAAGGGGAAAGTTCTCAGGGTCCTCAATGTGTTGGTAAAACTTACCAATTATTGGATCCCCCTTCTGAGCCGTGATCAAATCAGCATCTGGTGTCTCCTTACTCCATTGTGCAGTTGAATGATCATTGTGAGCATTTGTCTGGGACCTAGTGATAGCAGTGACCTGTATTTCCCCCAACAGGGACTCAATCTTTATTAGATCCCCTTGGATGGCCCCGGTTTTGGCCAGCTGATCAGCTAAGTCATTTCCAGTTTTGTCTGGTCCCTCTACTTTGGAATGACCCTTGATCTTTTTCCAGTAGATGGTCATCCCATTCGAGGTGACCAGATCATCAATGTTTTGAATTAACTTCCCATGTTTCAAGAGTTTGTTATTAGCACATAACATGCCTCTGGTTTTCCAATTTACCAGGTGCTCCACGAACCCGTTCTGTACATAATCTGAATCTGTGATTATGACCAGTTTGTGGAGTTGATGTTGGACAGCAGTGAGGATGGCTTGATACACAGCCATCAATTCTGCCACCTGACTACTTCGGGGACCAATTTTGTATCCAGCGGAGGGTTCTGGGGACTCATTCACCCATGCATTCCCTACACCGACCACAAGTTCTTTTTCCCCGTTGTTGTCAACATGACAAGAGCATCCATCCACATAGACAGTGGGCATTCCCTCACACTTGTCTTCTTCAAAGACTTTGTGTGGGGAATTAAGGTATGCCTCCATGTTGTCCTTGATTTTTAGACTTTCGTCCTCAAGACAGTTTTCTCTGGCACAATCATGCAAGTCAGCTAGACCTTGCACGAGGGGACTCTTCTTGTTTTGGCCATATCTGACCTCCAGAGGAAAGCCTTGCATTGACATAAACCAGGAAGTAATTCGGGAATTACTCACATTTCCGGCCCAGATTCTGTCACTTTGGAGAGATTGCAGAGGCTGGTATGGAGTCTCCACTATGATGTGTTCCCCCTGGATAAACGGGCGGTAATTCTTCAATGCCCACACCATTGCCAGGAGTGCCTTCTCACAATCGTTGAATTTTTCCTCCACAGAGGATAAAGTTTTACTTGCATAGGAGATTACTTTATTGACCTTGTCATGCTTTTGATATGATACTGCAGTCAAGCATGTATTCGAGAACCCTGTCTCCAAGAAAAACTCCCTGTTTCTGACAGGGTAAGCTAGGCAGGGCGCTTGTGAGAGGCTTCTTTTCAGCTGTCTTACTGCCTTGGATTGTTCTGGACCCCATTCCCACTTGACCCCCACTTCAAGAGATGAATAAGGGGTCTGGGGATCTCTGCTTAGCCCTCAATGAACTTTCTGCTGTAATTAGTCAGTCCAAGGAGGCTCCTTAGTTCCCGCAGAGTTCTGGGGTCTTTCAGTTTCTGGACTGCTTCCACTTTCTTTTCCTGGGGACAGAGACCCTGAGGAGTAATCTCATGCCTCAAGAAATTAACACGGGTTCTACACCACTGTGCTTTCTGAAAGGAAAGTTTTGCTCCGGCGGCCCTCAACTGGGTCAGAACATAACAGATCTCCGCTATATGTTCCTCCACAGTTGAACTTTTGATGAAGACATCATCTACATAAACCAGGTTACCCCTCGCACCCAGGTCAGGCATGGCCTTGTGTAGGAAAATGTTGAACTCATTGCTGGAGCTGAGGTATCCGAAGGGAGTCCGGGTCCATATGTACTTCTGGCCCCCAAAGGTAAAAGCCAGTTTGTATTGGTCTCCCCTACTGACAGGCACGGTCCAGTATCCATTGGTCAGGTCTATTGCAGTGAATACCTGTGACCCCTGAATTTGGGCCAGCCCTTGGTCAATGTAGGGCAGAGGCCATTGGGAAGTATGGACCCGTTTGTTGAGCTCCCTAAGGTCGGCGCAGAGTCTCCACTGGCCGTTTGGCTTCAATATTCCCAGCACCAGATTATTGAAGGTGCTGTGTACTGGACGGATTATCCCCCGGGATTTAATTATTTCTTAATTATTTCAGTAAGGGACTCCATTGATGCGGGAGGCAAGCAATATTGCTTCACAAACACTGGAGCCATGCCAGGGTCCGTGGGAATTGTTGTTGTGTGGATGTCGGTGCGACCACAGTAATATGAGTGTACCGCAAAGAGATCTTGGAAATCCAAGAAAACTTGTTTCAACTTTTGCTTCTGTTCACACAGGTTCAGCTAGGTTGACTCTCTCTTCCACCATCTGCCTGAAGCCTGGAAAGACTTCTGGTTTTGCTATCTCAGCGGCCTCCTCCAGCTGGGTGGAGAGGTCCCTGGTCAGAGTGCTGATTTGGACTGGAGGCTTCAGGTGGGAAAGGCAGCCCTCATGGACCTGGAAAATCACCTCATCCCTCCTGAAGTCACAAGTCATTCCTTACCATAAGGGCAGGAAGTGTACACCAGGAAGTTCCCCCCATGCCGGGTAAAGATCCTGTCTGGCGTTGTATTGTCATCACTGTCACTGTCAAAACAGTCCTTGGGGATTGGTCCTAACCGTTCATTTCCTAGATCAATAGAGAAATGTCGGTCATAAAACCAATAATTCCAATAATGGTGCCTGCGGTTAGAGTAATACTCTTTAAGTCGCTGTTATCCACCTCTATTGGAATGGTGTCATGTTCTATGTTGGCCAATGGTGTTGGGTTTACCCCTAACCCTTGCTGTTGGCGAAAAGCATTTAGATGAATATAAGCATCAGGGTTTTTCAATTTTTGTCCTCTTTTAACTTTCACTTCCAGGGATAATTGTCCGGTCCTTTCTGGGATGGTGACTTCCTCTTTAATCTGAGTTTCAACTGCAGAAGTTAGCAATTGAGCTGACCTAAATGTTTTTTTTCTGGATCATCAAAGCCCATGGGATTATCCGCTAATCGGGACCAAGCTTTGACGTTTATTAGGTCCAAACTAATGTCAAAGCCATTGAGATTGTCACCGCCTAAGTAAAAGGCGGCAGTGACGTCTCGCACGACCCAACAATTATGGACTATGCTCTTGTTGTCAATGGAGATTTTGAGCATACACCTGCTTGGCAGGAGATGTTTGGAATTGGGTGCTTCCAGGTCCATTTCCCATTTGTCTATCAGTTTGAATGTGGGAATGGCTGAATCTTTTGGGAGTTGGCGGAACATGGCTTCGCTGATGAAGCTCTTACCGTTGTTCACACACACTCGGGCGAGAACAGAATCGTTCCGATCATTTAACTGAACAGGGATGAACAACTGCTCTCCAATTTGCTGAATATCAGCCAGGATCTGAGCTGATTTCACATCTTTCTGGACTATCGGAGTGGGAATGTCTGATTGTGGATTAGTAAAGAATTTCAGAGTGTTTCCTTCCAGTGTGGAATACCACCTTAAACTGGAAGGAAGGTTGATTTTCAGAAATAGAGAGGACCCCCCATCACCAGTCTGTTGTCCTACTGCTATTACTGTCACATCTGGAATTTGGTTGTTCTGGAAGTGAAATTCTACTTGGTCAGATTTTTGTTCAACCATGTGGCAGGTGCCGTTTAAACATGGTTGACGCTCTGTTTTAATTTTATTGGTCAGCTAGTCTGGGTCCAGAGGACCTTGTTTACGCAATCTATTAGGGGTGACAACCTTCTCAGGAGGTCATTCCCCAGTTAACAAGGGGTGCCCTCTGGAGTCACTACTATGACCGGGTGTTTCACCTTGTGTCGCCCAATTTTGATGTCCAAATCTGCAGTCCCCTCGATGGGAATTTCCTTCCCGTCAAAGTTCTGGAGTTGTCCAGGAAGAGAGGTGAGAGGAATTCGGTAATTCTCCCCCCTTCCTGCATTTAGTTCATCAAAGGCCATTTTGGACAGAAGGGTAGCTTGGGATCCAGTGTCCACCAGTGCCAAAATTGTACCCTGCCCCTGTACTTGTACCGGGGCATAGTATCTTCCCTCCTTCTCCTCAAGGGGGCACAGATAATGCACATTTTTGGACAACTGGTGGGCTAATTTTCTGGTTGTGGACATTGAGAGAGAAGAGATTTGGGCAGAGTTCGGCAGGGAGTTTTGGGAATCTGACATAAAAAGTTGGCAATTGGATAAGGATGCGGTTCTGGGTTCCCCTGGTTCCGGTTATGGGCTGCCCTCCCCTTTTTGGAGGCAGTCACCAGGATGGGTTTGAACCAGGGGTTTTCAGTATTGTTGGTTCTGGGATAGAATGATGGGAGGCGACGGCTCAATCCCCACATCTACCCATTCTGGATTGGAATCCCTTTGGACCCATTTTTTCTTGGGAGGAGTTCCCCCATCTCTGAAGGAGAATATCCTTTTCCCAGGATCCTCTGAGGATCCCTCTCCCTCAAATTGGAAGACCTGTACCTCCTCCACAAAATGGGTCTGTTTGGGTCCTTTGTTTCTCCTACCTCCTTCACTGCTCCTTGGGTTTTTGTTTCCGGTTCCTGGGTTTCCAGGGGCTGTTTACAAGTGGGGAAGGAAGCTTCATCCAAGGTTTTACACCCCCCTTCCCCGTGTGCCTCCTCCCTGGGAACTGGTGGGTTATCGGGGTGCTGCCCCTGTCATTGTTCTGGAGCACCAGGCCCAGAGTTTGGTGCATTCTGTGCCGGCATGCCCATCTGAGGGTTCTGCTGAGCCCTTAGCACGCGCTCCAGCTCATGTGCCATATTCTGGACCTGGCGCTCAAGTTGGGAAACCCGCTCAGGCTGATACGGGGTTCTATTTTCTCCCCTGGGCTGGTCCATGCAAGGGTAGCTATCCCTTCTCTCGTAGTACCCCGGGTTGGGAAGATTTGGGTACCCCTCCACCCTTGGCCTCCCCTCTCCCGGATTAGGTGGTCTGGGCTCAGGGAAGTGGGGAAAGAAGAATGGATGATTTTGGGGCTGGAAATTAGGTGGATACCTGTGGAACAAGTTCTGCCCAGGATTTGGGGAATTTCTGCCCTCCTGTGGGAAGTTAGGAGGGAAGTTCCCTGGGTCAGGTGCTTGGCTGGATCCGCCCTCTTGGGCTGGAGGAGTCCACAAGTAACCCAGGATGGGTCTGTTTCCCTTGTAGCAGGGACTTACATAGTCAGTAGAGCGACTATGTGGGATTACCTCCTTGACTCCCTGTCTGTGACTGGCCCGAGGGCCTTCTGGGCTGTGAATTATTCGGTGTAGGTGGGTTTTTGGGCTCCCCCAATCCCCAAATCTAAAACGGGGGCAACCTTTACCTCTGCCACCTTGGCAGCAGCAGGGGTGCTGTTGGTTTTGGGGTTTTTGGGCTGATTCTTATTTTCCACTGGTTTCCACCGGTTTCTGCACCTCATAGATGCGGGTGGCTTGCTCAATGACCCAGTCTAAAGATCTTTTCTCGTGAAAGTCTCTCACCAGCTGGGTCATTGTGTATTTGGGTAAGGCATGGAAAAACTTATTAACAAATTCTTTACTGTCCGTGCGTACCCTTTTTGTAGTCCGCGCAAAAGCACGCTTTAACTCCTGCACAAATTCTTGTGGGGCCTGATCCTCCACACATTGCAAATTGTAGGCTGCCTTGCGAGCCTCTTGGGGATTTCTGTGAACAGAAAAATGTTTCAAGATGGCCGCCCTGTAGGTGGACCATCTTGAATGATTTTGGTCCTGCAGCCCCGCAAAGAAACTGGAGTATTCTGCGGAGAATGTTCATTTTACATACTGAATGCAGCTACTGCTGTCCTTCAAATGGAAAGACTCCATCATTTCCTCATAAAGCTCCAAGTGTTCCCAAACATAATACTTGGCGTTCTTGTGATAAGGCGTGATGACACTCCTGATTGCCTTAATCTGTTTTAAGGGGTCCTTAAGCAAAGCCTGTTAGGGAGAATTCTCTGTTTAGGCTGAATTTCCCAACCTAGTGAGTCCCCCAGCAGCTTTGCTGGATTTTTGGGGTTTATTTTTTTCTCCTGCCAAGAGTGAGACTCTTTTACCCTCACTCTTGGGCATGACTTGAGAGTGTTTCTGTGACTTGCTATGTGCTTATGGGCTATGGGGTATTTTTTACCCATAGGCTATCATTGTTTTTTAAATGTGTGTTACACAGCACCCTCAGTGCAGTAACACAGGGGTGCCATAGAGACCCCCAAACATAGACTCCACACCCTGGGACTGACTACTCTCTCCCTGGGTCTGTAAAGTCACCATTGACTTCACTAGTCTTAACTTAGGAACTTAACCAGTACCAACCATCATACTGTGGAAGTACTGGTAGGGGCAATTAGATTGCCCCTGGGTCTGTTGTCGAGGGGGTACTGTCCCGTCCCCCCTCGCCGAGTTTCTGGCTGGTGGCAGTGAATACCACGGAAATATTCCACCGGAATATTTCCCAATGGGATTTCCCATTGATTTTAATGCACCACTTTTTGGTGCAATGTTAAAGATACCGCCGGTTTATTTATTTAATATAAATTCACCGGTTGGGATTTTTTGCCAGAACTCGCTGCCAAAATGGCGTCTAGGTTCACTTCAGTAACCCTGAACCCGAATCGAGCCTTCGTTCCACTTTTGGCGGGCTTCTGCACAGAAGCCCTCCAAAGTGGTGCCATTCTGTCTGGGTACCACAGGGGGTGTGGGAGGGGCTTTAGGCACCCTGGACTGAGTTGCCTTGCCAACTCATGTCGCACTCTGGTGTGATTGGCCCAAGTGGTGAGCCACCCCGCTCACCACTTAGCATGTTTGAGTGACAGCTAGGCTGTATGAATGGGGGTTTGCTGCATAAAAGCAGGGTTTTTGGGACTGGTTCTTCAGAAGTCGCCACAGGACCTAAGAAGCCGAAGAGGGAGAAGCTGAGCCGACCTGCCAAGACGACACCACCGGTGGAGCCCTGCGGAACCGTCTCACCACTTTTCCCGACGACAGAGGAGATCTCCCGCCGGAGAGTCTTCTTCCCTTGACTGGTGGGGACAACCAGTTTCTGCCTTCTTTTCGCTGCTCTGAAGCATCTCATGGCCGCCTTGCCTGTGCCAAGCACCCCGGCAACCGGGATACCACTTTTTTACCTCAACCGCAAAAGAGGGGTAACATCCTTTTAACCGGAAAAACTCCACAGCTGGTTTCTTCCCTGGTAGTGCAACGACCTTCAGCTCTCCTCCACGACGAGATCTTCTCCTCCTCTGGACGACGCCGCGACTTGCACCCACTACCAGGAACAACTGCCACCGCTGGAGGATCCTTTCCATTTTAAAGGTACCGTGTTCCGCCCGGCTTCCCTTGCCACCGATTGTACGGGGTAGATTTAGCCCTCGGCTCTCGACCCTGGGTAAGCGTGGGACACCCTAGCTAAACTTTTCTAAACTTGATAAAACCTTTTCTACTCACCTGTAAAGACTTGTGACATTGTGTGATCTTGGGCATCTTTTCGCCTGGCTTTCCCTAGAGTGGGCCTGGCAACCGAACTTCCTTGCTCCTCAATAGACTGCCTTTCTACACTTACTGTGAATCTGTGAAAAGTGTTTTGCCTTGCTGTTTTCACTTCTGTTGCCTTTTCACTCCCTTTTTAACTAACTTGTTGGAGTGCCATCTAACGTTAAGCGCTCACCTCTGTTTGGAAATAAGTGGTATTAACTTAGACTTGTCCAACAAATAACTAGGGATGTACATATAAGTAATAGTGACTGTGTTTTGACTTACTTACCTTTTATGTGCTAGTGTAATTTTTGAGTGTGTCTTTTAAATAAATAATTATATACTTTTACACCTAGCTCTGGTCAGTGTTTGCTTGTACTACTGTGCCTCTGTACCTATTATGTATGCTCTGTATACTGCCTAACTCTTCTTGAGGGAAGTCTGACTGCTCAGCCACAGCTACCAGGTAAATCTGGGTGGTACAGACTGCTACCAAGTGGGTTTACTGCCAAACACCTGTAGTCTTAAATCTTTTGCAGTGGTCCCAGAGGGAACTGCACAGGTTTCTGCCTAACAAAGCCCTTTTTGCCTTATTGGCCTTTTTGGTTCGAGTAACCCTGGTCCATTCATCCTCTAACTCAGAAGCACTGCTCCCAGAGGTGCCCGTCTGATCTTCCAGGTTTTCCTGGGGATGGCTGGCAGAATGTGGGGACCTGGTCTCCTTTGTCCTGTGACGTTCAGAGGAGTCTTCAGATTTCTCCTTGCTACCAGGATTTGATGGGTGCCCCCCCCCACTGACCTAACTGGGCGGAGGTTTTCAGGATGCCCTTAGTGTGCCTACTCTCCTGGGGTTCCCCACTAAATTGCACTGTACTTAGGTGCCCATACCCGGATGCCCGCCCATCCATTCCTGGGTGGTACTGGCCTATGAGCCCCATACTTTTGGCTGGATAGTAATCTGCCATCCCTGTGGCCCTGTGCTCATGTGCGCCAGGGGACATGGGAGTGGCAGAGTCCAGGGACTGGGAGAGATGAAGGCCTCTGGTACTAGGGCTCCTGAGGTTATGCTCAGGTGTTTCCCTTTCCCAGCGAACTTCATCTCTGTCAGCCCCTGCTCCCTGTTGCAAGGCAAGAGCCTGCGTTTTCAGTTCCTCAGTTAAGGTCTTACTAGACTCTATCAGTCTCTCCTGCATGGCTATCTGTTGCTGGAGCCTATCATTGTGCTGACAGAGAGCCTCATTTTCTCTCTGTGCCTCCTGGTTGGTCCTGGAGTACTGGGGCAGTCTTTGCTGCAGGAGGGTTACCTCCTGAGTCCCATCCCTACTGGCCTTCACGTTTCTTGCCAGAGCCTCCTCCACCCTCCTGGTGTGCTCTAACAAGTTCTGATGCTCTTTTTGGAGGTCACCCAGTCCCTGGAGGGCCAAGTGATTTTCTTCAATTTTTTCTTTTAATCGGCAGACTTCCTGGCCTAAGGTGTCCCTTTCCTGACTAAGAGCCTGCATCTGTGACTCCAGGTCGTCCCTCTGCCTTTGAAAGGCACCAACTTTCTGGCGCTCTTCCTCAAATTCTGTCTGGGTATCCAGGTCTTTCAGAATCAGTTTATTGCTCTCTGCCTTTTCCCTATCTAGATGACTTTGCAGGGTGGCTACCTGCTCTGTGCATGCCCTGTTAAAGT
This sequence comes from Ambystoma mexicanum, assembly GCF_040938575.1. Lineage (NCBI taxonomy): Eukaryota > Metazoa > Chordata > Amphibia > Caudata > Ambystomatidae > Ambystoma > Ambystoma mexicanum. The sequence continues at coordinate 771,165,345 of NC_090923.1, read as the reverse complement.
CTAGTTGTTGCTCCAGCTTTTTCTGGCTTTGCAGTAGGGAGTCCAGACCTTCTTGGCACTCCTTCTGCAAGGCCAGAAATCTGGTCTGTCTTTTCCTGTTGCAGTATATCCATGTTCTCTTTTATTTTAATGATATACTGCCTACTATCATTTTCTGACTACTGGCTCCTTTGCAGCCTCTGCTCGGAGGAGACCAGGTCAGATCGGGCCTTCTCTAATGCCATAGGTTGCCTATTCGCCAGATCTTGGCCTTCAGCACATTTGTCCTGTATGGCTCCCATATATAAATATAAATATGCCGCTACTCTGGCAATCTTGTTGTGCTCATACTTGGCCTTAGTGGCCATATATAGTTCACTCAGGGCCACATGTAAGGGACCCTGATCTCTCCATATATCTGACCCTGTTTCAGTGATCTGGGGTGCGATTGCCTGCAACCAGACCGCCTGGTCCCGATGAGCCCACTCACCTCTCACAAATAGCTTATGTAAGAGGTGTTCTCTGGCTATTTTGATATCTACCAAGGTCGTCATTCTGGAAATTGATTTCCTTCCTTTCTTACAGAAGTTTGTATTTTATTTTGCAAAACAGACCGTTTCCTTAGAGCGTTCCTTTGAGGGGTGTTTTTACAGTGTAACACAGCATGGTGATCCAACAGGATTATGTATCCTGTTAGTTAGCACACTGTATTAATCTGCACAAGTGATAGATCTAATCCAGAATCCCGGATGAGCCCCCAATCTGTTAAGTGACTTCAATTCAGCAATCCCACTAAGTCAGTGCCTCGTCTGGGATGCCCAAGGGAAGCCCTTATTTATATATTTTTATGACAAGTTATACTCTGGATGATAAACCCTTATATAACGCCCCTCTCTTTGAATCCCCCTGACCTCACTGAGCCAAGAAGTAGGCTTGTTTTGCAATTTAAAAGATTTATAGAAAAATTAAACAATATATATATCACACTTTTATAATAAATTCATCTTTGATATCACACTTGTGAATATGACAGTGATCAACAATGGATAATATTACAATTGTAGGCTTATTTAATTACTTAGGAGTTGGTATAGGATGGAAAAGGTAAATGAGAATGCTTTTATGGTTTCAAGGAAAAACAATGATGGAAAGAATGCAGTACAGAAATAAACTGATAGGGTTTCACAAGAGATAATATGTTCCCTTTTCCCCTGGTGGGAATTCGCTCCCCCCCTTATGCAATATAAAAAGATGGAAAGGAGAGCACACAGTTTGCAGGAATACAATCAAATGTAGTTCAGTTCCCCCTAGCAAGCTTAGATCACAGGGATGATTTTAAAACACAGGCAAAATACTTTAAATGTGATTTGCAAAGAAGGGAAAAATATGCTAAAAAAAATGATTTTAATTCCCTGTAGAAGTTTCAGGCTAGGTGATAGCTATTTAAAATTAGTTCAAGTCACACTGACAATGCTCAATGAGGGATTAGAAGGTTGAAAACAAATTTTAGCAGTTCAAGCAAAAGACGGCTATCTTTGACAGGAGCTAATTTTTAAATTTGCGGCAATTTTTTCGAATGCGTCGAGCGCGATTACGGAATAACTATAAAGAATAGAAGGTTTTAGGCTTGTTGGAAAGCTTAGAATCTTAGCTTTCCAATGAAAGTTAAATCTCGTTCCTAACACACGTGGTTCCAAAGATACAGACGATTTTGTGGAGGTAGTTTTTCAGAAATGAAATAATGATTCAAAATGGCAAAATTACATTTTTACAGGTTAAAATCGGAGAAGGGACACACGATTCTATGATACAGTTCTGAACAGGTGAAAATGGTTTGCATCAGATTATTTTAGACTGAGAGATTGGTTCTGGCACAGTTCTAGCGGAGTACTCACACTATTAATTTGAAATAGGCCATCAAGATCTGGTCAGGTTGGCTGCGGTTCTCTCACCACGGATGGTCTTTAGTACTGGTTCTGCTCACAACGATCTGGTATGGGTCTGCTAGTGCCACTGCGGTCTGGTCTGGGTCTCTGGTTCTGCTGGTCTGGATCAAGTGGATTCTGGATACAGCACTGCTTTCTGGGTACTGGCACAGGGTTCTAGCCAGAATCAAACAGCTCAGCCCGACTGTTTGAATCATTTGCAAAAGATTTTGAGGCCTGCTGAAAAAGTTCTGAAGTCTGGATTCTAAGTTCTTGAGATGGTCCTTCTGGATATTGTCTGGTCCGGCAAAGTGGTTTGCAAGAAAATGGAAAGTGAGTGTGTTGCCTGTCCAAAGCAGTCTCTTTTTATGTGTTTTGAAAATGGATGTGTGCGTGGGCATAACTAAGCCTGCCCCTCACAACTTATCATTGGCCAAACTCTCCTCTCTCCCTTGATTGGGGGAAGGAATGGAGTGTCATCAGGTATTAATTTTATGGCATACAGAAAGAACACTCCCATTGTCAATATGCACACAAATCTATTTTTGATCCAAATACATACTTATCTTATTTATCTATGTACCATTTTTCTAATATTATATGTCCAGTTAACATATTTTCTGTAGCAACAAACCATCCGATCCCTGTCTTTGTAAGATGTTGTGTCCACTTATGACAGAATTCTGCCCTTTTCATCAAGAACGCAACCTCTAAACTTTTCCAGAATGTACACAAACATGCCAAGGAATATGGGCATCAGATGATAAAGTGTCAGATTTTTAACATACAGACATTCAGAGTAATACCTTATTTTCCACTACTACCCCCATAACATACCACAGAATCCTAACACCTCTTAAAATGTGCACAGATAAATCACCAGAATAATGATAATAATTATATAATTGTGACATGTCCGTACTATGAATTATCCATCTTTTTAAAATTATGCTCTGGCCCAGAGGGGTGTGGTTTCCCAAAGCACATGGTGGAATTTCTGGTTTATCCACTTCCTCCAACTCAGGTTGCTCACAGAGGCACTGCTCCTCCCAGTTTCTCCCAAGAGGAAGCCATTTACGACCCCCCCTAATTTAACATTTGCCTGAGCCAAGGAAGGCTCATTGTTCTGTTTCCCTGCTCCCAGGTGCTCCTCCCCTGATTCAATCAGAGAGGTGTAATCTCCTTTTGGTGAGAACAGCAGAAGGCAGCCAGGCCTGCGAATGCAGTGGCAGGGCAAGTTTCAAATCCTGTCGGGGGTAGTTGCCGGGCAGAATTCAATCTCTTCAAGCCAGGCTTCAGCTAAATGTCACTTTTTTTCCAGTTTTCTTCATTCAAATCAAACTTACAATTTTTACACATGCAGCTAGAACGCTGATTCTAAGTTCAAAACTATGACCTTTAAACAGTTGCAACCTATGTGACACTCAAAAGTAGGTCACTCATTTATTTTAAACATTTTGATTTTAGTGGTTTTAAATCCGATTTCCGTTAAGCTGCTGACATCCACAGCTCAGCCAGTTTTGTTATAAACATTGTTTTGGGCTCCTTAGCTTTCCAGATTTTGTATGCACACAAGACCACATTCTGCCAAATGTCTGCCGGTGTTCAGTGAGATTTTTGAATATCTTGCAATGTTTAAAATAGGCATTTTTAGCTTGCATTTCAGAGAAACAAAGGTGATTTCAAAGGGCTTTTTTGAGCTAACCGGGACTGCTGTTTTTCCTTTTGCACCACGTTTCACTCATGGCACTTCTGGCCCATCACGCTCGCACTGGTGGGTGGCAGGCTAGGCGACCATTTTGGTGTGCGCAAAACTGCGCGGTTTTCTTGGATTCTGGCGAAAATGTGGGCTTTTCTGCCATCTTGGATTTTCTAAGCCCACTGCACCCAATGTGGCAGCATAATAACTTGAACGTGGGTCAAGACACCCAACAGAGTGTAACTCAACATTTCTATGTTTAAAGCTTCTCTGATTCAATCGATAGCTTTGTCTTGGGGACTATTGGTGTACAAGGCTTGGATGTCTAAAGAAACAAGTAATTCAGTCTGGTTGTCAAAGGCAACACATATTTTAAACAATAGAGTGTGAGCCCTTCTTCTGTGAACAAATGTGGGTCAAATACTCTGTTCTGTGGTAGAAAGGTATCATTGATATTGAAATGCTGAACCTAAGAAGGAGGCAGATGTGTCTTCTATCATGAATGTGTCAGCTGCTGTTCATCACATACGCAAATAATCTATGCAATAAACCATTTTACTACCCTTTTGGATTGTACATTAGGATGCCCCTTTTATTTGGCACTAGCAACAACAGATTTTTAAGTAGTCATGTTAAATATGCTGGAAGGAATCCCTAGAGTGTTGGTATTGCAGGATGACAATTTAGTGCATGAAGAAGTACACTGGAGCAAGATGAAAAGCCACGATCCGTAGTGAGCAAGTTGGGAGAAAAAGGACTGACTGTGGTCTGGGTGTGGAGTAGATTAAATATACATTTTGGGAGTGGAAGTGAACTTGTCCAAGAATGTCTCTAGCTCTCGGGAGAAAGTTATGAGGGCTATCAAGGAGGAGTCACCCTGCCTGACAATGATGAATTATGTTAATTTTTAACATTATCAAAATCATGTTACAAATTCATCGGAGGCTTTTCTGACATCACTATCCCCTTACGAAGGATGATGAAAAAAGGTGCCAGATTTGAATGGGATTAGGCTTTAGAAGAACCCATCATGGATAGGTAGCACTCCATCTTTGAGTTGGTTTGTTACTAGAAGAAAGTCAATTATTGCTGTGGATGCTAGCTGCAAGGGCTGGGTGCAGTCCTGTCCTCAGAAGAGGGCTTCAATTAAAAGATACTTCTGATTGCCATCGGTACAGTCATTCAAACGGAAAATCACTGTTCAAGAGGGGATTATTTTCATACTGTTGCGAAGAGGAGTATTTCTGCCAGGATGTGTGGAGTGAAGAGGTCATTATCAAGAACAATGATAAGACTTCAGTATAAGTTCTGACAACTCCCAGACTGAGATGGTTAGAATTTAACTGAGAAGTTATGTACTTGCCTAGTAAGTAGAATGGTATTGCCAACTTCCTGTCGGGGATGCTGACGCTGTGTGTTGAGGAAAAAGTAAGACTAGAGCACAGAGTAGTAGGTGCAGTGCAGCTGGTTTGTGTTGACTCCCTAAGATCCCTGCCCCTATCAGACTTGGAAGAGAAGAGATGATCATTAAAACAACTCTCAAGGGACTATCTGAATGGGTGTGTACAGGTTGGCCCAAAGGAAGATGATGGAGGAAAAGGATGGAAAAGTGTTTCAAAGTTACCCCTCCTCAGTGTAAAGGAGTAAAATCATCCTTTTGCTCATGATGGATAGCCTGGGATTACCTTACTGAGAGGAACGTTAGGGAAAGAGTTAAGGAAAGAGGTTAAGTAAAGGTTCACCATAGTATTGTTGCATAGCTGTAGGTAAGGACGAATATTAAAAAGCATGAAAAGAAGGTTGACTGTTAAGATCTTGGGCAACGCTCTGACCCCTCGAGGGAGAAATGGGATGGGCAGGCGCTAAGGAGGCTTACTAGAAGAAGAAAAGTAATAAGAAGGACACAAATATTCAAGGGTAGTTTTCAGGCTAGAGGACAGCAATGAAACAGCTGAATCAGCAGGAAGAGTGGAAAATTCAACAAGATGGGGAACAAAAGAAACATAGAAAAATCAAAGGAGCAAAGAGTACTATGATAGAAAATTGCAGATGGGCAGTATGTTGTGGGGAAAGAGGAAATAGAAAGTGTTAAAGAAAGAAGATAATGATAGGAATATATCAGAGTGGCTGAGATTACAAACAATAGACATATAGTAGATTTGGAGTGTGTCGGACGCAGTCTCAATGTGTTTCATGGTTCCAGAGAGAGAGGTACAGTTTGACAAGCCTGTTGTGGTGAGAACGCCTGAGCACCCAAAGCTTGAGCATGAGAGGTCTTTTCCTTTCTTCATTGGTGAATGGTGAGTGACGGCATACACAAACACAGTGGGGGGGTCATCTTGCGGCGGCCCTTCAGTAGCAGGCTGTGGGTGATCTTGTGGCTATGTCCTAAGAGCAGCGCTTCTGGAACCCTTGGGGCCGGGCATAATGGCACAGTTAGTTGCAAGCAAGCTAGGCACTGTAGCAGTTGCAGTTAAGTGGGCCGACTGCAAGTGAGAGACAGAGGGCGAGGTGCTAGAAACGAGACTGAGAGCCATGTAGAGGCAGTTTTCTTTGTTTTGTCTCCGTCTCTGGGAAAACTCAGCCTGAGGTGTGTGTGTGACACTCCTATTTATGCTAATACTTACAGTGGATAGAGGTTTCCACTATGTATGTCATACAAAGGAAGATCTTTCTGGGCATGCAACTTTGCCACCACCACCAGAGTCGTAGCATTGTTCTACCCCTTTGAGGCAAATGCCTAGTGAGCTGGGGATTTGTGGAAGTCCATGTTTGGATTACACTACAAGATCAATTGACTCCCCATTGAAGATTGAAGACTGTAATGGAAAAATCCTCCCTTCGCCACTAAGCACTACATTGAAGGGTGCAGAAGAGTTGTCTCAGTCTGTCTTGAACTTCATCTTGAAATCTCTGGAGAGGTCTTACCATAACCTCAACCAAGATATGTGTGATTACAAATCAGTATTGAGGTTTAACTTTATTGAGGGATTTATTACTGCATATAATTTGCATGTGGTCTCCCTTTGTCTCTCCAATGTTTTTAACAGTGCTGTGCACGTTTGAAAGTTCTTTCTGCTACTAACCTGCTCACTATAGAACCTAGATTGGCTGACTCATTTGGGGCAGAGGTGTAATTTTGAATAGGGTGGTGCACAGGGTATCTAACCCTGATCATAGTGATTGTCTACTGGATTAGAAATTGCTGCTTCAACTCAAACTGTCATAGAAACAAAAACACATCTGAATATTTTGGTGGGTAATAATTCCCCCAATTTTACCATTAATGTGGGTTGTCAAAACTGTAAGAATCGAGCTACTGTTCAGCCCCTACAGCTTGGCACCTTGGTAGGGGGGTAAATGTGCTGTTGATAAAGACCTGCGGGGGTAGTCAGCCTAAGAAATCCAAAAATCTAAAGCCTCCAAAATAAAAACGAATTGGATCAAGAAAATTCCAGAGGAGGTTTCAATTTCAGTTGGCTGCAGATCAGAGATCAGTTAAGAGAATGGCCCTCATTACGACCCAGGCGGTAAGTATTCAACATTACCGGGATGGCGTAATTAACGTTTACGCCTTGGTCCGATGCCGTAAAGTCCGGCACATTCCGACCCATCGCATTACGCCATGCCGTAAAAGACCCCAAGCGGCCCCTACCGGCATCGTACGCCGCGCAAGGTGCACTACCGCCATCCATCACAGCGGCGACCGTAATTAGCGGTCACCGCAATTAGCGGTGACCGTAAATAAGCGGAACCGGAAGTAGCGTCATCGCAGAGGAATGGGAAAGAGCACGGCGGCCATCTTTACAAACACAATCCATTGGCATCCTCCCCAACCAGTCTACATCCGACCCTGAGACCTGTCAATACCCATTACCCACCCATTTTCCCACTACAAAATGCCAAAAGTTGTCAAAAAAGCCTGCGATCGGCAGCGGCAGGACCGCTTCACTCGGGAGGAACTCACTATTCTGGCGGAGACCCTCCAGGAGAATGCGGCGGTGGTCTTCTCCACACAAATGACCAGGCCGGCAATTGCCAAGAAGAAGGCCATATGGGCCCTGGTGGCACAGCGCGTCAGTGCGGTGGGAACCGTACCCCGCAACGCACAGCAGTGTCGAAAGCGGTGGGACGACCTAAGGCTCTGTGTCATGAGCATCCTCTCCGCAAACCGCAACCTGGGCCTGTCAACCGGGGGAGGATCGGATTCCCCAATTAAACTCCAGCCATGGGAGGAAATCTGTGCCACCACAATCGGCATGGAGAGCATAGAAGGGGTAGAAGGTATGGAGAGAGGAGCACCGACATCAGGCGATGCAAGTAGGTGCCTCAAATCAAGCCATGCAATAGTCACTGAAGTCCATTCATGTGTAGCACAATGTTGCCCTAGAGTGTAAATGCAATACATCAGCAGGAGACTGCCCACAGCCACATCCGACCTCCACCCTGTACACATGTAGTATGCACACCCTAACTGCAGGCACCCACATACCTCCATGCTAAAGCAACACAAAAAGGAGACAACCTGCATGCCCCTGCCTCAAATGTGCTGCATCTAGTAACCAAAATGTTGTCAGTCATCGCGATTCCAATGTCTGCAGACCCACAAATAACTCTCTCCCTCCTTTGCTCCACCACAGGCTTCAATTCCAACCCTGAGGATGAGGACACCCCTGCCACAACACCAGCCAAGAGGGCCAAGACCACTGTGCCAACACCCTCCACCTCAGCTGTAGTGACCAAGACACCGCAGCAGCCGAAATCCTTTGCCAGTACACAGGACGGGCCACTGACAGGCACCCCAGCAGGCAGCATGGCAGCATGGCAGCAGCAGCAGCACCCCACATCCCTACAATGTTCGCCACAGAAGACACAGGTTCTGCAGGAAGCAGTACCATAGGTGAAACTGCTGCCATTGCAGCATGCTCTGAAAGTGACACAGAGGAGCCCGATGTCGGACCCCCCACTGACCACCATCATTCCCCCTGTCTGTCCCAGAGCAGCCCCCATGAGGATCCCACACAGGGGCATTCAGAAGATGAGGACTGGCCATCCACCCCATGCCCTGTCGAAAATCATCAGGAGGGGAGCAGCCCCTTCGTAACACCATCTGCAATAGGCATGAGCCAGCAGAGTCAACATTCCCTGGAGGAGATAATCACGCACCAGCAACAACTCTCCTCGCTTCTGAATGAGCATGCTGCAGAATGTGGGGGGGCAAGGGCAGCTATGGAACAATGTACAGAGACCCTGAGGGCAGCAATGGAGTGGAGCACTGAGACCCTGAGGGCTGAAATGGAGCGGAGCACAGAGACCCTGAGGGCTGAAATGCAGTCCTCCTCAAAGGACATGTGTGCCGAACTTGCCGCCGTGTGGCGCGTGGTCTCAGAGCTAGCCAACTCCATTCGGGACATGTGTGCACATGAGCAGGCAGGGACCTCCTCCGCTGCTAGTTACACCCAAAGCAGCCCCATCCGCGATTGGGAAGGAACCTGCGCAGCACAGGCAGGGGTGCCCCAGGGGCCGGGAGAGGGGGCTTGCAATAGCGGCTGCCCACCGTTATCATGCAACATTAGCCACTTAGTCACAGGGTGTGTTTTGGGGAGTCCAGGGGGGAGGGGGGAGTGGGTGTGTTGGGGTGTTCAGGGGGGAGAGGGGAGGGGGGAATGGGTGTGTCACAACAATTCACATTTAAAATACACATTTTCCTTTTGCACAAATCAAATGTGTGGATATTGTTCATTGCGTATGTATGCTTTATTGGTGTACAGTCCACAGTGTGCATGTCCCCGACACACACAGTGCCCCAAGTGCCGTCTCCATGTCATACACACGAGCCGTGTGTGTTAGAAGCATTGGTTGATGATATCTTGACGCATTTCATGCCCCTCCTGTGCATCAACTCCTCCATGAGGTGCGGCCCCATCTGCACCCTCCTCATCCTCATCATCAGATGGTTGCAGTTCTGCGTCAGTGGGCAGGGGCACATTTCATCTGACGCACATATTGTGTAGCATGACACATGCCATGATGATCTTTTCCACCTTCTCATGGCGGTACAGGAGTGCCCCACCAGACCTGCTGAGGCAGCGAAACCGTGCCTTCAATAGGCCGAATGCCTGCTCAATGACCACACGAATACGTGTATGTGCACGGTTGAAGTCCTCCTTGTGCTGGTTCTGTGGGTTCCGGACTGGTGTAAGGAGCCACCTCTTCAGGGGATAGCCTGCATCACCTGTATGTGGGCGAGAATGTATGTGTCAGTCATGACGTCTAATTCGAAACATGATGTGCCACCATGGCTTGCATCCAACTGTTACTTTGGACCACTTCTAAATGCACTAATTGATTCACACTATGCGACTGGTATATGCTCATGGCTCTCATGGCCTGTTTTGCATGCCATCAACCAATGTATGCAGGGGGGTCAAGTGCCTTGTGAGTGCACATCCACTGTGTTCGTTCATGCCGTTTGTTTTGGTGGCCTGGCACGTGTCCTGTGATGTCAATGCTCAGATCATTGCAACATTGCTGTCGGCCTCATCATGACCCCAGTGAGCAATACTGATGTTTATAGGGACATTTTGGGGGCCCTGCTGTCTGTGTGATGGTGTGTTGATGTTTCTGTCCGTCATGTGCCTCCTTCGTGCACAGTTATGGGGGACAGGCCTTTCGGTTGATGGTGTTTGGTGACTTGCATGTAGGTGCATTTCGTTGTAGTCAATGTGGTCTGAATTGGTACAATGCACTTGCAGATGGTTGTGTCATGGTTGGGACACAACCTCATTCACATGGTAGTGCTGCATACATCAGGCATTGGGTATACTGGTGTTGGGTGAACTTTGTGTTGCTTTAGGGTATGATCTGGCTCCGTTGTCTCTGCTACGCACAGCCAGGTGGAGTATGCATCATCCCCCCCTTTCAGCCAGATGGATTATGCATCATTCCCCCCCCTTTCAGCCAGGTGGAGTATGCATCATCTCCCCCCCTTTCAGCCAGGTGGAGTATGCATCACCCCCCCCTTTCAGCCTGGTGGAGTATGCATCATCCCCCTCCCTTTCAGCCAGGTGGAGTATGCATCACCCCCCCCCCTTTCAGCCAGGTGGAGTATGCATCATCCCCCCCCTTTCAGCCAGGTGGAGTATGCATCACCCCGCCCCCTTTCAGCCAGGTGGAGTATGCATCATTCCCCCCCTTTCAGCCAGGTGGAGTATGCATAATCCCCCCCCCTTTCAGCCAGATGGAGTATGCATCATTCCCCCCCCCCCTTTCAGCCAGGTGGAGTATGCATCATTCCCCCCCCCCCTTTCAGCCAGGTGGAGTATGCATCATTCCCCCCCCTTTCAGCCAGGTGGAGTATGCATTGGTACATCATTCACCTACCCACTTCACATTTCCATGGTCATGACATTAGACTCACCGAGTAGCCAGGATCTTGGGCCTGCATGTCGCTCCATGTAGCGTGGTATTGTGGAGTTACTCAGGACCATTGAATCATGGGTTGCTCCGGGGAATCGGGCACAACAATGTGTGATGATCCTGTTGGAGTCACAGACCATTTGCACGTTGATTGAGTGAAATAGTTTACGGTTGCGGTACGGTACCTCCATGGCATGTGGAACCACCAATTCCACATGGGTGCAGTCGATGGCACCAATGCAACCAAGTATGCCGGCTAGTGCATGGAAACCCACTTTGGTGTTTGCAATCTCCTGGGCAGTCCGTGGTAATGAGATGCGGTTGTCTGTGTGCTTGAGGAGGGCATCGAGCACTTGGATCAGTGTATGTGAAAATAATGGTTGTGAAATGCCATGCAAGTGCCCCACTGTGTGCTGGTAGGTGCCTGTGGCCAGGAAGTGGAGTACAGACACTACCTTCAGTAGGGGTGGGATGGCGGTTGGTGTTTCTATCATGCTGACGATGTCGTTGTGTGTCATGTCTACGATGGCGGTGATGGTGTCCCGGTCCAAACGGTACAGGGTGTGGATCTGCTCAGCAGTGAGGTTGAATGGACTGGCTCTGATGCGTGGGATTGGGGGCTGCCTGCGTGGTGGCACTGGCTGTGCTGGTGGGGCTTGCTGGCCCTGCCTTGCCCTCCTTCTCCTCCTGCGTCTCCTCTGTGCTGCCTGTTGTTGTTGTTGTTGTAGCACTTGCATTGTTATCAGGTCCTCCAGCCCCATCATTGCTAGTCCTATTGGTATCATTGTGGAGTGTGACTGGGTTTGGGAAGGGGTGGGGTGTGCTCTTTTTGTTCTTCCTGAGTCTGTATTGCCTCCACCTGTGCTGATTCTGTGCACCTGTGGCAGCTGGGTTCACTTTACATGGCCTTTTACGGTTGGTTCGCGATGGCGTAATTAGCACCATGGCGGTAAGATACTTAACGGGCTTTGTCATGGCGTTAGGTGCATGTCCGCTTGGGTCGTGATCCGCTTAGCTTTGCGCCATGCCGGTATTTACGGCGTGGCAGGTCGCATGCGCGCGACCTTGGTGCAGTTAGCGGGAGTGTTAACTACGATGCCGCTAATGGCATCGTAGTTAACGGTCACGGGTCATGATCGGACCTAGCGGAAAACGATGCCGGTAATCATTTACCGGCATCGTTTTTCGCTTACCGCCAGGGTCGTAATGAGGCCCAATGACTTACTGATCCCAGAGACTGTCCCTGGCTAAAGTATTGCTAATGTTGCAAATTCCAAACAAACAACTCTGAACAGAAGTTAGTAGAGGGAATAAATGTCTCTTCAGGGTTGAAGTAGAGAGTGTTCTTCCCTTTTTTAATAAACACCCACTATCGTTCAAAGTGTAAGGCAGATCTCCAGACAACCAAATAGAAAGAAAACCTCTAGGGAAAAAAGCTGGGTGCACCTCTTTGCAAGGAAAATTAGATTTATTTTGTATGCAAAAAGGAACAAGGTGACAGAGGGTCCCATAGAACCCAACTGCCATGGAGCTCTCTGTTAGTTCAAACCAGACACGCCATTTTAAGGCAAACCATGGTCACTCGTGACACACTCAGCATACAGTGTTCAACCAACACCCTGATTGGCTACCACCTATGTACATACTACCAATCCCCTATCATCCCTCTTCCGTTTGGCCACTTTCTAATCTATCCTTACCCTCTAGCACAATGTCTTTTACGCAGGTTTGGATGTCCCCACTGTCCAATTGGCAGGCCTCTTAGAATGTTACCATCCCCATGGGTCTTTCCACATGGTGCACACCTGGTCTTTAACATGAGCTTAGTGGAAACCTCCAAGGTCAAATTAGCACTCTAGAATAATGGAGTATTTCTGGAGGTCCCTCCATGCCCCCACACCATGGGACTACATGTTTTGGCATCACCTCTTGCTCCTCATATTACAAATCACAAGATGCTTCACTCATGGTCCCCCCTTTTCAGCTGCCCCTCCCTGAAGCCTCTCCTGGCCCTCTCTAGCACCACACAAATCTGCCCAATTGTGATGGATTTAGGTGCTCTGCTTTTGGGCATCTGGCAGTTCAAAATGAACGGCCATCATTCTGGGGTTGCGCTAATACTCTAAATCTAGGCCAGGCTTTTTGGCAGCTCAAGACCCTTACCCTGACTCTCACATGCTTGTCCTTCGGGACACGCGCAGCCCTACCCGTTCTCAGCCATTCACATTTCATTTTGGTTTGGCAGGCTTACAACACAATACGATTGTATGTTTTATCTATAAGGCCTGAATGCTTATATGTTCAGTTGCCCTGATGGGAAGGTGATTTAGAACTCATTGCCATACTGCACTGCTACTTTCACCAGGGCCTGCTACATACTAAGGCTCACTTCAAACATGGTGGTGCTTCAGTATTTCTCTCATCCCGAACCAGGGCCTATGTTTACGTCCTTGTACATTAGTAATATCACTCGTCCCCTCTACCGGGGCATACCAACGTTTCCATAACTGCTACAAACCCTATATTTGTTATTCCCACTTTGCATGTTTCACCCCGCTACAGCTTTGCACGTTCATTTTGTCATGCACCAATATATTTTCTGCAATCTAAATCATTTGGGTGGGCATCTGAGCTGAGCGTGCAGCACAACAAGACTCATGATCTCTCAGATATCTCTATGTATGATGAGTTCCTGAGACAGCTGAGGATCAATCAACATGTAATATGAAGGCCTCATTAATGCCTGATGAAGGACTAGATATGGCGGAAATACTGGTGAATTCACTTGTCATCTGTAAGACCGTGACACCAAGGCATCATGCTCTTATGTACAGGGATATGATTACAGTAAAAACTTGCCACTGCCTGCTCATGAGCCCAGTGTTTATACACCGTCTTTACAAGATGGCTTTGTTGCTGTTTTGTGCTTAGAATTTGTACTGGGAGTTAATGATGGGATACTACTGAATTGGGCGAAATTCCTAGACCTCTTAATAAATATACCTCAGTTGAGGAATATCTATTCAAGTGATATCATTCTGGTTGAGTTTCCCGATGATTGTAAAACTGATGTTGTGTTCGTCCACAATAAATCGAAATATGTAACTGGCCTGTTATTAACGGAGGCTGATGCGCTACAAATAATGGGTAATGACATTGCGAAGTGGGAAATCCCCAGCTCAAGATCAGGTTTGGATACTTTTCCATGCAAATTGAGTGAAAATATGCAGCAGTGTGGTCCTGTCCATTCTCAAATACTTTTCAGGAAAAAAATGTTGTTGCTAGTTACTCAGCTGAAAAGGAGTGGGATTGGCTGCTGAGGTCTTTAGCATCAGGGTATATCAAGGGTGGTGTGTGCCATAAGAAATAGGATGTGTTGATGTGGCCTCCTGGAACACATAGGGCATCATCATGAGTTGAGCGGTAGCACATAAATGCGGCGGTAATGCCATGACTACCGCATTTAAGGGTCTGCCCAAACATGAGGCTGGCAAAATGTACCCTCAGCTCCAAGCTGGGGATAAACGCGCCAGAAAATTTCAAATTTTCTGGCACAATTAGCGTGGCACTATTAGTGGCACTATTAGTGCACGCTAATTGCACCGAACATGCCCCATTGGATCCAATGGACCCAATGGGGAATGGGGAATATCCATTAACGCCCAACTCTTGATCCGGCGCTAATAGCGCCAGAATGGGTGGCGCTAAGCTATTAATACCGCTGGGATACCGCCCAACTCATGATGAGGCCCATAGGGTTTTAGGGTATCTAGTCAATTAATCTAAACCCATTCCATCTAATACCATTCCATCGAATTTTTTCCATCTAAAAAATGTCCATCAAATGCATGTTTTGGGGGTAAAGGGTTAATTTGTGTATTTTAATGGGACACCCCCAAAAAAATGAAAAATCAAATGCATTGGAAATTATTTAGATGGAAACATTTTGATGGAATGGCATTAGATGCAATGGTTTTACATGAAATGACCATAAACTGGTTTTAGTCACCTCTTGATACCAGAGAAATATCTAGCTGGTTAAAAAACTCACATCATAAATTTGCAATATTTGCAGGACGCCCCTCTGTTGGATGGCTAAATTACCTATATTCAACCTGCATTTTAAGATCCCATAAGGAGGCTTTCCAGGAGCCTGGTTATGGCCATTTCAAAACCTTTTAAATATAACAGTAGTCCACTTGGATGTAGCCATTCTGGTTTTCTTCCAATTGCAATCTCCTATTCTCAGGAGCCTGAGGCCGCACTTAAAGATCTGGTAATTATTAATCTGCATTGGAACCGCAAGGAGACTTACCATTCCAACTAGTTTATATGATGGAGGAACCTTCATGTAAATGATTTGCCGGGAGGGGAAACATGATGTAATTGTTGTGGGCCATTTCAACTGCTATTGTGGAGGCATAAGTATGGGGACCCTTAGAGGTAATTGGAAGGTGAAATAGAACTCCATTGGTTGGATGAATCTAATGAATAACTGGAATTTATCATGTTATTATAGATTAAGTAGGGGGAGCTAGAAAAGATATGGAGATCAGGTACCCATGCCTCCGCAAATTGATTGCATGTTTGCATTTCAGATCGTATATGATACATGTATTGATTTCTATATCCATGATACTGATAAAAGTGATCATTTACTTTTGGGTTGTACACTATGATTGCCCTGTATTATACAAGATTTTTGCAAACTTATCAATGTATCTGTTACTAATGGAGGTAATTGAATGAAATCAAATAGTGCTTCTATCAATCGCTTTAATAGGATCCTGCAAGAAAGTATTGACATGCTTGAAGATGGTTGTAGTTGAGACCCTTTCTGTGTTGAGCTTCCCCATTTTCTGAGATTAAAACATGCAGTAATTGAGTCTAGTAGCTTTTATATGGGTCTAAAGAACCCAGCAGTACAAGGGTAAATTTTGATGCTGAGATCCAGTAGAAAAAGAGCATCCTAAGGTGCCAATTTGTGCACTTCGAGAAAGGGTGATTTTGATTAAACATTTCGGGCAGCAAGTTAGATCTCTTAGACAGTTTAATAATGGGCTGAGAGGTAAGAAAGCCAAGATCTATCACTCTGAAGGTAAAACAAATGCTTAAAATCCTGGTTAGCAGAGATTTTAAAGCCTTCTGGAACTTGGTAAATGATGCTTCTGCTCACCAGGTCTTCTCCCAGATAAATACTATCCCTGAGGAGGTGTGGTTAGAGTTAATGTATAATAAACACAAGGATGGGTTGAGAAATGAAGTGAGTCCTCTTTTACCTAAATGGACCGTCTGGTTCTTGGACTTTGACAAAGAGCATATTTTCCTTCTAACAAACGCTTCTAAAACATACAGAGCGGATGGCCCTGATGGGCTTCCCAATGTGGTATTTAAGGTGCCCCCCTTTTATAGGAGAAAATCTAATTTCAACTGTTCAATAACATCCCAGCAATTAAAATGATCCAGGAGTCCTAGCGTACAGGTCCAAAAGTTTAGAAATGTGACCAAATGTGGTTTATAGTGATAATATCGAAAAAATAATGCAGAAAAAAAATATGTCAAAAAAAGAATATCGAATATAAATATGTCGAAATTACATACATACAATAGACAAAGTCATTTATTCGAAAAAAAAGTTTAAAAAAACTTGAAAACGCACTGCTGAAATGTCAATGTAAAATGTCCAAAACAGTAACGTTGTTATGGGAGGGGGTCCCCCCAAACCCCCCCAAACCCCCCACGGAACCGTCTCACCGTCCACAAAAAAATGGGTATGACACATTATGAGTCACGAAAAACACACAAAAGGACGATTAGTAAAGGTTAAACGAGTGAATGAAACCAAAGAGTAAAGAACCTTAAATGAATGCTAAGGAACAGATGCTGGTTGTGACAAACTGTCATTACCTCACAGAACCTAAGGTCTGAGCAAACTGAACGACGTACACTGCAGCTACTTCACGTGAATACAGGTAATATTACAATACTAAATATAAATCTATATAAGCAATTAGAAAAGTAAACTATACGTAATGTTTGACAGAAATAGTGAAACATTGTTTTCGTTATTTTAGATCTAAGATGACAGAGAACGTAGAGTATGTAACTTCGCAGACGGTAGGAGAACAGCTAATTCACGAGGGATATGTGTATAATAAAGAATCCCAAAAAAATGAAAGAACATATTGGAAGTGCACGGAATATACGAAATCAAAGTGTACAGGAAGAGTAATAACGGAAAATACCATGGTAAAATTAAAAGGGGAACACAACCATCTGCCTGACAGAACCACTATAATAATTTTAAAAAACTATGAATGAACTGAAGAGAAAAGCATTAGAAAACCCTACTGAGGCCAGGGGGTCTGTAATTGCTAGAACGTGTAACAAAATTCCATTCCATGTGTCGGCACAAATGCCAGCAGTAAAACACATGCAACGCACAATAAACAGAACAAAACAACAGAAAGAAAATCTCCCGCCAGTACCAAGAAATTATAACGAGATAAACATCCCCGATATATGTAAAATGACAGAGAAAGGGGAACGTTTTCATCACGCAACATTAGACAGAAATGATGAAAAAATTATAATATTCTCAACAGACAGCAATTTAAGACAACTTGGTGAGTGTGAAATGTGGCAAAGTGATGCGACTTTCAAAACATGTCCCCAACCTTTCCATCAGTTTTTTAGTATACATGAATCCCTCAATAGCCATCTAATTCCCCGAATCTACGTCTTGATGCCAAAAAAAACGGAAGAAATCTACAAAATTGTGTTTCAAAAAATTAAAGACGGCATACCAGACACAAAACCTGCCAATATTATAATGGACTTTGAAATGGCTTAAATAAAAGCATTCTCATGAGTATATAAGGAGACAAATATACAGGGATTTTTTTTCCATTTCACACAGGACATTTGGAGGAAACTAAAGAAACTAGGGCTCCATACGAAATATATCGAGGACAGTACATACCAACACAATGTAAAAAAAACTATTTGCATTAGCATTTGTAAAAGAAGAAAGCGTTATAGCATTTTATTAACATTTAATTGACAGTGAAAATTTTAAAAATAATGAAGAACAGAATTCAGACTTAATGGACTATATGGAAAGCACTTGGTTGGGACAATTGACACGAAATGGCACAAGACGAAAGCCTAAATATCAATTGAATGGTGGAATTGCTAAAATGCAGTGATGGAAGGAAGGCCAAAAACAAACAATATGTTGGAGGGGTGGCACAACCATGTTAGCAAGAACTGTAACACTAAAAATCCAACTTTGTGGCACTTCTTAAAGGACTTCATATCTGAACAATCACATCAGGAATTTAGACTATCTCAAAGCACTTCACTTGCAAACACCCATTTAAAAAGAAGGAAACACTGACACTATGAACAAAAAATTCAACAAATAGTGAAACAATTTGAACAAGAAGAAAAACACCACTACTTATATTCAATTGCATATAATTTAAAATGTTAAAATCCTCACGGTTTGAAGAGTCCATGATCCACCATAGCAAATCCAAAGTAACCAATGATGCCAATCCAACGTTCAGAACCATGCTCAAAAAATAAAACCAGCGAAGAAAAAAACAAAATCCATATCCCAATTGACAGACAGAAAAGAAAAATCCAACGAAAAAAAAATCGGAATCCATGCTCGAAAAGTAAAATCCAGAAAGGAAATAAAACTAAATCCATATCCTAATCCACGGACAAAAAGCAAGTTCCAGCAAATAAAAGGGTCAAAATCCATATTCCAATCCACGATCCAAAGGAAAAATCCATATGAAAAAAAAAAAATCTGTCAGGTCCAGGAAATCCACGAAAAAAACATCCAAAAAGAAAAAAATCCAGGAACCCGGTGTGCGTAGACCCGACCGGAACGAATGCGACGAAGAAATGGACTTTAAAAATCGCGGTTACGTCAACGTAAAGCTAACGTACCAGTACGTCAAGAACTTTAAGGAATATAAACCAAACATACATTACAATTTCTTATACAATACTACCATCTAGTGGTGAAAATAGATATAGTTTAATCCAAGTTGCAAATCACAAATACAAATGTTATTATTTAATAAAATATTTATTATAGCTAAAAATGTTATAGTTGAATAAAAATATTTATTTAAGCAAAGTATTTATTTAATAAAGTATTTCTTATTAACTATATACCAATTTAACTGTTTAATAAAATATGGCATATAATACAACGCTTACCTTGTATGTAGAATTATTTTCGGAAAAATTCGATTTATTGTTAATTCGACAATCTTATTTTCGAAATAATATTTTCGACATTTTGACTTTTGAAAATATTACATTCGAAAATATAACTGCACACTTACACTACCAAATGTCACCTGCTAACTACTGACCCATTGCACTTTTGGATTCTTGCAGTAAAATGTTCTCAGAAATGGTTCTTAGGGAACTGAAAATATGGGCAATATCTGCCGGGAAAGTGGATATACATAAAGCTGGGTTCAGAGGGGGAATGGGAACACTGTTAAATGGGTTCAATGTGTCCCTCCGAATAAAGGCAAACATACAGGAGAAACACAGACTCTATATGATATTTGTCGACTTAACATTGGCTTATGAGAGGGTTAATAGAAATATCCTTTGCGAGAAGCTGAAAGGATGGGGGATGATAACAATACACAGTGAGACCAAAGTTAGAGTAAGGCTCAATGGGAAATGTTCGCTATTTGCGCCAGTCAGCACAGGAAGAGATGTACGCCTGGGGTGTGTCCTTGATCCAAAACTCTTTCACTTGTATTTGGCAGACTTGGGAACTTATATTTCAAATGTAAATGTTTTCCCCCATGATTGGATTCAATTTCTTGCCTACGCTGATCACTTGGTCATCCTTGACAAGACGCCGATTGGAATTCAGCAGTCATTAAATGCATTGGCAAAATGTATGGATCTGAATGACCTAGCAATTAATATTGCTAAGACCAAGGTAATGATATGACATAATGGAGGGAAAACAACTTCCTTTTATCTGGCGTTTGAATAGTGCAACACTGGATGTGGTAGACGGCTATATGTATTTGGTCTTTTCTATTTATAATGGCCCCTGGAAGACTGAACATTTTAATAAGAGGAAAAGGAAATGTGTTCATTATGCGACCAAATGAGGAGACTGAATTCTAAACTAGGGACATTTTCATTGTCTCCATCGATTAATTATTACAGAGCCAATGTGCTGCCTGCATTACTCTGTGACACTGACATGCTAGTAGATTATCAGGACAAATATTGGCAAGTCGTAGAAGGGTGGATTTCTTGAAAAAGTGCTGGTATGTCCCAATGTTTAGTATTAGATACAAATTCGTTTGCTCATTATTGCAGTTCGTATGACGTGGACATTCTTGGCCTTTCTTTGAAAAAGGTTTGAGCCACCAGAACATTCATTGGTTTGTGTTTCAAATGCCTTGTTGAACAATGGAAATGGGCAATGTTTATCAGAATGGCTAAACAAATATACTGCGACTGTCAACTGAATAGGATGACGAAATGTATGGAAGAGCTTCCACATAAGGTACAAAAGGCATTATCGGACCTTGACTGGTGTCAAACATACGAGATTTCCATGAATTATTCACTTTTTAATGTTTTACTCGCACAGGAAAAAACGTTTTATGACTTTGAGTTGTACATCAAGAGGTTCCTTTGCCTCAAGTGGAGGTTCACATGTTTAAGATTTCATTTCAATCTTTTACCAACCATGTATGTTCAGGGGGCACAAAAGGGTCTGGAGAAGAGTCAGAGATATTGTGGGTTATGTAAAAGGGAAGATGAACTTTAGAAGTTGGAACACCTTGTGACGGTTTGCCATCTGTCTCACTCTATAAGGCATACGCACTTTCTTCACTAGCTTCTTTAAGGTGCGTAGAGGAATTATTTTTGTACTATTCTAATATTTGTGTATGTTAGGATGATGTGTTTACATACTATATGCTATTGTAATAAGTGTCTGTATTTTAATGTATTTAAGTGCTGTTTTCTTGATATGTGATATCATTGTGTATGCTTTATAAATATTGTATGTGTTAACCAACACACAATAAAAACATAAACATTTAAAAATATCCTCACATCTCTATTTTGGCTCGTTCCTGACGCTTTCACCAATTTAACACTAAAAAAGCCAGTCCATATACAGGCCGATTCATGGAATGAATGTGCGCCGAAGATTTCGGCTCAAGCGTGCGAAAATGTGTGATTCGCAGTGAAAGAGCGAAAATCGCAGTGCAAGTGCGAAAATCGCAGGGAAACCAGCGCACATCGATTCATGGAAGTCCGTGCGGGAGAAAAATATTGTATGTGCGCTGAAAAAGTGCGCGGCCCACGCCGGCGCACAGGTCATCTAACGGCGTGCGCCACGGCCACAGCAAAATCGCACATAGCGCAGCGCACATAACAAAAGTAGGCGGAACACGGGCGTGATACGCAGAATGGGGAACAACTCGTGAAAATATGGGTGTCACGGGGGAAGTACAGGAGGCAAGTGGGCGCAACGCCCACACGCTCGCCTTCAACACGTATTCATGGAATCGAATAGTGCAAACCAGCGCACGGGCAAAGACGCGCACAGGCCCATACACGTCCGCCACACGAAAGCAGGCGGTAGCGTCCCTGCGCATGAAAAAAATTTGCGCCATAATGTGCGCCAACAAAAAGCACGTATACACAGCTCTGATGAAAGTTCCATACTGTGGCCCTCTAGGACAAATGACGTGCAAAGGGGTACGCGAAAAACACGGACACCTGCTGTGTGAATAATAGCGTGTGCGTGTATTTCGTGGGTGCGTGCGAAGTTTTACACGCGATCGGGCCTGGGGGAGCGGGGTACGTGTATTTCAGGGGCTTGCGGGAAGTTTAACACGCGATCGGGCCTGGGGGAGTGTGGTACGTGTATTTCAGGGGTGCGCGAGAGGTTTCACATGCGATTGGCCTGGGTACGTGTATTTCAGGGGTGCGTGAGAAGTTTTACACGCGATTCTCCTGGGTACGTGTATTTCAGGGGTGCGCAAGAAGTTTTACACGCGATTGGCCTGGGTACATGTATTCCAGGGGTGCGCAAGAAGTTTTACACGCGATTGGCCTGGGTGCGTGTATTTCAGGGGTGCGCGAGAAGTTTCACACGTGATTGGCCTGGGTACGTGTATTTCAGGAGTGCATGAGAAGTTTTACACGTGATTGTCCTGGGTACGTGTATTTCAGGGGTGCGCAAGAAGTTTTACACGCGATCGGGCCTGGGGGAGCGTGGTACGTGTATTTCAGGGGTGCGCGAGAAGTTTTACACGCGATTGTCCTGGGTACGTGTATTTCAGGGGTGCGTGAGAAGTTTTACACGCGATTGGCCTGGGTACGTGTAGTTCAGGGGTGCGTGAGAAGTTTCACACGCGATTGTCCTGGGTACATGTATTTCAGGGGCTCGCGGGTGGTTTTACACGCGATCGGGCCTGGGGCAGCGGGGTACGTGTATTTCAGGGGTGCGCAGTTGTTTTCACACGCGATCGGGCCTTGGGGAGCGGGGTACGTGTATTTCAGGGGTGCGCAGGTGTTTTCACACGCGATCGGGCCTGGGGGAGCAGGGTACGTGTATTTCAGGGGCTCGCGGGTGGTTTTACACACGATCGAGCCTGGGGGAGCAGGGTACCACTCACCGTCTGCCTTGCGTGTAGAAGAACCCGTAAGCCAACACCCACCCGCTTTGAAGTAATAGCGTGTGAACCCCAACGCCTGCAAAACACACGCACAGCACCCCATGAAAAGCACGTACAGAGCAATGGAAATCCACGTGGGATCTTCAAGCCCTGCCAGGGCAATGCCTGTGCGCGATACATCACAGACGCGCTTACGCGCTAAGGGCCTTTGGTCCAATGGAATCGCGTATGCGTGCTGACATGCTTATGCGCTAAGGGTCTTTCCTCGAATTACATGCTGACGTGCAGAATTTTCACGTGCCAAATCACTCCGTATCAAGCTGGCCACGCGTAAGCACACAGAAGACCATGCTCCTGCCCAAAAGGCCGAATTACTGCCCCCCAGAGCCCCAAGCAGCCTCCCACGAGCCATCTGCTGCTGCCTGCCTGCCATCCTGCCTGCCTGCCTTCCTGCCTGCCTGCTGCCACCGTGCCCTGCCATTTGGTGCCTGCACATCAGCCATCTGCAGGGGTCCAGTTGCTGTGTCCACCCCTGCTGGAACAGCAGACTCCCGACTGGGATACCATCGCTCCACAGCCCAGCCCCAGGACCCAGTTGCCCACCCACGCGTGCCTCGGGGGTCGCCATGTCGGGGCAAACACCATCCGAGTCCACTGGCGACCCCCAGCCAGAGGGGCAGAGGGCCATCAGCTTCAGTCAGAAGGAAGTTGGTGTCCTGGTGGAGCTTGCCCTGGGGCATTATGATGCCCTCTTCGGATCATCACGCGCCGACAAGGAAGGACGTGTAAGCGATATTCAATCAACACTACAGCTAAGTCAATGCCTAGTCTGGGATGCTGAGGAAAACCCTTATTGATGTATTTTTATATTCAGTTCAGTACTCTGGATGACAACCCTTGCATAACACCCCCCTCTTAAAATCCCCTTGACCCCACTGAGCCAAGAAGTAGGTTTGTTTTGCAAATTAAAAGGTTTATTTGAAAAATTAAACAATATATATATATATCACACTTTTATAATAAATTAATATCTGATAGTACACTGAGACATATGATGTGGATCCACAATGGGTAATGTTACAGTGGTACACTTGATTACTTAGGAGTAGTATAGAGGATGAGGTAGCTGAGAGTGCTTTTATGGCTTCAAGGAAATGCAATGAGGAATAAAATGCAGTACAGAAATACTTGATATGATTTTAGCAAAAGATAAGATAATCACTTTTTCTCTGGCAATTCACCCCCCCCTATGCAATGTAAGAAATGGAAGGAGATGGAAAGAGGAGCACACAGTTCTCAGGAATGCAATCAAATACAATATGAAATTCAGTTCCCCCCCTGCAAGCTTAGAGGAAACAGGTAGGAGTTTGAAACACAGGCAAATTACTTTAATGTGGTTTGCAAGGAAGTGAAAAGGTGCTAAAATTGCTTTTAATTCCCTCTAGAGGTTCAGGGTAGGTGATGGCTACTTTATATTAGTTCAGGCTCACTTTAACAATACTCTATGAATGATTAGCAGATTGCAAACGAATTTTAGCAAAGAGAAGCAAAAAGCTGCTGATTTCTACAGCACTGCTTTGTGGATTCTGCTACAGGTTCTTGCAAAAATTCTGGGCAAAAATTCAAACAGCTCGCCCGGCTGTTGAATAGTTTGGTTGGTTTTGAGGCCTGCTGAAGAGGATTCAGCTGGTGGATTCAGGCCTCTCTGCTACAAATTCTAGAGTTAACTTCTGCTACAGGTTCTGGAGATTGATGGATTTGAAGTCTGGATCTCTGGATGTGAAGTCGTCGGTCAGCATGCTCCGCAGCAAATGGATTTGAATATCTCTACCTGTCCCAGCAGTCTCTTTTTATGTGTTTTGAAAATGGGTGTGTGCCTGGGCCTAGCTAAGCCTGCCCCTCTCTACTTGTCATTGGCCCAATTCTCTCCTCTCCCATGATTGGGGGAAGGAAATGGAGTGTCAGAGTGATGCTGTAGGTTTTATGGTCAGAGGAACCTCACCTTGTCAAATTGCACACAAATCTATATTTGATTCAAATACATATTTCCCAGGTACACAGTTGTTTGACATCACATACACACATCATATATTACTAAAGATAGTCCCTGTCCCGACTCTGGCGTTTCTAGGAGTTTGCATTCAAAAATGGCAACTTATTTTCGATTTTAGTGGGTTTTGCAACATTGGTTTTTCATCAAAAATTATACAAAGGTACATTTCCCTTCCACATATATACCAGTAACTTTCCATGTCTCTACCTTAAACACATTGTCTACAATAATCATAATTAGCAGGGTTTTGCCCCAGAACATGGTACAAATTGGAGTTTGGACTCAAATCGTGAGGGCATTTTTGAAACTAAGACTCTCAAAGTTGTACATTCCTGTCATTTGGTTACAATAAATAATCACTGTTTCTATAAAATATATATTTGTTGCAATTCAACCCCCCCAAGTGTTTGAGTCCGCCTCCAGGAGTCTGGGTGGGTCAGTGATCACATGTCTCTCCTTTCCGGCAGAGGGCTGTTGACAGGAAACACTCAAAATTAACATACCCCATTCAACAGAAAGAGCCTTTTGTGTGGGCTCCAGCAGGCTGCCAGGAAGTATCTCCTCAATCAATCAACAGGGTCATGTGATATCCTGCCTCCTAGTGTGGAAGCTCTGTGGTGTTAATGTTTCCAAGCCTCTTCGCCTCTGGGAACAGCAGGTGGCTAAATGTTCAATTAACTAACAAGCTTTGAAGTTCCTGCCCCTCTTGCAACTCTTAAATACAGTTTCCCTGTCAGAGTTTAGACCGCTAGCGCCACCTTGGGGAATTTGTCGGCACTGCATCCATTTTTGAGTTGTCTTGAATTACTGCATTTCAATAGAGTGGTCTTTTGCTTGATAGTATAGGACCCTTGCTTAACATTGTTTGATTGGCATCCTTACAGTAGAGTGGTGATGTGGAACCCCCCACAAGAAGGTTGTATCTTTGGAGTGGTCTCGTGCCAACTGCGCAGTTCTCCTATTCTGGCGTGAATGTGGGCGGCGATAGCTCATCCCCACATCCACCCAGTCTATTGATTTAGTTTGTTCTGGGATAGAATAATGGGCGGCAACAGCTCATCCCCACACCTACCCAGTCTATTGATTCAACATGGGTCAAAACCCTTGACAAATCCCCCCACCTGACTGCGCTTTGATTCAAGACGAGGGGAAGTCGGGTGCAAAGGAGGTTTTGAGCCCTTGCGCTGGTATGTCCGCATTACCTTCTTCCAATTCTGAAAATGGCACAGTTCAGCATCTTTTCCTCCATCCGGTTGGATCGATCGGTTCTCCTCGCCGGTCCTGATGGGAATATTGGGCGGTACCCCGGGCCCCTCGGGTCTCTGCTCCCGGTCCCCGGATCGTCCTCCTTGGCCAGTCTCCAGGTTTTCTTTCTCCTGGGACGACAAAGGAAAGCGGCAATACCTATTCATAGACATTTCTTCCCCACCATTGATATAGTGGGGTGGCATATACATTTTATAGTCAAAACATTTGCGTTCTTATTTTAACAAAAAACAAGATACAACTATAAGACATTTTTTTTCCAAATCATACTATTTTAGAGACTATATGTGGGATATTTTAGGGTGGGAATTGAATTACTCTGGAGCGGTCCCCTCTGGTATTGCAGAGGACTCCTCCAGTTGTTGCAGAGTGTGCCTGGGATGGCAACACTTTAGCTGATTTCTATGTACCCACTTGTCTTCCCCTTCTGCCAAACCGCCTTTGGGGATGCGGATCTTGTAGGCAACAGGGGAGATCTTGTCTATAATTTCAAACGGTCCCTTCCAGGTAGGCAAGAATTTTCGCTGTTTGGCCTGGTTCCTTTGGAAATTGTATAGATAGACCTGATCACCCACCTTATACTCCTTTCGGGTAGTTTTTAAATCATAGTGGGTCTTCATGTTCTCGGCTGATCTTTCTAGATTCCGCTGAGCATAGGCAAAAGCATGCTGAAGGTGTTTCCTTAAATTCTCCACATACTCATGAGTTGTGGAGTCATTTATCAACGTTTGCTCTTGGGTTCTGTAGAGCAAATGCAGGGGAAGAACCATCTTGCATCCAGTCATCAACTCAAATGGTGACATTTTAGTTGCAGATGAAGGGGTAGATCTGATGGCCATTAGGACCAGAGGTAATCGGATATCCCAACTTGGCCCAGAATATGCCACAAACCTTTTTTTAATATGCTCACAATGGTTCGGTTGTATCTCTCTACTGCTCCAGAAGAAGCTGGCCTGTAAGCAATGTGTAGCTTCCTTTTAACCCCCAGTATCTCCCACATCTTTGTCATTACTTCGCTGGTGAAGTGGCTACCTCTATCTGACTCAATCCTTTGAGGTAGACCAAAACGGGAAAAGATGTGGTTAATCATCAGGGCAGCTGCTGTTTCTGCCTTGCAGTTTGGGGCTGGGAGAC
The DNA here is from genome assembly GCF_040938575.1 of Ambystoma mexicanum. Lineage (NCBI taxonomy): Eukaryota > Metazoa > Chordata > Amphibia > Caudata > Ambystomatidae > Ambystoma > Ambystoma mexicanum. Next base: position 771,138,171 of record NC_090923.1, on the reverse strand, counting down.
ATTCCACCCACTTGGTAAACAAGCATGTAACGGTCAACATGTACTTGTTTCCTCTAGACGAGCGAATTACAGGGCCTACAAAGTCGATTTGCAAATCTGACCATGGCCGTGTCATCCCCCTCTTTTGGAGAGGCGCACGGTGTGTGAGGGATGATGGCTGAAATTTTGCACACACAAGACACCCCTTCAAGTATTGGTCGAGGTCCTGCCCCATGTGTGGCCAGTATGCAACCTCTCTTAAGATTTCCAGTGTTGTGTGAAACCCCCTATGACCGGCGGTGGCCGCATCATGGGCGTGACTTAACATCAGGCTTCGGCATGAGGTAGAGACCACCCACTGATCATGGCCAGCTTGGGATTTCCTTACCAACAAACCGTCTTGGATTCGGAACCTTTTTGGACATTTCATCAACACTCTTAGGTCCTCTTTCCCAATCTAATTGGTATCCGTCAGGGGAAAGTTCTCTGGGTCCTCAAGGTGTTGGTAAAACTTACCAATAATTGGATCCCCCTTCTGAGCTGTAATTAAATCAGCATCAGGGGTCTCCTTACTCCATTGTGCAGTTGAAAGATCATTGTGCGCTTTGGTCTGGGACCTAGTGATGGCAGTGACCTGGATTTCCCTCAACAGGGACTCTATTTGTATTAGATCCCCTTGGATGGCCCCGGTTTTGGCCAGCTGATCAGCTAAGTCATTTCCATTTTTGTCTGGTCCCTCTACTTTGGAATGACCCTTGATCTTTTTCCAGCAGATTGTCATCCCATTCGATGTGACCAGATCATCAATATTTTGGATTAGCTTCCCATGTTTCAGGGGTTTGTTATTAGCACATAACATGCCTCTGGTTTTTCAATTTACCAGGTGCTCCACAAACCCGTTCCGTACATAATCCGAATCTGTGATTATGACCAGTTCGTGGAGTTGATGTTGGACAGCAGTGAGGATGGCCTGATGCACAGCCATCAATTCTGCCACCTGACTACTTCGGGGACCAATTTTGTATCCAGCGGAGGGTTCTGCGGACTCATTCACCCATGCATTCCCTACTCCGGCCACCAGTTCTTTCTCCCCGTTGTTGTCAACATGGTAAGAGCATCCATCCACATAGACAGTGGGCATTCCCTCACACTTGTCTTCTTCAAAGACTTTGTGTGGGGAATTAAGGTATGCCTCCATGTTGTCCTTGATTTTTATACTTTCGTCCTCGAGACAGTTTTCTCTGGCACAATCATGCAAGTCAGCCAGACCTTGCGCGAGGGGACTCTTCTTGTTTTGGCCATATCTGACCTCTACAGGAAAGCCCTGCATTGACAGAATCCAGGAAGTAATTCGGGAATTACTCACATTTCCGGCCCGGATTCTGTCACTTTGGAGGTATTGCAGAGGCTGGTGTGGAGTCTCCACTATGATGTGTTCCCACTGGATAAACGGGCGGTAATTCTTCAATGCCCACACAGTTGCCAGGAGTGCCTTCTCACAATCGTTGAATTTTTCCTCCACAGAGGTTAAAGTTTTGCTCGAATAGAAGATTACTTTATTGACCTTGTCATGCTTTTGGTATAATGCTGCCGTCAAACACGTATTAGAGAACCCTGTCTCCAGGAAGAACTCCTTGTTTCTGACAGGGTAAGCTAGACAAGGCGCTTGTGAGAGGCTTCTTTTGAGTTGTCTTACTGCCTCGGATTGTTCTGGACTCCATTCCCACTTGACCCCCCCCTTCAAGAGATGAATCAGGGGTCTAGTGATCTCTCCGTAGCCTTCAATGAACTTTCGGCTGTAATTAGTCAGTCCAAGGAGGCTCCTTAGTTCCCGCAGAGTCGTGGGGTCTTTCATTTTCTGAAGTGCTTCCACTTTCTTTTCCTGGGGACAGAGACTCTGAGGAGTAATCTCATGCCCCAAGAAATTATCACGGGTTCTACACCACTGTGCTTTCTGAAAGGAAAGTTTTGCTCCGGCGGCCCTCAACTGTGTCAGAACATAATGGATCTCCGCTATGTGTTCCTCCACAGATGAACTTTTGATGAGGACATCATCTACATAAGCCAAGTTACCCCTCGCACCCAGGTCGGGCATGGCCTTATGTAGGAAAATGTTGAATTCATTGCCGGAGTTGAGGTATCCGAAGGGAGTCCGGGTCCATGTGTACTGCTGGCCCCCAAACGTAAAAGCCAGTTTGTATTGGTCCTCCCTACTGACAGGCACAGTCCAGTATCCATTGGTCAGGTCTATTGCAGTGAATACCTGTGACCCCTGAATCTGGGCCAGCCCTTGGTCAATGTAGGGCAGAGGCCATCGGGAAGTATGGACCCGTTTGTTGAGCTCCCTAAGGTCGGCGCAGAGTCTCCACTGGCCGTTTGGCTTCAATATTCCCAGCACCGGATTATTGAAAGTGCTGTGGACTGGACGGATTATTCCCCGGGACTCAAGGTTCTTAATTATTTCAGTAAGGGACTCCATGGATGCGAGAGGAAAATGATATTGCTTCACAAACACTGGAGTCATTCCAGGGTCTGTGGGAATTGTTGTTGTGTGGATGTCGGTGCGACCACAGTCATATGAGTCTACCGCAAAGAGATCTTGGAAATCCAAGAAAACCTGTTTCAACTTTTGCTTCTGTTCCAGAGTCACGCAGGCATCAGCTAGGTTGACTCTCTCTTCCACCATCTGCCTGAAGCCTGGAAAGACTTCTGGTTTTGCTATCTCAGCGGCCTCCTCCAGCTGGGTGGAGAAGTCCCTGGTCAGAGTGCTGATTTGGACTGGAAGCCTCAGGTGGGAAAAGCAGCCTTCATGGACCTGGAAAATCACCTCATCCCTCCTGAAGTCACAAGTCACATCTTCCTTACCATAAGGGCAAGAAGTGTACACCAGGAAGTTCCCCCAATGCCGGGTGAAAATCCTGTCTGGTGTTGTATGGTCATCTCTGTCACCGTCAAAACAGTCCTTGGGGATTGGTCCTAACAGTTCATTTCCTAAATCAATGGAGAAATGTCGGTCATCAACCACCATTCCATAATGGTGCCTGCGGATAGAGTAATACTCTTTAAGTCGCTGTTATCCACCTCTATTGAAATGATGTCATGTTCTATGTTGACTAATGGTGTTGGGTTTACCCCTAACCCTTGCTGTTGGAGAGAAGCATTTAGATGAATGTAAGCATCAGGGTTTTTCAATTTTTGTCCTCTTTTAACTTTCACTTCCAGGGAGAATTGTCGGGTCATTTCTCGGATGGTGACTTCCTCTTTAATCTGAATTTCAACTGCATAAGGTAGCAATTGAGCTGACCTAAATGCTTTTTCTGAATCATCAAAGCCCATGGGATTATCCGCTAATCGGGACCAATCTTTGAAGTTTATTAGGTCCAAACTAATGGCGAAGCGATTGAGAATGTCACTGCCTAAGTAAAAGGCGGCAGTGACATCTCGCACGACCCAACAATTATGGACTATGCTCTTGTTGCCAATGGAGATTTTGAGCATACACCTGTTTGGCAGGAGATGTTTGGAATTAGGTGCTTCCAGGTCCATTTCCCATTTGTCTATCAGTTTGAATGTGGGAATGGCTTGATCTTTTGGGAGTTGGCGAAACATGGCTTCGCTGATGAAGCTCTTACCGTTGTTCACACACACTCGAGCGAAAACAGAGTCCTTCCCATCATTTAACTGAACAGGGATGAACAACTGCTCTCCAATTTGCTGAATATCAGTCAGGCGCTGAGCTGATTTCACATCTTTCTGGACTATAGGAGTGGGAGTTTCTGATTGTGGATTAGTAAAGAATTTCAGGGTGTTTCCTTCCAGTGTGGAATACCACCTTAAACTGGAAGGAAGGTTGATTTTCAGAAATAGAGAGGACCCCCCATCACCAGTCTGTTGTCCTACTGCTATTACTGTCACATCTGGAATTTGATTGTTCTGGAAGTGAAATTCTACTTGGTCAGATTTTTGTTCAACCATGTGGCAGGTGCCGTTCAAACTAACATGGTTTACACTCTTTTTTAATTTTATTGGTCGGCTAGTCTGGGTCCAGAGGACCTTGTTTACGCAATCTATTAGGGGTGACAACCTTCTCAGGAGGTCATTTCCTAGTAAACAAGGGGTGCCCTCTGGAGTCACTACTATGACCGGGTGTTTCACCTTGTGTCGCCCAATTTTGATGTCCAAATCTGCAGTCCCCTCAACAGGAATTTCCTTCCCGTCAAAGTTCTGCAGTTGTCCAGGAAGAGAGGTGAGAGGAATACGGTAATTCTCTCCCCTTCCTGCATTCAGTTCATCAAAGGCCCTTCTGGACAGAAGGGTAGCTTGAGATCCAGTGTCCACCAGTGCCACAATTGTACCCTGCCCCTGTACTTGTACCGGGGCATAATATCTTCCCTCCTTCTCCTCAAGGGGGCACAGTTAATGCACATTTTTGGACAACTGGTGGGCTAACTTTCTGGTTTTGGACATTGCTAGCGAAGAGATTTGGGCAGAATTCTGTGGAGAGCCTGGGGAATCTGAAAGAAAAAGTTGGCAACTGGAGATCAGAGCCATTGTGGGTTCCCCTGGTTCCGGTTCTGGACCGCCCCCCCCCCTTTTTGGAGGCAGTCACCAGGGTGGGTTTGAACCAGGGGATTTTGGTATTGCCGGTTCTGGGATGAGATGATGGGTGGCGGTAGCTCAGTCTCCACATCTCCCCAGTCTGAATTGGCATCCCTTGGGACCCATTTTTCCTTGGGAGGAGTTCCCCCATCTCGGAAGGAGAAGATCCTTTTCCCAGGATCTTCTGAGGATCCCTCTCCCTCAAATTGGAAGACCTGTACCTCCTCCACAAAGTGGGTCTGTTTGGGTCCTTTGTTTCTCCTACCCCCGTCTGCTCCTTGGGAGGTAGGCTTTCAGGGATAGGAGATTTTGTTTCCGGTTCCTGGTTTTCCAGGGGCTGTTTACAAGTTGGGAAGGAAGCTTCCTCCAAGGCTTTACACCCCCCTTCCCCTTGTGCCTCCTCCCTGCGAACCGGTGGGTTATCGGGGTGCTTCCCCCGTCATTGTTCTGGAGCACCAGGTCCAGAGTTTGGGGCATTCTGCGGTGGCATGCTCATCTGAGGGTTCTGTTGAGCCCTCAGTATGTGACCCAGATCCCGTGCCATATTTTGGACTTGGCGCTCAAGTTGTGAAACCCGCTCAGGCTGATACGGGGCTCTATTTTCTCCCCTGGGCTGATCCCGGGAAGGGTAGCTATCCCTTCTCTGGTAATACCCCGGATTGGGAAGATTTGGGTACCCCTCCACCCTTGGCCTCCCCTCTCCCGGATTAGGTTGTCTGGGCTCAGGGAATTGGGGAAAGAAGGATGGATGATTTTGGGGCTGGAAATTGGGTGGAACCTGGGGAAAAAGTCCTGCCCAGGATTTGGAGAATTTCTGCCCTCCTGGGGGAAGTTAGGAGGGAAGTTCCCCGGGTCAGGTGCTTGGCTGGATACCCCCCCTTGGGCTGGAGGAGTCCACACATAACCCAGGATTGGTCGGTTTCCCTTGTAGCAGGGACTTACATAGTCAGGGGAGCGGGGGACCCCATTTGTGGGACTACCTCCTCGACTCCTTGTCTGTGACTGGCCCGAGGGCCTTCTGGGCTGTGAATTATTTGGTGCAGGCAGGTTTTTAGGCCCCCCATCTCCAAATCTAAAACGGGGGCAACCTTTACCTCTGCCACCTTGGCAGCAGCAGGGGTGCTGTTGGTTTTGGAGTTTTTCGGCGCATTATTTTTATTTTCGATGGGCTTCTGCACCTCATAGATCCGGATAGCCTGTTCAATGACCCAGTCTAAAGATCTTTTCTCATGAAAATCTCTCACAAGCTGGGTCATTATGTATTTGGGTAAGGCATGGAAAAACGTATTGATAAATTCTCTGCTATCCGTGCGCACCCTTCTGGTGGTCTGCGCAAAAGCATGCTTTAATTCTTGCACAATTTCTTGTGGGGCCTGATCCTCCCCACATTGCAAATTGTAGGCTGCCTTGCGAGCCTCTTGAGGATTTCTGTGCACAGAAAAATGGTTCAAGATGGCTGCCCTGTATGTGGACCACCTTGAATGGTTTTGATCCTCCAGCCCCGCAAAGAAACTGGAGTATTCTGGTGAGAAGGTCCACTTTACATATTGAATACAGCTTTGGCTGTCCTTCAAATGGAAAGTCTCCATCATTTTCTCATAGAGCTCCAAGTGTTCCCAAACAGAATACTTGGCGTTCTTATGATAAGGCGTGATGACACTCCTTATTGCCTTTATTTGTTTCAATGGGTCCTTAAGCAAGGCCCTTTTTGCCTTATTGGCCTTTTTGGTTCGGGTAACCCTGGTCCATTCATCCTCCGACTCAGAAGCGCTGCTCCCAGAGGTGCCCGTCTGATCTTCCAGGTTTTCCCGGATTCTGCGAGCCTGGGAATGGCTGACAGAAGGTGGGGACCTGGTCTCCTGTGTCCTGTGACGCTCAGAGGAGTCTTCAGATCCCTCCTTGCTACCAGGATTTTCTGGGTATCCCCCCCACTGACCTAACTGGGCAGAGGTTTTCAGGATGCCCTTAATGGGCCTACTCTCCTGGGGTTCCCCACTAAATTGTACTGTGCTTGGGTGCCCATACGCGGATGCCCGCCCATCCATTCCTGGGAGGTACTGGCCTATGAGCCCCATACTTCTAGCTGGATAGTAATCTGCCATCCCCGTGGCCCTGGGCTCATGTGCGCGAGGGAACATGGGGGTGGCAGAGTCCAGGGACTGGGAGAGATGAGGGCCTCTGGTACTAGGGCTCCTGAGGCTATGCTCAGGAGTTTCTCTTTCCCAGCGAACCTCATCTCTATCCGTCCCTGCTTCCTGTTGCAATGCAAGAGCCTGCGCTTTCAGTTCCTCAGTTAAGGCCTTACTAGACTCTATCAGTCTCTCCTGCATGGCTACCTGTTGCTGGAGCCTATCATTGTGCAGACAAAGAGCCTCATTTTCTCTCTGTGCCTCCTGATTGGTTCTGGAGTACTGGGCCAGTCTCTGCTGCAGGAGGGTTACCTCCTCAGTCCCATCCCTACTGGCCTGCTCCTTTCTTGCCAGAGCCTCCTCCACCCTCCTGGTGTGATCTAGCAAGCCCTGATGCTCCTTTTGGAGGTCACCCAGCCCCTGGAGGGCCAAGTGATTTTCTTCAATTTTTCTTTTTAAATGGCAGACTTCCTGGCCTAAGGTATCCCTTTCCTGACCAAGAGCCTGCATTTGTGACGCTACGTCGTCCCTTTGCCTTTGAAAGGCACCAGCTTTCTGGCGTTCTTCATCAAACTCTGCCTGGGTATCCAGGTCTTTCAAAATCAATTTATTGCTTTCCTCTTTCTCTTTGTCTAGTTGGATTTGCATGGTGGCTACCTGCTCTGTGCATGCCCTGTTGAAATTTATCTGTTGCCCCAGCTTTTTCTGGCTCTGCAGCAAGGAGTCCAAACTGTCTTGGTGCTCCTTCTGCAAAGCCAGAATTCTGGTATCCTGGTCTGTCTTTTCCTGTTGCAGTATATCCATGTCCTCTTTTATTTTAATGATATACTGCCTACTATCATTTTCTGACTCCTGGCTCCTCTGTAGCCTCTGCTCAGAAGAGACCAGGTCAGATTGGGCCTTTTCTAATGCCATCTGTTGCCTATTTGCCAGATCTTGGCCTTCAGCACATTTGTCCTGCATGGCTCCCATATATAGATACAAATATGCCGCTAACCTAACCATCTTGTCGTGTTCATCTTTAACTTTAGGAGCCATGTATAATTCACTCAGGGCCACATGTAATGGACCCTGATCTCTCCATATATCTGACACTGTTTCAGTGACCTCTTGCGCGATTGCCTGCAACCAGACCGTTTGGTCCTGATGAGTCCACTCACCTCTCACAAATAGCTTATGTAAGAAGTGCTCTCCTGCTATTTTCATATCTACCAAGGTCGTCATTCTGGAATTTGAGTTCCTTCCTGACTTACAGAAGTTTGTATTTTATTTTGCAAAACAGACCGTTTACTTAGAGCGTTCCTTTGAGGGATGCTTTCACAGTGTAAAACAGCGTGGTGATCTAACCGGATATGTGTATCTGGTCAGTTGGCACACTGTATTAATCTGCACAAGTGGTAAATCTAACCCAGAATATCCCGGCTCTGAGCCCCCACTTTTGTAAGCGATATTCAATCAACAATACAGCTAAGTCAATGCCTAGTCTGGGATGCTGAGGAAAACCCTTATTGATGTATTTTTATATTCAGTTCAGTACTCTGGATGACAACCCTTGTATAACACCCCCTCTTAGAATCCCCCTGACCCCACTGAGCCAAGAAGTAGGTTTGTTTTTCAAATTAAAAGGTTTATTTGAAAAATTAAACAATATATATATATCACACTTTTATAATAAATTAATATCTGATAGTACACTGAGACATATGATGTGGATCCACAATGGGTAATGTTACAGTGGTACACTTGATTACTTAGGAGTAGTATAGAGGATGAGGTAGCTGAGAGTGCTTTTATGGCTTCAAGGAAATGCAATGAGGAATAAAATGCAGTACAGAAATAAACTGATATGGTTTCACAAGAGATAATATGTTCACTTTTCCCCTTGTGGCAATTCACTCCCCCCCCTATGCAATGTAAGAAATGGAAGGAGATGGAAAAAGGAGCACACAGTTCTCAGGAATGCAATCAAATACAATACGAAATTCAGTTCCCCCCCAGCAAGCTTAGAGGAAACAGGTAGGTGTTTGAAACACAGGCAAGTTACTTTAATGTTGTTTGCAAGCAAGTGAAAAGGTGCTAAAATTGCTTTTAATTCCCTCTAGAGGCTCAGGGTAGGTGATGGCTACTTTATATTAGTTCAGGCTCACTTTAACAATACTCTATGAATTATTAGCAGATTGCAAACGAATTTTAGCAAAGAGAAGCAAAAAAGCTGCTGATTTCTACAGATGAAGAAATCGGGCCAAATCGCAAATTGCGGTAAATTTCACGAGTGCGTGTCTCGCGATTATGGAATAAGTATAGGGAGTCGGTTCTAGGTTCGTTGGAAAAACCTACATTCTAAGCTTTCAGATGAAAAATTTCGCTCCTAGCCCAAACGGTTCAAGAGATACGGACGATTTAATAAAGGTAGATTTTCGGATTTAAAGTAAAACTCAAAATGACGGGTGACAGTTTGCAGCTTCAGAATTGACAGGTGACGGTTGTGCAGCTTTACAAATGACAGATGACACGATTTCTAGGAGGCTGTTCTAATTAGGTTAAAATAGCTTGAATTAGATTATTTTAACTAAGAGATTGGGTTCCGCACAGTTTTGGCGGTACTCACAATATATTTTGGGCAGGAATGGGCCTCGCCACGGATCTGGTCAGGTTTTGGACTGGACTCCGGTTCTGGTCTCAGCACTTCACAGCGATCTGGGTCAGCTCTCTGGATTCAGCGGGTCAATCAGGCACCAGTTCTGCTCACAGCGGTCTGGGTCTCTCTCGGGTTCCGGATACAGCACTGCTTTCTGGATACTGCTACAGGTTCCTGCAAAAATTCTGGGCGAAAATGAAAACAGCTCGCCCGGCTGTTGAATAGTTTGGTTGGTTATTTGGCACAACCGGACCCTCAGTGACTGCTGATACACTTACAGTCACACCCTAACTTTTGCTGCTATTGCCTCCTGCCTCTTGAGTATTTACACCTTGCATCACATGCAATTTATATGTGCATCATCTCATTCCTCACACATAAATATTAATATCCTATCATTCTGCCACCCCCGGCATTTTAGGCTATGCATCTGCTCTGAACTGAGATGCACCACACATCTAGCATACCGCGCCACTCTGATTCTAGGCCACGCATAACTATATTATTGTGTATTAATGTGCCTTACTGCATCTAGATGCTGCACCACGGTATGTCGCACATTTGTGTCACCTTTAAACTTAGGAACTTCCCATTGTTCGCTACTTAACTGTGTTACCCTAGTGCATACCTGCCTTATTGTGTGATTACTGTGTTACCTCTTGCCTTGTTTTGTGATTTCGAATTTAGGTGCTCCCCAGTGCATTCTACCCAACTGTGTTACCTCAATGCATTTTTGCCTTGGTTAATGATTTCGAATTTAGGTGCTGCCCATTGCACTCTACCCAACTGTGTTACCTCAGTGCATTTTTGCCTTAGTTAATGATTTCGAATTTAGGTGCTCCCCATTGCACTCTACCCAACTGTGTTACCTCAGTGCATTTTTGCCTTAGTTAATGATTTTGAATTTAGGTGCTCCCCATTGCACTCTACCCAACTGTACTACCCCTGGTAATGTTTACCTTACTTTGTGATTTTGTATCCATGTGCCCCCATTGCATTCTACTTGTGGCTACTTACAGAGGGCACCCCCGGTGTGACCTATCGCCTTGACTAGTACCACACCAGCTAATAAGCGCCTGACACTATACCGTACCTGTTACCCGAATCACCTTTTCACATCATGCGGCTGTGGCCCTTTGCCTGCCTCCACCTGACCTACCTGATCATCGTAGGGTACTTAACCCCTACCCACGGTATTCCCTCCACCAGCATTGCTAAAACACACCACACCCACGTCCACAACCAACTTTCCACACACTCCCTCACCCTGCACCATTTCACAGACTACCCAACTAATCCTTACCTCAACAACCCGGCTCTGTGGCTGAAGCTCTTTGCCACAAAACCTATATCTAATCAACCTTGTACACTACAATCTAGGAACGCTAGACTGACCCGTGATACCTGCACTCAGCGCAGCCACACCGCCCATAAACAAACTTATACACTACGCTACCCAACCTCCCCCCTTCCACTACCCCCATCACAGCGCTCAAGGGAGCTCTCATCAATGCCAGATCCCTCACGGCCCATGCTATCGACATTGCTGACCTCATCACCATCCAAAACCTCGATTTCTTAGCCATCACTGAAACCTGATTACATGCTGCCTCTGGCCCTCCTCTTGCCCTAGCCATATCTGACGGTTTCTCCATAATTAAAAATGACCGCCACTCCAACTTGTCTAAAGGAGGAGGAGTCGCATTTATACACAGAGACAATATCACCATGAGAACTACTGCCAATTCCCAATTCAGCTCTGCAGAATCCTTATCGGTGAAACTATCCCTCTCACTGACTAACACAGCAACAGTACACCTCATCTATAGACCCCCAGGTCCACTCATTTCATTCACAGATGATATTACATCTATCCTTTCTGCCAACACTAAGCCTAACTCTCAGGTGTTGCTACTAGGTGACCTCAACCTTGGCCTCTCTGACCCTAACGACCATATGGACATCGAGGTTGCCACCACCCTTGGTAACTTAGACTTCCAACAATGCATTCTAGCACCTACCCATATTAAGGGCAGAACGCTCGATTGGATATCCGACCTCAACTGTAATACCATGATCACCTCTAACTCAGCATGCGCCTGGTCTGACCATCACGTCATTACCTTCCACTTACCAGCCACCAACCCCCAGCCCAAACCTACCATAGCCCCTGCTATACCCACCAGGAACAAAAAGGACATTACCAGGGACAAATTGCTCCCTCTCATTCTCCCCATCCTCAACAAATGCGCCTTGCAGCACAAGGACCCTACCGTCCTAGTAGATACCTTCAATCTTACTCTACTCAAAGCCATTGAGACTATAGCCCCACTTAAAATACGTAAAGCCAAACAACAATCCCATCTCAACTCATGGTTCACCCCGAAGCTTAGAGTAATGTGCAAAGAAAAGCGGAAGGCTGAAGCTCTTTGGAAAAGCAATCATAGCATGGCTAACAAAGACTCCCTTCTCATCACCTGACTTAACTACAAGGAAGCTATCCTCCAAGCCAAAAAAGAGACGTATAACCAACGTTTATCTCAAGCCGAATCCAACACAAAGGAGTTATTTAAAATTCTCAAAGAATTAGAATCCCCTTCACCTGTCCCCGACTCCTGCATCAAAGACAGCACTTGGTGCAACAACATCCAAAATGCACTTCTCAACAAAATGACTACCCTGCAATCCAAAATGAATGCCAAACAAAACACCCTTCTCACTTCCCCCCTAACTAAAACCATGCCACCTAAAACGACCATCCCATTTTCACACAAGCCATTCAGCTTTACGCCACTTACCATCCCCGAGGTTGAAAAAATCATCAGTAACTTAAAACCTTCGAACTGTCAAGGTGACTCTTGTCCAGCACCGATCATTAAGGAATCGGCCCATGACCTTGCTACTTTCATAACCACCTTCATCAATTCCTCATTTCAATCTGGAGTGGTCCCTAACAATTTGAAGGATGCATGGGTCATCCCCCTACTAAAAAAAACGACCCTAGACCCGGAGTCTCCAACCAACTACAGACCCATCACTACGGTCCCATTTCTTCTAAAAATATTAGACAGAGCAGCCTACCTACAGATAAAGAACTATCTGGAAACAAACAATCTTCTAGGCACAAGACAATCTGGTTTCAGACCAAAACACGGGACTGAAACAGCCCTCTTAGACCTCAAAACCCAAATTGAGGACCTACAAGATAATGGCAAACTGGCACTGCTACTCCTACTGGATTTATCTGCTGCCTTCGATCTGGTCAACCACCAAATCCTCTGTCAACATCTGGAATCTGCAGCCCACTTTTCTGACAACGCCACCAACTGGATCAGGTCATTCCTAGACAATAGACACATTAGAGTATTTTCCCCAACCTCCTCAGCAGTCCCAGCGCCAGTCCCCTGCGGGGTCCCGCAAGGGTCTTGTGTATCCCCCACCCTCTACAATGTGTTCACTAAACCCCTGTTTGATGTGCTTGATTATCTGGGTGTTACCTACACTAATTATGCCGATGACACCCAGATACTCATTCCCATCACAGGTGATTACTCTGTAGACTCTAAATCACTAAACAACATTTACCATGTCATCCAAACCTGGATGGAACAACATGAGCTCTGTCTTAATGATGACAAGACAAAGCTCCTCATCCTAGGTACACAACAAAGACTCAACAAGTTGAACCCTTTGTTCAGTTCCTTCAATATCGATGGCAACCCCATCCAAATATCGAAAGACACAAAAACCTTGGGAATTTACCTAGATTCCACACTCTCCCTTCACAGACAGACTAATGCAGTCACGGCCGCATCAGCCTACACATGTAAGTTGATCACAGCCCGTCGCCCATTCCTTCCTACGCAGAACTGCATCACCCTCGCAAGGACACTGGTTGTGTCAAAACTGGACTACCTTAACGTACTGTACCAAGGCACTAACCAGTGCAACCTCAATAAACTCCAGATCACTCAAAACAACGCCATTAGAGCAGCCCTCAACATCCCTAGATCAGCACACATCTCTGAAACTAGGAAGAACCTTTACTGACTCTCAGTCGCCCAAAGGATCTCACTAAAATCACTTGCCCTTACCTACAAATGCATTCATAACCTGGCCCCTATCTACTTAGCTTTGCGGTTCACTCAATACATCCCTCCTCAGTCACTCAGGTCTGCCAATAACCAGAGCCTCTCAATCCCCAGATTCAAGCTCCAAACAGCCGGAGGGGTCAGCTTCCCAGTCTTGGCAGCCAAACTTTGGAACACTGTGCCTCTCACCATCAGAAATCTATCATTTCTTAGCCTATTTAAATTCAATGCTAAATGCTGGCTAGCCGCCTCAGATGACGGACTGCCTTACTGAATAGTCGATTTCCCAGTTTGCTATGTATGTATGTATGTCTGACTAAGCTGTACTGTTCCTGTATTCCTCGGCTTCTGTACTATGCTCCTGTTATGTTGTAACTACTGTTTGAAGATATGTGCCTGGTAGCCTCCGGGCCTGGTTTGCGCTATACAAATAAAATAAATACAAATACAAATACAAATAGCAATAGGCAGAGAGAGGAGACAGAGTGACATAATGTAGAGAGAGAAAAATACAGAAAGAATAGGCATGGAGGGAAAAAGACAGCAAGACACACATTAGACCTAGAGAGAAAGAGATTCAGAGATATAAAAAGAGAATCAGAGATGACATAGAAAGAGAGAGAAATCCAGAGAAAAACAGAGAGTGAAAGTGAGAGAGGGGGACAGGTTCAGTCCCTATGGAAGACTTCGATGATCATGCTCTCAAAGGTGTAGAAGCTCCTGAGACCATGTTTGCTTTTGCTAACCATTGGCAATAACCATTATTCTGGTGTAGAAGTTCCTGAATTGCTGAATGATTTTCCATATAGGTAGAAAAGGAAGAAAGGCAACTTGGATAAGCGGCTTATCAATCAGCACCAGTTTCTATTTTAAAACAATGAAATGCAGATAAATGAGAATTCAAGACTGTTTGATATGTGTTTCAGCCACTTCTGTCCCTCTGGAAAGACCTTCTTAAACAGTAAAGTATTCAGGGATCTACTGAATTTAAGATGGTTGGGCTGCGGTCTTAGTTCGACTGGGTATAAAGTTCTGACATTCAGGATCTGCCACTCCTAGTCTCTTTTTCCCAGGTGCTGCAAAACGACTAGTGCTCTGCAGGAATGCAAGGATGAGTGGTGGGTAAACTGCCTAGTGTTAGGAAGAATTCTCATAAATGTGCTAATTTTCCTTATCTTAGAGTCCCCCAGCAACTTTGCTGGATTTTGAGGACTTGATTTGTTTTTTACCTGGAAAGAGTGTGAGCCTTTTCTTCCACTCTTTCGTGTATTTTGATGTGTGTTTTACTTTTGTGTTCTTTGGATATGGAGTTTTAGACAACACCATAGGCATGATCTTTTCTTGTGTTTCACACAGCACCCTCAGTGCAGTGGCACATGGATGTCTTTCAAACTTCCCAAGGTTTAAATACCTTCTCTGGGACTGACTACTGTCTCCCAGTGAATGTAAAGTTAAATTAACTTTGCTAGTCTTTTTAAATTGCTAAACCCAGCACACACTGTCTTACAGCAGAGTGTGGGAGGGAATATCCAGTATTCCCTATGCCTAGAAAACTCATGGAGCACACAAAGGCTACCCTTTCCTCTCAGAATGGCTCATGGCAGTGGTATTACAATGATTTTCCTGACCGCGACCCATTTAAACGCTCCGGTAGCTAAAATCCACCGAGCCATGTTTTTCAAGATGGCGTCTGAGCCCCCTCTGTAAAAAGAGGTTGCGATCAACTTTTTTCCCCATTTCTTTTTGGAAAGGTCCTTTTAGTGTTTGTCTCTGTGCTTCAAACCAGGTTTGCTCCCTTTGTTCATTTGCCTTTGGCGGGCTTCAGTACTGAAGACCGCCTCTGGCGCCTGAGTGTCTGGGGTGGACAGGAAGTGAGGGAGGTGCCCGAAACTCCCTGTGCTTAGTCTCCTAGGAGACCTGAATGCACTTTGGCATGATTGGCTGGCTGACTGTCCGGCAAGGACAGCAACCCTGCTGGGTGAGTGGCAGCTAGGCTGGAATGACTGTTCAAAAGGCAGGTCTCTGAGACTTGGAAGGCAGAGTCAACCACTGGAACGAAAGAACCGAAGCAGAGCTGAAGGAAGACAACTGCTGCAAATCCAGGACTGTTGGTTTGCCCAGTGAAGCCCTGCTGCAGGTCCAAATCACCTGAAACTTCCTCGACAGAGAAGCCACTTCAAGGATGACTTCTTCCCTTGAGCTGGTGGGTACAACCAACTCGCAAGCCACCTGGAAACCGTCTCTATACTGGTCGAATTTTCTTCAGAGTGCTGTAGAAAACCAGATAGCCAGTGAGAAGGACACCAGCATGTGGACTTTAAGGCACTCACACCTTGAACTGATATTTTGCCAAGCGCGTGGATCCGTCCCTGTGCAGTGCAGGAGCCTCCCGACGTCCTCCCTCTTTTCCCCACGACTGAGGCCCTGGAACAGCAAGATCTGCAGGAACTGCCAGGAACAATTGCCTCAGCTACATCTTTTCTTCATTACCAAGATACTGTGCAAATGCGGTTGAGAAAGCCTCTCTGCCGCAGTGAAAGTTCGGGAAACTTTCCCAACTTTGGAGTCTTGTTTGCTCCAAATTTGACATATAACTCTTTTTCGTGCAAACTACTTCTGAGAACATTGGCAAAGACTTAACTGTTTACTACCAGAACTGTGCTATCCTATCCAAGACACTGGTCCATTGACTTTGGCCCAAGCCTATTGAATTGAACTTCCTCTAATAGTGAACTGAAACTATTTGCCCTGCGTAAGAAAGTATTTGTGTTTAATTCTTATAACTTGTGTCTTTATACTACCATTTAAAGTTACTGAAGTGTCATTTTGCTCTCACCTCTGGGGAGCCTAACTTGTTACGAAACATATTGGTTTGGAGTGTATTATAATGTGATATTGAGCTGCATATTGCTAGTGGAATGTTTTCTAAATGACTGTGTAAATAAATTAATATTGTTTTACCAAGAAACCTTGAGTAAGTGTGTTTTTGAAACACTGTGTTTGCAAGTCCATTGTGTAATGCCTTGTACTGTTCATATCCCTCTTGAGATAAGCCTGACTGCTCAGCTCTGCTACCACAAAACTGTGTAGTACAGACTTATACCAAAGGTGAGATTGTGCTTACACCTGTAGTCTTAATTGTGTGTAGTGTTCCCAA
Source organism: Ambystoma mexicanum (assembly GCF_040938575.1). Lineage (NCBI taxonomy): Eukaryota > Metazoa > Chordata > Amphibia > Caudata > Ambystomatidae > Ambystoma > Ambystoma mexicanum. The sequence goes on along the minus strand of NC_090923.1, from coordinate 771,121,578 downwards.
AGGGTACTGCATGTAATTATGCCTAACACCTACTCAGCGCTCACACTTCTACAAACAGTGACTGAAATCATAAAAATAAAACAGGAACAGTCAAAAGATGTACCACTTTCCTTTTGGGGTGACAGGGGCTGAGGGCAGGCTATACTCTTAAGAGTTGTGTGAATCTGATGACAGTAGCAACACAAACAGCAATAGTACAATAAACCAAACTAAAGGAATGCTCAATAAAGGTTCTATACAAATATATAGATGTTAAACACACAGTTGAAAAATAAGGGCAGTACAACACAACAAAAAACAAAACCTGTAGAACAAAGACACAGACATAACAAATCATAGCTCTGAAGGCACGCTTGGCCCTGTTACAGAGGTGAAGAGCTATACAATACAATAATGTCACTTTAAAAGGATATGTCTTTGAGCAAAAGTTGCAAAAGGGTAGTTTATCCATCACTAGGACCAGGTGGGTGCTGGGCGTTTAAAAATTATCTTATTCTCTTCCTGGTGGTTCTGCAGCATCGAACTGGGCGTCTCAGGTCTGTGTTTGCTGGTATATCTCGGTTCGAATGCAGTGAGTCAAGGTGATCCAGGCGGTGAGACATCATCCAGTTGGGTTTGATGAATAATCTTTTCCCAACAATGGGGATCCAGCTGAATGATACAGCATCTGCAGTAGACACAGCACACAGAGTTAGCACTGGCAGGCTGAGAAATGAACCGTAAGCAGCACCAAGAGATGTACTCAGCTAAACAACAAAGAAAAAAACGTTCTGATAACATGAACAAAATATCAATATTGCTCTTGTATAGTGATGTTCAGATATTTAACGACATCTCCCCAACTGCACTAGCCAAGAGGTGGAACATGAAAGCTCTAACTGATTAACCAATCAGGAGAGATACTCAATACAGATAGTTCTTCCACTTGGACATTCATTTTAAGCTGGATACCCAAGAGTTCACAGCTGAAACCGCGCTGTTATGTATGTGTGTGACGCAACTGCATGGACAATCCTCAGAGGGCGAGTAACAGAAGAAACCCTCTCAAACAAGCGGGAGACATGGGACATATAGGATTGGCAACAGTGGAGGTAGTTATGCAGGAGCACAGAATTCGCTGCTCAATTGACTTGCACACTGTAAAGACAACGCAGTGACCCCAGACCAAAGTTCACACGCCTCCAATGAATATAGGCATTACAGGGTTCCTTTTATTAGGAGTCATAAGAGAGCAGACCCGAGCAAGAACTGTTTGGACTATGTATCCCCTGCGTGACTAACAAAGCATGGACTGTGTTACACGGCACTGTCACTAAAAAATGTCCCAGTGAAACTAATGGCAGACTCGCTATGCAGCTGTCAAATAGGAAACAGATGTTAATAAGCGATGCGATAAATGGACATGCTAGCTGCCCTCCTGAGGAGATTACGATGGGGAAGAGGAAGCAGGGGGGGGATAGGAAGACAAGGAACACCTGCAAAAAGGAAAGCGATTGACACTGCATAGAGGAACGATGGTGCAAGATCAGCATCAGCGCCATGTTGGACAGACGGGAGAGGTGAGCATTCCTTATTGTGCTCACTGTAAGTCTAACGTATGCTGAGGGGAAACAGGAAACATTGTCTATGTAAAAGTGAAAGAAGGGATGAAAAGGTCATCGGTTTAAAAATGTATGATAATACACAGCAGTAAGAAGGCAGAACAATGGAAAGAGTAGGGGTACGAACATGCAATGTACAGGGATTGAACTCGCCCAGAACAAGACGTACACTCTTTCTAGAAATACTCATTAAAGCCCCAGAGATATTATCGGCCTGATTCATGTGCACCGAAAATAGGGGACCTGAGTGCGAAATCGCGTACAAGCGCCCGTATGTCGATTCATGGACCACTATGGCGGGGCTTACCAGGGACTTGAGAGGAATCTGTGGCAGTCCAACACATCACTGCGACACTACGAACGTCTTGAACGAGACTCTTAGCGAAGACGCGTTCATTACTGAGCAGTCACCTAAATAAAAAGGGGGCGGAACACATGGAATGGGGAACAACGAGTGAAAATTTGGGTATAACAAGGGAAGTGCCACAGTAAAAATCCTTCCAACACCCATACACACACTAAAAACCCATATTCATGGAATTTAACAGGCTCGCCGGCACACGGAAAAAGATGTGCAAATCTGTAAATGCGTACACCACGCAAAAGCTGACGTAAGTGTCACCACACACTAAAACAAATGCATAAAAAGGCCTCGCGAACAACAAACGCATGTATACAGCTACGATGAATGTACCATTTCTTGCAGCAGTGATCGTGGGACACCGCAGGAGGCTGACGTAAGTGTCACCGCACACTAAAACAAATGCATGCAAAGGTCTTGCGAACAACAAATGCATGTATACAGCTACAATGAATATACCATTTCTCACAGCAGTGATCATGGGACACCACAGGAGGGGGAGGATGTCCAGGGCCCAGATGTTTTTCTATCCAGGACCCGCCTTTTTGGGATGCCTGATGACCAGGTCTATGTCAGGCATATATTTCCACCTAATATCATATTAGACCTGGTCACGGAGTGGGAAGATGACCTGACATCACCCACCATGTGCTCCCAAGCACTGAGCCCTTGGAGAAGGTGCTCAATTAACCACATTTCTTGGCCACTGGAGCATTTCAGCAGACAGCTGCCATAGTTTGGGGCATTTCACAGCCCATACAGTCACACTGCCTACACCTGGTGTTGCCAATAATGACTGCATGCCCCTCAGTCCGCAGGCTCATATGCATGCCCAGAACACCGGCAGAAAGGCACGCCGTCGTCCAGGACCTTTATGGGGTGGCACACTTCCCTAAAGTGCTTGGTGACATTGATTGCACACCTTTGGCTCTAAATCCACCTAGGGCCACAGAGCACATATATCGCAATCGCAAGCACTGGCATTCCATCAACGCGCAGGTTGTAAGTGATGCCAAGGGTATCATTACTTCTTTATATGCAAACTATCTAGCATCCACCCATGATAGTTTCATATTCAGAATGTCACACCTCCCACCTCTGGAAGCTGGGAGGCATGGCAACACATGGCTCATTGGTGAGTATAAATGCCTGTGCACATGCATGCATGTCACACACAGACAAATACACACCAATGACAAACATTTTCATCTCTGCAGGGGACAGTGCCTACCCTCTGAGCACCTACATGAGGACACCAATACGGAACCCTGCCACACCACCCCATGTAAGGTACAACAAAGCCCATATTGTGTTACGACTTGGGCCATAATGGAGTGCACATTCGGAGTGCTCAAGTCACGCTTTCACTTCCTTGCTATATGAACCATCAGTAGTGTGCAGGATCATTGTGGTAGCATGTGTCCTGCACAATTTTGCAACACACTGTGGCGTACCCGTGGACATGGTGGTGCCCCCGCATCCCCATGCATGCCATCAACCCCATGCACGTTGCTTTCACATGGAAGGGGAAAGGGCATGTGGCGAGGCTGCCCGTACCCAGAATGTGGCTATATTTTTCACCTAATATCCAACCCCTGAGGAGTGCACATAGGCCTGGCACATTCCAGGTGCCATTCAATGATGACAAAGGGCCAATCGTGTGTGCCCACCAAACCACCTTGAGAATGTGTCCTTGGAAGTGTTACATTATGTGCATTCCTTAGAAATAAAAATAATTAAATCTGGTGTTTACAAAAGAAACACACAAAAGAGGGAGTATGCCACTACCACTATGCCAAAGTAGACATCAAATTCCCTGTCTGTCACATAAACCCTCCCATACGTTATGTAAAATTATCAACACACCATGGCATGGTATGTAATGTCAAACAAGATAGATAAATGGCCAATACATAACACTAGTGCCTCAAAGCAAAGAGCTCAACGATGTATGGAACAAGTACAAAAATAACTCCCGCTCATACATAAGCATAAAAACGTACACAGGAACAGTAATTGTCTACTATACTATACTATTCACACTGGACCTACCAGAGAATCTGTTGGACAGTGATTCATCATATTTCCAAAAGTGCCTCAATGTGCCATTATGCAGGGAGGCAGGACAGGGTGGAACAGACAGACACTGAACCTGCATGGTGCAATCAGAAGGAGAAAGTTCACAGATGTTTAGAGGGGTGTGGTATTCCGAGGTTGGTAACAAGTTCAGGGGTGGGTCAAGTGCAACCAGTTCAGTGTATGCCCGGGTAAGTGCAGAGAGATGTAACCCTATTGGGCACTGATGATGACACTATTCCAAGTCTCGGTGGCAAGAGCCACACAAATATCTGAGGTTCACAGGGGCATGTGAGAACTTGAGGTACATCAAGCAGACAGTCATCAAGCAAAAAAGGAATGGAGAGAGTGTTAAGCTCACCTTATCTCTGCAGGGACGTCTGGGGCCTCGACACGGGTGTTAATCGGGTGTGCAATGTTGTTTGCTCCTTCCCCTCTTTATTAGAACAGCCCAGCACTCAACATAAGGAAAGCGCTACAAGGGGAAACAGGGTTAGCAATTAACAAATCCCTGCTTATTCCATCTCCCGTGAGTTCTGGTCCTTCCTCCCTCCTCCTGGGTTCTCTTTGCTCACCTGATATTGTTAGTTGGTAAGCACTCCATCCTGCTTCTTCCTAGCAGGGGCGCTATGTCTGTACCACTTCGTTTATTCAAGCCTAGTTGCTTCACTGGTTCATTAGATGGTATCCAATCCCTGTCCTGCTGCGGATTTGGTAGTAGTTTGTCTATCTTTATTGATAATTAGCGTGGTTCTTGCTGGTGGTCTTTTATACTGCCCTTGATTTCTGTGATATAGGGCAAGTTCTGTCAATCTGTCCTCGCTTGAGCGTGAATTCTAACAAGGTAGATGCACTGGGGCAAGCTATTGCAGATATTGTCTGACTCTTCCCATAAGGTGCAGTATTCTGTTGATCCGGTTTGCTTTCTTGCGCTGCCCTTGATGCGCAGTGAGTTTTGGGTTTTCCGAGCATTCACTGCGCCTTGCTTTCCCTTTCTTTTGCTTGTTTGGTCGCGTTGATGCAATTATTCGATTTTGCATGTGCGCTGCCTTGGATGCGTGGAAAGTATTTGGGTTCAGGTTGTTTTTCTAGGCTTGCTTGCTCGCGTTGATGCAGTGGTTTGCTTCTGCACTCGCTCTGTCTTGGATGCACATTGTTATTTATTGTCCACTCACTGTGTCTTGTTTTTCCCTTTCTGTTGCAGGTCTGGATCGTGCTGCTGTGCTGGAGAACAAGGCTGCACTGGAAAATGCTGACTCGGTGCGAGATGAACACAGGGGATAAAGTCTGATATACCAGGAACAACAGGCAAGCTTACAATTGCATAGCGGTGAGGTCCGTGTGGATTCCTGAGTTAACATTGCCTTCTTCTTCTTTCAGGTGCCGGATCAGGATCAGTGTCTCGCTGCATACAGCAGAGTAACGTGAAGCGAGGCTCAGGGTGTGGTGTGTGGTTGATATAGGCAGCCATTCCCAAACACCTCTCAACACACGTGAGCACATGTGTAAGAAGTCTATGGCTCCTCAGCCAGCCATGTTGGGGGAAAACAGGAAATGATTAAATCCCCAGTTACACCATGGGCCTGATGCCAAAGACGCCATGACATAGTCCACATGCCTTTCTTCTGTATCCCACAGGTTTTCTCCGGGGCTGTGCCACAAGTGTTCTTTCTGAGTAGTGAACTTTTAGCAGGATAAGAACAACTGGCCAGTGAATGCTCTGGTATTGGTGGGGCTGGCCAAGTAGTTGTGACAACACTCTGCCCAAAGGCCCCTCTCAAGGATGGGTTTCCCTCTGGTCCTGGTTTGTTTGGGTTATTACGATGGAACTTATTTATTACGCAAGGAGCGTGGATGTGATCACTAGGTTCCCATGTCCTATCTTGTGGTCCATATTCCTTCCAGTCCACTGCATAGTACAGGTTGACGTGGCCATTTTGGAGTCCAGGATATCTTTAACTTCATATTCAGGTTCACCATCTATTACAATGAGCGATGGGGGTGCTGTTATTGGACCAGTTTCAAGAGGGAAATATGGAATACCGGATGTTTCCGCATGTTTGGGGGCAAGAGTAGTTTCATGGCAACAGGATTTATGATTGCTTCAATGGTGTACAGACCTAAATATCTAGGGTGAAATGTTCATGACCCTTTTAGGTAGGGGTCTATCTAACTTTGGCTTCGAGTCACTTTACTGTCGAACTTTGGCTGAAATACAGCTATCCAGCTTCGGCAGAATAGTTTCTGCGTAGTGACTCGAAGCCGAAGTCCACTTTCTATGTTTAGCTGCCTTCTACCTGTTTGAGAGATGACAGCCAATCATAGAAATTATTACAGTGGTCAGGATGCAGAAGCCAAATAAGCTGTTTGCTTGTTGGCTTCATATTAGGTCTCCAAATAGGTCTCCTAATATGGATAGTTAATATAGTATCCTACACCAATGAATATTTCCAGAAACTCTTGGGAACAACCTTATCCTTTGGCTCACAAGAAGGAGCCCTAATACAGGACACTAACAAAGATGATTTGGACCCCATAAACCAGAAGAAAAAGAAGCTGGTTTGCACCGTAATACACGGAACCTTCATGATGGAATATTTAAAAGCTGGAATCATCCCTGATGGACTCCAAGTTAAAAACATCCCCCGGGTTTTCACAGACAATCCCAAATTCAAACCCAATTTCAGTGCAGTTGGGAATAAATGTAGTCGAGATTGGATAATACTGATCATCGACACAGCAGAAGAAGAGTGCAAGAAGCAGGGAGAGGAGCTGCTAGACCTAGAGAAGAAATTCGCTGAAAATACAACCATAACGGATGCAAAGAAAAAGCTGGAAAAATTGGAAGAGGAAGTGGCAAAATTCAAACAGATCACGAGTGAGAGGAAAGTCCAAAAATTTAAGAAGGATTTAAATAACTACAGAGAAGAAAAAACGTACCCGTACCTTCGGGAAACATACTATACCAATCTACAACAACAATAGTACAGTAACTACAATAGGCGTAACAAAGTAGTGAATTTAACAGGTAGCTCAGGATCATCCAGAGGCAGCAATCCAAATATAGAAGGTGGAAGTACCTCTGCCGTACCTCTCCAACATCCTTTTTTCCAGAGAGATGGGCAACAGGGACGCTCAAAAAGAAGACCATCGCAACCAGGCCAATACATGTGTAACCAACAATGGTACTCCAAAAAACCCTGACCCAACAGATTCCTATCTTCAGCATATCCTCCAGGATTTTAACAGAATCAGAAAAAGCACTTTTAGAGAGAGGCCTCTCATTTGTCCCAGCTACGAAAGCAGATCCTTTTCAGACTGAGCTGGAACTAAAAAGGTTTTTTAGGAACATAAGGCTCAAGTACTTTTTTGAAGTATACTTACCAAAAAACCAGGAAACTTTGGATTCTGGAACTACCAGCGTTCAAGACTTGAAAACACCACAGGTTTCAAGCCAAGATCGACGTTCACGCCACCTCCACACACGATACCAGTGGAATTTGACGCATTCGAAAAACTGATTATGAAAACAGTGTCAGGAGGCCTCACCCAAAAAAACTATACCAAGACAATCCAAACCCCGGGAGAGAGAAAACCAATGACAAAACCCAATTCAGACCTCTCCATTACCATCAAACTGGCGGACAAAGGCTGTGGGATTGTGGTTATGGACACGACACAATACAACCTTGAATGCCAACGACTCCTCGCAGATGATACAGCATATAAGAAACTTAATGGAGATCCCACTCACAGGATACAGGAAGAAATGTTGAGTCTGTAAGAGGATTCAATTCAACATTACAGCTAAGTCAACGCCTAGTCTATAATACTGAATGAAAACCCTTATTGATATATCTTTATGTCCAGTTCATGCGTTCTGGATGACTACCCCTATATAACACCCCTCTCTCAGAATCCCCCTGACCCCACTGAGCCAAGAAGTAGTTCTGTTTTGCAAGTTAAAAGGTTTATTTGAGAAGTAAAGCAATATATATCTATATCACGCTTTATAATAAATTAATAATTGAATATCACACTTAATCTGAGATGATAAAGATTAACAACGGAGAATCTGGCACTAGCACACTTCTTGAAAATCACTAAGGAGTTGACATGAAATGGATAAGATAGCAACAATACTTTTATGGTTTCCAATGGATGCAATGTGGAATGAAATGCAGTACAGAAAATAGCTTGATAGGATTTCAGCAAAAGACAATGTAATCACTTTCTTGGACAATTCACCCCCCCCTTTTATGCAATGCAAGGAAATGGAAGGAAGGCACACAGTTCTCAGAAATGCAATTAAATGTGATTCAGTTAACCCCAGCAAGCTTAGACTACAGAAGTTGGAAACACAGGCCCAAAATGCTTTTATATGTGCTGGCAATGGAGTGAAAAATATGCTAAAATGATTTTAATTCCCTCTAGGAGGTTCAGGGTGAGTGAAATCAAGTTAATATTAGTCCAGGCTCACTTTAGCAATGTCCTAGGAATGATTAGCAGGTTAAACGAATTTCTGCAACGGAAGCAAAAACAAACTGCTGTTTTCACACGTGGAGAAATTTGCAAATCGCGGTAAAATTTGTGGGTGCGTCTTTCGCGATTATGGCAAAACTATAGGGGGTAGGAATGCCACGATTCTCAGCTTTCAGAGGAAAGTTACTGCAAGTCTCTAGCACAAACGGTCACGGAGATATGAGCGATTAAATAAAGGTCATTTTTCAGATTCGAAATTTTAAAGTTCAAAAAGACAAGTGCAGCTTGCAACTAGAAAATGACAAGTGACAGCTTTACAAATGACAGTTGACAGTTAGGAGGCAATTCTACTTAGATTAAAATAGCTTGAATTATATTATCTTAACTAAGAGATTGGTTCTACACAGTCTTGCTAGGTACTCACACTATATTCTTGAATTAGAATGGGCCTCGCCACGGATCTGGTCAGGTTTTAGACTGGACTCTGGTCTCTGCACTTCACAGTGATCTGGGTCTGCTCTCTCTCTGGATTCTGAAGATTGATGGATTTAAAGACTGGATCTTTCTGCACAGCTTTCTCTAGAGATTGATGGAGGTAAAGTATGGATTTTCCAGCAGAGCGTCCCGCAGCAAATGGATTTGAAGGTCCCTATCTGTCCTGTCTGTCTGCTTTTATGTGTTTATAAAATGGGTGTGTGTGCAGCATCACTAGGCTCTACCCCTCTCCACTTATCATTGGCCAAGCTTTCATTTCTCCCCTGATTGGGGGAGCTAAGTTGTGTCAGAGTGATGTCATTTTACGGCCTGCAGAAAGTCCACTCCTCCTGTCAACTTGCACACAAATCTAGATTTGAACCAAATACATATTTACAGAGGTACATATTGTTTTAAAATCATATGCACCCCTCATGCATTACAGAAGGTATACCCTGTTCAAACTCTGCTCTTCCTGAGAACTTGCATTCAGAAATGGCAATATTTTGCACTTTTTAACTGGTTTGCAATACCGGACATTACCCCAAATTTACACACATGTGCGCAAGGAGTATGGACATTAATTGATGAAGTGTCAGATTTTTCACATGCACACATTTTGAGTAATATCCTCTTTTCCGCTAAAACCCCCCTGAACATACCACCGGGTCCTAACACGTCTTAAAATGTGGGCAGAAAAATCACAAGAATTATGGTATCATTTATAAAATTTTCACATGTCCGCTCTATGAATGATCCATCTTTTTAGAGTTATGTTCTGGCCCCAAAGGGGTGTGGTTTTCCCCCAGCACAAGGTTGAATTACTGTTTTTTCCAGTTCTGCCAAGCCAGCTTGCTCTCACAGGCAGTGCTCCTACCCTTTGCTTCAGGAGGAAGCTACTTTTACAGCCCCCGTAATAAAACCTTTGCCTGAGTCAGGACAGGGCTTTGTTCAGAGCTCCTGTATTCTGTGGGGGCTCCCCTTAATTCAATTATCAGAGAGATGGCATATCCTTAGTGTGGCCAGCAAAAGGCAGATAGGCCTGGGAATACAGCTGTGACTCAAGTCTCATCTCCTGTCGGGGGTAGCTGGTGGGCAGAATTCAGTTCCTTAAGCCAGGTTTCAGATAAAATGTCACTTTTTGTTCCCCAGTTTAAGTCAAGACAATTTTTTACATATGCAGCTAGAATGCTGATTCTAAGTTCAAAACTATGACATTTAAACAATTGCAACCTATGTGACACTCAGAAATAGGTCACTCATTTCTTTTAAACATTTAGATATTTAGTGTCTTTCAGTCCAAGTTTACTTAAACTGCTGAAATCCACAGCTCAGCCAGTCTTGTTATAAACTTTCAAGTCACTTCAGAATATAACTTTACATTGGATCCACCTCTCAGTAAGTCTTTCTTTGGCCTGTTTTGGGTTCATTTATTCAGTTTTACAAAAAGTAAAATCTGGTGTTGTTTTAAAATGCCGGCTTTTGGATAGTGGTGAGTACTGGTAATGCACCCATTTTTGGGATTTAAGAAATGAATTCCCCACAATTCTAGGTGGCTTTTGGCAATCAGCATTTCCATTCCCAATGGGATCAGGCTACTGTGTGGGTAGTCCAATGGGGTTTTTAGGCAGTGTCCTTCTGTGCCCATAACATCGGCAAAAATGAGTGGCAGCCTATTCTTCATGCATTTCCCTGTGCATTTTCTGGGAAGCTCTGGCCATCATGATGTTTTCCATGTCAGTACTGCACAGTTTTGAGGTAGGGCTTGGATGCGTGGATAAAAACATCCCACAAGCCCCCCTCTTGCGATGGCCATTCTGTTTCACTGATGGGACTCGCAAGACCTGGGATGTTTCCTCATCTTCTTCCAATAGATGGCACAGTTCAGCATCTTTTTCTCCATCCGGTCGGATCGATCGGTTCTCCTCGCCGGTCCTGATGGGAATATTGGGTGGTACACTGGGCCCCCTTGCGTCATCCTCCCAGTCTCCGGATCGTCCTCCTTGTCCCGTCTCCAGGTTTTCTTTCTCCTAGGACGACAAAGGAAGAGCGGCAATACCTACTCATAGACGTTTTTTCACCACTGTTGAGATAGTGGGGCAGCATATGCATTTCATCATAACAAAACATTACATTCTTATTTTGAAAAAAAAAACAGTATAACTAAGAGACAGTTTCATGCAAATCACAATATTTTAGAGACTAGATGTGGTATGTTTTATGGTTGGAACTGAATTAGTCTGAGACAGTACCCGCTAGGATTCCAGAGGATTCGTCCAGTTGTTGCAGAGTGTGCCTGGGATGGCAACATTTCAACTGGTTTATGTGGACCCACTTGTCTTCCCCCGCTGCCAAAGGACCTTTGGGGATGTGGATTTTGTAGGCCACAGGGGAGATCTTGTCGATGATCTCAAAGGGTCCCTTCCATGTAGGCAAACATTTCCGCTGTTTTGCCTGGTTTCTTTGGAAGTTGTATAGATAGACCCGGTCCCCCACCTGATATTCCTTCCTGGAAGTCTTCAGGTCATAGTGGGTCTTCATGCTATCAGCCGATCTTTCTAGATTCCGCTGAGCGTAAGCAAAACCATGTTGCAGGTGTTTCCTTAAATTCTCCACATACTCATGAGTAGTGGAGGCATTTATCAGTGTCTGCTCTTGGGTCCTGTAGAGCAAATGCTGAGGAAGCACCATCTTGCGCCCAGTCATCAACTCAAAGGGTGACATTTTGGTTGCAGATGAAGGGGTAGATCTGATGGCCATTAGGACCAGAGGTAATCGGATATCCCAACTTGGCCCAGAATCTGCCACAAACTTTTTTAAGATGCTCACAATTGTCCGGTTATATCTCTCTACTGCCCCAGAAGAAGCTGGCCTGTAAGCAATATGCAACTTCCTTTTGACCCCCAGTATCTCCCACATCTTTGTCATTACTTCACTGGTGAAGTGGCTACCTCTGTCTGACTCAATCCTTTGAGGTAGACCAAAACGGGAAAAGATATGGTTAATCATCAGGGCAGCTGCGGTTTCTGCCTTGCAATTTGGGGCTGGGAGACATTCCACCCACTTGGTAAACAAGCATGTCACAGTCAACATGTACTTATTCCCCCTAGCAGTGCGAATCACGGGGCCTACAAAGTCGATTTGTAAATCTGACCATGGCAGTGTCATCCCCCGCTTTTGGAGAGGCGCACGGTGCGTGAGGGATGATGGCTGAAATTGTGCACACACAAGACACCCCTTCAAGTATTGGTCGAGGTCCTGCCCCATGTGTGGCCAGTATGCAACCTCTCTTAAGATTTCCAATGTTGTGTGAAACCCCCTATGACTGGCGGTGGCCGCATCATGGGCGTGACTTAACATCAGAGAGTTCTGTGGAGAGCCTTGGGAATCTGAACGAAAAAGTTGGCAACTGGAGATCAGAGCCATTGTGGGTTCCCCTGGCTCCGGTTCCGGGCCGCCCCCCCCCTTTTTGGAGGCAGTCACCAGGATGGGTTTGAACCAGGGGATTTTCTTGCGGTTGGTTCTGGGATGAGATGGTGGGCAGCGGTAGCTCAGTCTCCACATCTCCCCAGTCTGGATTTGCATCCCTAGGGACCCATTTTTCTTTGGGAGGAGTTCCCCCCTCTCTGAAGGAGAAGATCCTTTTCCCAGGATCCTCTGAGGATCCCTCTCCCTCAAATTGGAAGATCTGTACCTCCTCCTCAAACTGAGTCTGTTTGGGTCTTTTGTTTCTCCTACCCCCCCTCTGCTCCTTAGGAGGCAGACTTTCAGGGGAAAGAGATTTTGTTTCCGGTTCCTGGGTTTCCACGGGCTGTTTACAAGTGAGGAAGGAAGCTTCCTCCAAGGCTTTACACCCCCCTTCCCCTTGTGCCTCCTCCCTGGGAACCGGTGAGTTATCGGGGTGCTGCCCCGTCATTGTTCTGAAGCACCAGGTCCAGAGTTGGGTGCGTTCTGCGCCGGCATGCCGTTCTGAGGGTTCTGCTGCACCCTCAGTATGTGACCCAGATCCCGCGCCATGTTTTGAACCTGGCGCTCTAACTGGGAAACCCGCTCAGGCTGATACGGGGCCCTGTTTTCTCCCCTGGGCTGATCCCGGGAAGGGTAGCTGTCCCTTCTTTGGTAGTACCCCTGGTGGGGAGGATTTGGATACCCCTCCACCCTTGACCTCCCCTCTCCCGGATTCGGTTGTCTGGGCTCAGGGAATTGGGGAAAGAAGGGTGGAGGAATTTGGGGTTGGAAGTTGGGTGGATACCTGGGGAAAAAGTTCTGCCCAGGATTTGGAGAATTTCTGTCCTCCTGTGGGAAGTTAGGAGGGAAGTTCCCTGGGTTAGGTGCTTGGCTGGATCCCCCCCCCTTGGGCTGGAGGAGTCCACACATAACCCAGGATGGGTCGATTTCCCTTGTACCGGGGGCTTACATAATCAGGAGAGCGAGGGACCCCATTTGTGGGGCTGCCTCCCTGGCCCCCTGTCTGTGACTGGCCCGAGGACCTTCTGGGCCTAGCATTATTAGGTGCAGGTAGGTTTTTAGGCCCCCATCTCCAAATCCAAAATGGGGGTGACCTTTACCTCTGCCACCTTGGCAGCAGCAGGGGTGCTGTTGGCTTTGGGGTTTTTATGGGCATAACTTTTGCTATCTACCGGTTTCTGCACCTCATAGATCCGGGTAGCCTGTTCAATGACCCAGTCTAAAGATCTTTTCTCGTGAAAAAAACGAGCTGGGTCATTATGTATTTGGGCAAGGCATGAAAAAATGTATTAATGAATTCTCTACTGTCTGTGCGCACCCTTCTGGTGGTCTGCGCAAAAGCACGTTTCAGTTCTTGCACAAATTCTTGTGGGGCCTGATCCTCCCCACATTGCAAATTGTAGGCTGCCTTGCGAGCCTCTTGAGGATTTCTGTGAACAGAAAAATGTTTCAAGATGGCCGCCTTATAGGTGGACCATCTTAAATGATTTTGGTCCTCCAGCCCCGCAAAGAAACTGGAGTATTCCGGGGAGAAGGTCCACTTTACATATTGAATACAGCTTTGGCTGTCCTTCAAATGGAAAGTCTCCATAATTTGCTCAAACAACTCTAAGTGCTCCCAAACAGAATACTTAGCGTTCTTATGGTAAGGCGTGATGACGCTCCTGATCGCCTTAATCTGCTTTAACGGGTCCTTAAGCAAGGCCCTTTTTGCCTTATTGGCCTTTTTGGTTCGGGTAACCCTTGTCCATTCATCCTCTGACTCAGAGGCACTGCTCCCAGAGGTTCCTGTCTGTTCTTCCAGGTTTTCCCGGATTCTGCGAGCCTGGGAATGGCTGGCAGAATGTGGGGACCTGGTCTCCTGTTTCCTGTGGTGCTCAGAGGAGTCCTCAGATCCCTCCTTGCTGCCAGGATTTGCTGGGTCTCCCCCCCACTGACCTAACTGGGCAGAGGTTTTCAGGATGCCCTTAGGGGGCCTACTCTCCTGGGGTTCCCCACTGAACTGTACTGTACTTGGGTGCCCATACCCGGATGCCCACCCCTCCATTCCTGAGTGGTACTGGCCTATGAGCCCCATACTTTTAGCTGGATAGTAATCTGCCATCCCTGTGGCCCTGTGCTCATGTGCGCCAGGGAACATGGGGGTGGCAGAGTCCAGGGACTGAGAGGTATGAGGGCCTCTGGTACTAGGGCTCCTGAGGTTATGCTCCGGAGCTTCCCTTTCCCAGCGAACCTCATCTCTATCCGCCCCTGCTCCCTGTTGCAATGCAAGAGCCTGCATTTGTGCCTTCAGTTCCTCAGTTAAGGCCTTACTAGACTCTATCAGTCTCTCCTGCATCGCTACCTGTTGTTGGAGCCTATCATTGTGTTGACAGAGGGCCTCATTTTCCCTCTGTGCTTCCTGGTTGGTCCTGGAGAACTGGGCCAGTCTTTGCTGCAGGAGGTTTACCTCCTGAGTCCCATCCCTACTGGCCTGCTCCTTTCTTGCCAGAGCATCTTCCACCCTTCTGGTGTGCTCTACCAAGTTCTGGTTTTCTTTTTGGAGGTCACCCAGCCCCTGGAGGGCCAGGTGATTTTCTTCAATTTCCTTTTTTAAGTGGCAGACTTCCTGGCCTAAAGTGTCTCTTTCCTGACTGACAGCCTGCATCTGTGCTGCCAGGTCGTCCCTCTGTCGTTGAAAGGCACCAGCTTTTTGGCGCTCCTCATCAAACTCTGCCTGGGTATCAAGGTCTTTCAGAATCAGTTTATTGCTCTCCTCTTTCTCTCTATCTAGCTGGCTTTGCAGGGTGACTACCTGCTCCGCGCATGCCCTGTTGAAATTGATCTGTTGCTCGAACTTTTTCTGGTTCTGCAGTAAGGAGTCCAAACTGTCTTGGTGCTCCTTCTGCAGGGCCAGAAATCTGGTATCTTGGTCTGTCTTTTCCTGTTGTAGGATGCCCATATCCTCTTTTATTTTAATGATATATTGCCTACTATCATTTTCTGACTCCTGGCTCCTCTGCAGCCTCTGCTCAGAAGAGGCCAGATCAGAACGGGCCTTCTCTACTGCCATCTGTTGCCTATTTGCCAGATCTTGGCTTTCAGTGCATTTATCCTGCATGTCTCCCATATATAGGTACAGGTATGCTGCTATCCTGGCAATCTTATTGTGTTCATCTTTGGCTTTAGGAGCCATATATAGTTCACTCAGGGCCACATGTAATGGACCCTGATCTCTCCATAGGTCTGACCCTGTTTCAGTGACCTGTCGCGTGATGGCCTGCAACCAGGCATCCTGGCCCTGTTCAGTCCATTCACCTCTCACAAATAGTTTATGTAAGAGGTGCTCTCTGGCTATTTTCATGTCTACTAAGGTCGTCATTCTAGAGATTGGTCTCTGTCCTGACTTACAGAAGTTTGTATTTTATTTTTGCAAAACAGACCTTTTCCTAAGAGCGTTCCTTTGAGGAGTGCTTTACAGAGTAACACAGCGTGGTGATCCAACCGGATATGTGTATCTGGTCAGCTGGCACGCTGTATTAATCTGCACAAATGGTAGATCTAACCTAAACGTCCGGCACGAGCCCCCAATTTGTAAGAGGATTCAATTCAACACTACAGCTAAGTCAACGCCTAGTCTATAATACTGAATGAAAACCCTTATTGATATACCTTTATGTCCAGTTCATGCGTTCTGGATGACTACCCCTATATAACACCCCTCTCTCAGAATCCCCCTGACCCCACTGAGCCAAGAAGTAGTTCTGTTTTGCAAGTTAAAAGGTTTATTTGAGAAGTAAAGCAATATATATCTATCACACTTTTTAATAATTAATAATTGAATATCACACTTAATCTGATATGATAAAGATTAACAACGGAGAATCTGGCACTAGCACACTTCTTGATAATCACTAAGGAGTTGACATGAAATGGATAAGATAGCAACAATACTTTTATGGTTTCCAATGGATGCAATGTGGAATGAAATGCAGTACAGAAAATAACTTGATAGGATTTCAGCAAAAGACAATGTAATCACTTTCTTGGACAATTCACCCCCCCCTTTTATGCAATGCAAGGAAATGGAAGGAAGGCACACAGTTCTCAGAAATGCAATTAAATGTGATTCAGTTAACCCCAGCAAGCTTAGACTACAGAAGTTGGAAACACAGGCCCAAAATGCTTTTATATGTGCTGGCAATGGAGTGAAAAATATGCTAAAATGCTTTTAATTACCTCTAGGAGGTTCAGGGTGAGTGAAATCAAGTTAATATTAGTCCAGGCTCACTTTAGCAATGTCCTAGGAATGATTAGCAGGTTAAACGAATTTCTGCAACGGAAGCAAAAACAAACTGCTGTTTTCACACGTGGAGAAATTTGCAAATCGCGGTAAAATTTGCGGGTGCGTCTTTCGCGATTACGGCAGAACTATGGGGGTCTAGGTTTCTTAGGAAAGCCACGATTCTCAGCTTTCAGAGGAAAGTTACTGCAAGTCTCTAGCACAAACGGTCACGGAGATATGAGCGATTAAATAAAGGTCGTTTTTCAGATTCGAAATTTTAAAGTTCAAAAAGACAAGTGCAGCTTGCAACTAGAAAATGACAAGTGACAGCTTTACAAATGACAGTTAGGAGGCAATTGACAGTTGACAGTTAGGAGGCAATTCTACTTAGATTAAAATAGCTTGAATTATATTATCTTAACTAAGAGATTGGTTCTGCACAGTCTTGCTAGGTACTCACACTATATTCTTGAATTAGAATGGGCCTCGCCACGGATCTGGTCAGGTTTTAGACTGGACTCTGGTCTCTGCACTTCACAGTGATCTGGGTCTGCTCTCTCTCTGGATTCTGAAGATTGATGGATTTAAAGTCTGGATCTTTCTGCACAGCTTTCTCTAGAGATTGATGGAGGTAAAGTATGGATTTTCCAGCAGAGCGTCCCGCAGCAAATGGATTTGAAGGTCCCTATCTGTCCTGTCTGTCTGCTTTTATGTGTTTTTAAAATGGGTGTGTGTGCAGCATCACTAGGCTCTACCCCTCTCCACTTATCATTGGCCAAGCTTTCATTTCTCCCCTGATTGGGGGAGCTAAGTTGTGTCAGAGTGATGTCATTTTACGGCCTGCAGAAAGTCCACTCCTCCTGTCAACTTCATGCATTACAGGAGGTATACCCTGTTCAAACTCTGCTCTTCCTGAGAACTTGCATTCAGAAATGGCAATATTTTGCACTTTTTAACTGGTTTGCAATACCGGACATTACCCCAAATTTACACACATGTGCGCAAGGAGTATGGACATTAATTGATGAAGTGTCAGATTTTTCACATGCACACATTTTGAGTAATATCCTCTTTTCCGCTAAAACCCCCCTGAACATACCACCGGGTCCTAACACGTCTTAAAATGTGGGCAGAAAAATCACAAGAATTATGGTATCATTTATAAAATTTTCACATGTCCGCTCTATGAATGATCCATCTTTTTTAGAGTTATGTTCTGGCCCCAAAGGGGTGTGGTTTTCCCCCAGCACAAGGTTGAATTTCTGGTTTTTCCAATTCTGCCAAGCCAGCTTGCTCTCACAGGCAGTGCTCCTCCCCTTTGCTTCAGGAGGAAGCTACTTTTACAGCCCCCGTAATAAAACCTTTGCCTGAGTCAGGACAGGGCTTTGTTCAGAGCTCCTGTATTCTGTGGGGGCTCCCCTTAATTCAATTATCAGAGAGATGGCATATCCTTAGTGTGGCCAGCAAAAGGCAGATAGGCCTGGGAATACAGCTGTGACTCAAGTCTCATCTCCTGTCGGGGGTAGCTGGTGGGCAGAATTCAGTTCCTTAAGCCAGGTTTCAGATAAAATGTCACTTTTTGTTCCCCAGTTTAAGTCAAGACAATTTTTTACATATGCAGCTAGAATGCTGATTCTATGTTCAAAACTATGACATTTAAACAATTGCAACCTATGTGACACTCAGAAATAGGTCACTCATTTCTTTTAAACATTTAGATTTTTAGTGTCTTTCAGTCCAGGTTTATCTAAACTGCTGAAATCCACAGCTCAGCCAGTCTTGTTATAAACCTTCAAGTCACTTCAGAATATAACTTTACATTGGATCCACCTCTCAGTAAGTCTTTCTTTGGCCTGTTTTGGGTTCATTTATTCAGTTTTACAAAAAGTAAATTAACAAGCAATCAGTCCTAATTACTAAAATGCTAGAACGTGATACATCCATTCTTGCAACTTTATTTGAGAGGAGTTTAAAATCGACCCCTACATCAACTGTTATCTATAAAGATCTATGGACTCAGCTCACTCTACGTGCGATAATCAAAAAGAACAAATCCCGGAAAGTTGTAAACAAGCTGCTGCTTTGCCTATATTTGATTATGGTGTTGTTTTAAAATGCCGGCTTTTGGATAGTGGTGAGTACTGGTAATGCACCCATTTTTGGGATTTAAGAAATGAATTCCCCACAATTCTAGGTGGCTTTTGGCAATCAGCATTTCCATTCCCAATGGTTTCAGGCTACTGTGTGGGTAGTCCAATGGGGTTTTTAGGCAGTGTCCTTCTGTGCCCATAACATCGGCAAAAATGAGTGGCAGCCTATTCTTCATGCATTTCCCTGTGCATTTTCTGGGAAGCTCTGGCCATCATGATGTTTTCCATGTCAGTACTGCACAGTTTTGAGGTAGGGCTTGGATGCGTGGATAAAAATATCCCACAAGTCGAAACAGACACGCTCAAGAAGAAGGGTGTATATGTGAGGGTGAGCATACATTTTTAAACAAATCATACCCATAACACAAGCATTTTACATTCTACCGAAAAAATGCACAAGAACGCTACAAAATCACCCGGAAGACCGATAGTCTCTACGTGTGACTCCCTTCTAGAGACACTTTCTCGGTATACCGACTATTTTTTTAAACTATCTGTAGGCAAGATGACCTCCTACATAAAAGACACTACGAATGCAATCAAGATACTACAAACAGTTGAATTACCACCAAACTGCATCCTGGCCACTATGGATGTGGAATCAGTATACACTTCCATCCCCCAGCGGGAAGGGCTGGAGGCACTTAGGCTATGCGTCAACAAGAGGAGCGACATGACCACCAGTCCTACTAATTTTGTTTTGGAATGCATCTGCCTCACTATGTCCAAAAATGTCTTCATTTTCGAGAAACAACTTTACCAACAAGTAAAGGAGGTCAGTATGGGTACCACATTTGCCCCAGATGTGGCAAACCTATACATGGCGCAGTATGAAAAAGACCATATGTGGAGTGATGACAATCCCTTTAAATCAAACATCAAACTATGGCCACGTTACATAGACAACGTTTTGTTGATTTGGACAGGCACCATCGAAGATCTACTAGTTTTCCATGAATGGCTCGACAACTGCAACAACCATATTAGATTCACAATCAATGGGACTACCAAGCCATCAACTTTTCAGATCTACACATCTACAAATCCGGCAACACCCTTAAAACAGAGCTTTTCCGAAAATCCATGGACAGAAACAGTCTATTACACTCCTCAAGTTACTATCCGGAAGGTCCAAAGTATAACCTACCATATGGCCAGTTTCTTCGGATCCGGAGGAATTGCTCAGAGAAGGAGAAATATGAAGCGCATGCTAACCAACTGCAAACTCTTTTGGCTGACGGAGGCTACGCCAAAAAATCAATTAAAACAGCAAAAAAAAGAGCAGCCAATACGGACAAGGAAGTTTGCCTCACCTCCAAAGACAAATGCCCCATGACCCGGGTCTTATGTGTGACCACATACAGCCCCCTCAGCAACCTCCAAAAGCCACCATAAACAAAAACTGGCACCTCATTAGAAACAAAGGCACTTTGGACAAAAAAACCTGTGTTCGCATTCAAGAAAAACAAGAATCTAAGAGACACCCTGGTTCACACCTATATAGAACCTAACAAAGAACCCAACACACTGTGGAATATGCCCTAGATGGTAGGACACTACAGCTGTGGGCACTATGTGGCTTGTAAGTACACGGTACCAAGCAAAACATTTGTACATAAGGATTTCTACTGGGTTCTCAAGAATCATACAAATTGCAATAGTAAACATGCACGCCTACAAGCAAGTGAGCAATAAGTGAAGGTGATGGTTTGGTGGTTCGGCGGTCCAGGTGCAGTCTGCAGCAGTCCGCATTGTTGTGCAGGAAGTGCCTATTAAAGCCTTTTGTCACTGCAGAGCGGTGAGCGGAGCTGCGAGCCTGAGGTACGAGCCAGTCTGCAGCAGTCTGCTGCAGACGCGTAGCCGAAGTAGTATGGAGCCAGAGGTCCGACCTCTGAAAGTTTTGAAAAGTTTGAAAACCTTCCCGAAGGACTCACCGTCGACAAAAACAGCAAAGTCGGGGGGATAATGAGCCCGGGTAAAAGGAGGAGGAGTAAGTCTGATTCGGCACCAAGACCGACTGTGACTCCCTCGATCCGAGACTTTCTATCTACAACCCCTGGGCAGACTCGTGTACAGGGCCCACTACACGGACTCGCCCACAAAAATAGAGCAAAAAATATCAGCCTACCTGAATCCCGAGGGCAAGCGAGAGCGTCCGCTTCCTTGACGCCGTTCCACTCCATGTCCTCGTCATTGATGGAGGAACGAGCAGGCGAGCATCACAATTCAACCGCTCTTGAGGACCGTGGGACGGGAGGCCAAGTGGGGCCGCGCACGCCTCCTCCCGCTCCCCAGGGCCAAACAACCAATCCGGCGCCACGAAATGGATCACCGCCGGGCGTAGTCGGAGGACGGTGCCCGCCTGACTCAAATCGTCAGTCGTGCAGCGGGATTGAAGAAGACCTGGAACTGGAGCGAAATGAGGACCGGATTGAAGTCATTTCCCCGGCTAAACCAGAGAGCAATACCGAAGTTTATCGAAGTTGCGCCCGTAACCCGGACAACAGGGGCTTACGGGGGTTAAAAGAGCCAGGTGAGGGATTAGAGACAAACGAATTAACCGAAATAACTGAACTATTGCCTCACCGACCAACAAGTGAGGGGGAGAGAAGAAACCTCAGCGCTGAAGGGGAAGCGGTGATGAAGCCCCCAGTCACAACAGAAAAAGGCGAATCTGAGCCCGATGTGATCCGCATTCAAGGAATACTCCATGACACTTATCGTGACTGCGACAAAATCACGCAAGGGCTGGGCAAAAGTTTTGCAAGGGCCCCTAAGTCCTTTAGAGAGGCCAATGACAAAGTGATAGACGCCGACTCTGACAAAGGCACGGAATCGGATGAAAATGGTTTGGAGAGCGAAAATCAAATGGAGGGAGAGCCGGAGGACTCGAACAAGGAAACTGACGGCGAGCAACTCAAAAACGGATCTGGTGCAATAAGGAAAAAGAGAAACAAAACCAACACCCCAGCTAAAGCCAGGCTACAAGGATCAAAAAAGACGGCGAACACGAGAGCGCTAAAGAAAACTCTACTGGTGGAACAAAAAGCAAGAAAAAAGCACCAGAAGATGCGGACCAATGCCAAAAGGGTTGCCCAACCCACTTTTGTGATGCCTGCTAAAGGTTTTCTTCACACAACAACATAAAAGAAAACAGAGTATAGAGACGGAAATATCTGACACCGAAATGCTTGAAATAGCAATCGAAACACAGCCCCCCCACAAACAGAGGAGAACTGACTCATCTATAGCATTAAGAGACAAACAAGGGCGGATTGAGGTCACCCCTCAGGAAAAAGCTACGACACCCACAAATGAACCGTGCACGGATACAGAAAAAACAAATGGGGTTGAGAGTCCAGCTACTTGTCCATCAAACTCAAAGGGCCACCCAAGAGGTAGGATTCCCATCGCCCAGACCCAAAGTGCCCCAAAAGGGGTTCCAGCAACCATAGAGGAGATAGTCGTTCTGGAGGATGAGCAAGAAGAAGAGGGGGTGAAGGTGGTCCAATTAGATAGGGACCCTAATCGAACATCCCAGTTACAGCAGGACAGAGATCACCGTCTGGCCTGGACAAAGCCCCATCTGTCCATGGGTCAGTCCAATTCAATCTTTACGACAAAACAAAAGGGGACCTGTCCAAATCTCACAAGGAAAACCCGCATATGAAATTTGGATCACCAAGAAACTGGGTAAACACCGATAGGAATCCAAGATCACCAGTGGAATGCCCGGTCGTGGACTCATCAGCACCATTAAGAAAATCTGATAAAACCCAAGTCTTACCTAAAAAGAGACGACTCAGTGACATTGCAGTGGCATTACAAAATGAATCACCAAACAAGAAACTGGACATGATTGCAATCATGTCGGCCATGACCATCGTGCTAGCACCATTCTGCAAGCTGTATGAAGCGATCAAAGAAAACGTACATGACAACATAGCAATTTTATCGAATATGATGAAGAAATTGGCCCAGATGGAAAGCATCAAACCAGCAAATGCAGATAAAGCTCTAAATCAGAAAATCCAGTGGGAAAGAAAAATCGAAGCCCTGGAGGAAAAGACCGAGAACACGGAAATCCTGATCAGAACTCCACTATTAAGAACATCACGTCCCGAGGTAACAGATAAAGCTCCAAATCAGAAAACACAGTGGGAAAGAAAAATCGAAGCTTTGGAAAAAAAAGATCGAGACCATGGAAATCCTGAACAGAAATTCACCAGCAAAAACATCGGCTACCGAAGAATCAGTAGAAGAGGCCGCAGTGCGGTCAAAGGGAAAAGAGAAAAGCCTTTTCATACTGACACAAGAGAAAACCGAAGGGGTCAACTTGCCAAATTACAAAAGACGCAGTCGCCTACAATCTTCCAGACTGAAAGGAAGTTAAACCCCAAGAAGGATACCAAAACGTCGGCGAAATCTGACGCAAGGGAGTCTAGCCAGGGCCAAATACGAACCAAGGATAACCGACTAGAGCCAACGGCTGGAGGAGATCGGCTCACCGAGATCACCAAGAACCGTGGACGAATTCCTAGGCTGTACAGACTTAATGAACATATCCACCTACTCAGAGAAGGGGTTAAAGGAGTCAAGGGTGCCTTGTACAGAAGGTGGTGAAAACATATGTTGCATAGAATGGGATGAAATTCCCACAGTCAGGCCAAAGATGGACAAGGAGGGATTCGTCCGGAGTGATAAGAGAGCAACAATCCCGCCGGATTCACATAAAGCTACATCCCAATCGAGTGCAGAGGACGAGAAGGTCAAAAGTCATGTATCCAGAACAAGAAGAAGTCCATCTAAATCCCGACCTGCACGAGAGGAGGCTGACAACCGAAGAAGTCCGCGGAAGTACCGCGTAGAAAAAGGCGAATTCGAAAATAGAAAAAAAGCAAAAGAAGAGATACGAGTCTTCAAGCTTGAACAAACGGAAGCAGACAAAAACTTCCTAATTTTAAACAGAGACAATACTTCAAATAACAAATAAAATGAAAACTCTGAAAAATATTAGAACGGAGGATCTTGTGCTTGTGGAACCCTATCACAGGGAAAAGAAGGCTAAAGCATTTCTACACCTGAAATCAGCCGGCATCAAACACATCGATGAGTCAGCCTATGAAGAACTCGAACAAATGGGTTTTCGCTTGACGGAACTAAAAAGGAAGATGGGTAGACAAGATCCTGAAGAGGAAAAGGTGGAAAAGCCAAAACTCCAGTACCACTATCGATCAAAAACGGAGGATCTATACCACCGAAGTCGATGGTATAAGCCCCAGGAGCCTCAGGAACCATATAGACGACCACAGCATCATGGTAGGGCAGTGAAATGGTCCACTGAGCCGACGGAGAGAGGCGACACAAACCCAAGACAATACCAAAGTACAAAGGACCAGTTCGACTTGAGTCGGAAACCAACCAGAACCAATAGGGAGGAACAGCGGCAGGCTTTCTCTCGCAGAAATCCAGGGTGGGAACAGTCAGAGGACAAGTTAAATAGTCATTTAAATCACCAAGCAAAAATAAAAGATGAAAGACAACCAAAAGGACCCTGGAAGTGGCTAATGTCAAGTTGGAATAAAAACACTGGCAAATAGCAACGACCAGGGTCAGTTCGCCTTGACGACAACATCAGTGAAAGAAGATGCGAGCGACCCATAAAGGAAACATACAATCTGGGCTCATGGAATACGAGAGGCCATATTCATCTCACGATACCTGGAGACGTCGATCTAGGTCACTACAATATCCTTTGCCTGCAAAAAACCTGGCTGGTAAACCAACCCGCACTGGACGGGTTCTCAGTGGTGATTTCTCCTGCAGTTAAATGCTTGCTAGGCAGACCGTCGTCGGGTCTGTTAACTGCAATTAAAACGGGAACGGGTCTGAGAGAACCAAGAAAGTGGAAACAGTCATACGAAATGTTGGTCACCCTGACCTCTCAAACCCACTGTAAGGACAAGACGGAAAATGGGCTCCAAAATCCCTTGGACATTGTAAACTGTTATTGGAACCCGCAGAGAATGTCAATAAAAACCTTCTACTCCAACATGTGTGCTATGATTGATCAGCTATACGTCGAATTTCACAAAATCGAGGTTATCATCTGTGGCGATTTTAACACCAAATGCACGGAGGCTTTGGTCGACCAACAACGACCCATCCATCAACGGGGAGGTGTTGACTCCACCATCGAGAGAGGAAAGGCCTGGAATGAATCTATCAGCTCAAGAAATATTGCCTCATTGTTCCCTAACCAAACGAATATCCCGACGTGGGAACGTAATGGTTCAAATGCAACGCTTGACTATATCTTTGTTTCAAATGGACTTACAGATGATATGACCGGCTTCAAGGTCCAAAAAAACGTGCACAGTGATCACAATCTACTGTACTGCACGTGGCAAACAAGAAGTCCGAAATCAAGAACTTATGATTGGGCGATTGAAACAAATGTTCAACAGACGCGTCTACGGCTAACTGGACAAGACATTGTGAAAATCAAACAGACCTGGTAGAATTTAGTCACCGATCATGCCCGGAATGATAGGAAAGAAAAACCAAACTAGTTGTCTCTATTATTATCATTCCAAGTAAATGGGACGAAGTAACTGAAGAAACCTGATCATATCAACCATACTTATGATAAGGATTTGGTGATAAAAAAGAAAAGTGGGCCGCAGATTGCTAAAATAGCAAGAAATCTAATGCCGTGGATGACTGGAAGAACTGGAAACTGGAAGTAAAAAGCTACAACAACTGGCGCAAACATCATAGAGCTATTCAATATCAAAATGACGCCGAAGATATGATGCACAAATTACAAACACAAAAATCGAGTGAATTTTGGACGCTGATAAAAGAGACAAACTACACCCAGAGTTCCTCTCTGTCCAATGCAGTGGCCGAAGAAAGGTGGGTTAGGTATTTCACGACAGAATTTGAGGGTCCGACTTTGGGCGCACAAAAGAGAAACCAGATCCCTGAAACACCCTGGGTTGATCTTTCGAAGGCAGAAGACATTGAAGCTTCCATACGGAAACTCAAAACATCCAGAGCCCCGGGTCCGGATGGACTAACGAACATGGACCTAAAAACGTTTCCAAAAGAATGGGCTGAAATGATCAGCAAGATCTTTGCAGAACGAACATGGTTCCGGAATCCTGGCAGAAAGCGGTGATAGTCCCAATTTACAAGAAAGGAGTGAGACACGAACCAGCGAGCTACAGGCCTATCGCCCTTTTGGACATAATAGGCAAAATATATGCAACCCTTCTGCTTGAGCATTTCTGAGCATGGGGAAAAGACAGCCAGTCTAAAGATCAACTACAAACGGGCTTTCAAAAAAATGGGTGTACCTCAATCAACCTAATGTTAATAAACATCTTGAAAGCCAAGGTTAAAGAGGGTGCTCCAAACGTCTACCTGGCCTTCGTGGACCTCTCAAAGGCGTTTGATAAGATCGACCGGCCCAGACTTTGGTCGAAGCTGCAAGGTTGGAAATGTCCAACTAAAATACTTGAGCCCATAAAAGTCCATTCGCATACGAAAATTAGAGTTAAATTAAACCATCAGGGCACTCTATCAGAGGAGATCATCGTGAATCGAGGTGTTGAGCAGGGTTGTCCCCTGGTGCTGCACTGTTTATAGCATTTCTAGGTGACTACCAACTCTCAGAAAGCAAAATCCGATCTTTCCCCCCAAAAATCGGGAAAACGGAGATCCCACGCCTATTGTATACGGATGACATCATTTTGATCGATCAGAGGAAAGTGGGCCTACAAAGAAAATTACTAAATCTGGAGAACTATATTGCTGAAAACCACCTGGAGCTAAATAAAACAAAGACAAATATTCTGGTGATGGAGAAAATTCCCAGTAAATCAACGAAAAAACGAAATCTGTTCCTCGACAACACCAAAATCAAAATAGTAAAACATTTAAAATATCTAGGGATCCAAATGGACAGCTGCAGAACAGAAAAGAGTCTCCAAAACCAACTATGGGAAAAAGTGAAATGCCTGACCGCCCAAACAAGAGCAGTCGATCGCAAGTCCGGAAATTCTCACTGATACCGGCAATAACCTTTTACAAAGCCAAAGTGGTTCCAGCTTTGGCTTATGGAATGGAGGCCTCGCTATACTCCCCACGTAACATCTGGAGCAAATTAGAAGGTTATGTTTGGAAAACAGTGTTAGCCCTTCCAAAATCAACTGCAATGCCGGCTATCAGGAGAGAGCTGGGGCTTGTGTCATTAGCGTCAATGGTAGATCAAAGTGATATGCGTCTGTATAGAAGAATAATCATGTCGGACACACTACCCATCTTTAACATCATAAAGGATGAAATTGAAACAGGCAAATGTGAGGCTCTGAAAAAATTGGTAAAAATCAGAAAGGATGATCTGGCAAAAATTGAATGTACTGAAAAAGAGCTGAAAGAAAATCCAGTCCGAATTAAAAGAAAAACGAAAGAAACAGACTGGATTCTGACAACAGAGAAAGCGGTGGGGAATAAACTTCTAAACCACCTGCCTCCAACACTCAATAAGGTGAAAAAACCACTGAATTACTGTGCTAAATTCCCGGACAAGAACCTGAGAATCAGTATTATGAGAGCAAGACTTAACCTACTGCCAACCAGAGAGATCATAACAATCAAAGGAGCTTCAACCGACAAGCGATGCCGCCTTTGCAAAAAGGAATCATCCATCGAAACATTGAAGCACCTTGTGATAGAGTGCGCAAAAATGAACGAAAACAGAAACATCTACCTCCCCTCGCTGGCGGAAAACCTCTGGATATTCCAAACGGACGATCTGTGGAACAGATTAATTTCCGGCGAGAACACGAGATGGACCACAGCTTTGGCCAAACTAATCGAACTTGCTTTTGATCAGATTAACCGTCTACAGCCCAACGGCTGCAGCTTGCAGGACTCTGACCCAGGATAAAGAAAAGAAGAATCAAGAATTAAGTATTTAAGCAAGCTTAAGTGTCTTGGCCAGCTTTGGGGAGGTTTCTGTAGTTTCTCTGAGAACAAGCTCCTGAAGACGTGGAAGTTTTGACAAAACTTAGTTGTACCTGAGTAAAGTTCAAATAAAAAAATTAATTCACAAAAAATAGTAAACATGTGATATATGCCATCAGATGTCCATGCAATCTACTCTACATAGACGAAACCACGAGAATTATCAATCAACGCATTTCCGAGCATCGGTCATCTATCAAAAACAAAATTGCTGACAAACCATTGGTTGAGCACTACACTCGTTTGGGACACTCAAACGAAGACCTTACCTGGACGATCATTCAGCAACTGACCCCACAAAAGAGGAGAGATGACATCAATCTATCCCTACCAAGACTAGAACAACAATAGGTCCATAGGCTGGATACAGTCAAGAACGGACTTAATGTCACAGTAGCATGGAAACACTTTTGCAACTTATGAAACGGATAGAACATCCCGGCTAGTGAATCCTGCAAAGGACAATTAAGCTGAACCACACAAGATAATTTACAACCAGCAGTATAAGCCTGCTCCCTTTGTATAATTGAGACTCTAAGTTATCCATGGGGAGTCTATGCTTCTAGTCACATGACCAAAAACAGTAAAACCGGCTACTTGAACGGATTGAGGATCAATGGAACCCATATATTGAGTATACGACACAATATGACGTTTGATGGTATGAATGGAAAGAATGGACAAATGTTGAAACTCACCTAACAACATGATGTTTGGGTCCAGCTCGGATAGGCCTTCCCATGCTATAATTAAATGTATAACAGAACATATTGTACCTCAAGTGGTCTCGCACTGGTCTTGAAATATAAATGACTGGGAAAGATGTGATCTTGTATATAACATCTCATGCCATATGCCCTTAATACTAGGAAGGGTGTTTAATTGTGCTGTATGTATAACCCAGTAATCTGTGTTTTACCACCAATGAGAACAGCCATCAATCATGTGTAGTAATGCATGTTAAAAACCCTGGTCTCTGAATATGTTTTTGAATCTGTTTTTAGTTGACATATAAGACAAACTACTGCCTGGCTTTTCCTTTCAGCACAATAGTAACAACTTATGAGTATCTGATGTGCACCACGCCACCTTATGTAACCATGCAACATAAGACCATATAGGGGTAACTCGGAAGTTGAAATCCAGTGTATATTTCACATTTAGATTGTCCTATTTGCATTCACAAACGTCAGAACGGCATATGCAGCATGGTGCAATAATGCAAGACAAGTTTATTTGCGGGCACTCACAAGTCGTAATCCGTTATGTGTTTTACAATCACATTGAGATAGTGAGCGTGCATCCGCTT
This sequence comes from Ambystoma mexicanum, assembly GCF_040938575.1. Taxonomy (NCBI): domain Eukaryota; kingdom Metazoa; phylum Chordata; class Amphibia; order Caudata; family Ambystomatidae; genus Ambystoma; species Ambystoma mexicanum. Next base: position 771,092,360 of record NC_090923.1, on the reverse strand, counting down.
CAACATATCTTTGCTGTACACACAAACCCATGCAGAGCTTACAGTAAGACGCGTGTACAAATGCGATTAGGTGTTGGATTCATGATGAGGCGCAGGGACGTGATCTGTAGACCGAGCGTACTTTCGTTTTAGAATCATTTCCTTGGTAAGGCTGTGCCGGCGTCCCTCACAGCGAGACACACGCTGGTTGGTTTTGCGGGGCCTGTACAAGTTATCAGGATCACAACAGCTCAAGACCAGTAAGTCCATGCATGGTTTTTCTGCACCATGTCTAGTCAACCACAGTGAGTTATACGAGCACGGGGTGAAACTCCTAGGCATGGGTTGTAATGACTATGACACACCATTGGTTATGTAGCATGCAGATAACGCTATCATTAAAATACTGTGGATATAACGTAGCCAAGATTCTTTTTCACACAAAGAGGTATATTTATCTATCAACTGTGTGGTATATGACACAAGACTTTAAAAGAACCACGCACTAACACCACAGTCGAAGGTTGAACACCATTTCGGACACAGGTCTTGAACGCCAACATTTTAGTGAATGAGATGACTTTGCAGAATAATGTATTCATCACATGCGACGGCTACAGCCCTTTAGACAATGCATGCCACAGGCATCACCACCCTTTTTGGGTTTTTAATACATGACCCGGCGAAATATAGAGTGATGTAAACTGACACAGCACGTGTCGTTCTTTTCAATTTACAGTTGGTTCTCATTTCAGTTTGGATAACATCAGGCAACACAGGATTTTTACCCAGCTTCTGACGACAGTGGATTTTTGACCCTTTTCTTTACCATTTCCTTGACTACACGCATGGCGGGATATTTTCTTTGCAAGGTAAGAACTGTCCCCCACTACTGTCTTTTCAGCAAAAAGAGCTGTGTTCAGTCCTTTCACCAGTTCCATTCACATCCCTCTGGTTTCCCATAAGTGAACTCTTTCTCTCACCATCAACACTTATAGATGAGGTCTGGAGGTACGAATACCCTTGATCATTTGAAGAGAGGGTCTATTTCAAAACTATTACCACAGCAAACGAGTACTGACGATAAGCCTTACGCCAATGACACTATGCACTTTGGTTTTTTGTTCAGCACAAATAAGCATCTAATACGAATTTCTCAATTATACAATAAGCTCCTTCAGATCACAAATTGGTCTAACACACACATCCACTGTCATTGAATTTTTGACAGATACCCACCGACAACCTTCAACAAATAGCCTTAATTTGGCCGAAACATTATAGCGTTGACGACCTCCTGTTTGTAGTGTTAACGTGTTCAATGTCACACTGTTGTTTTCTCTGTACTACAGAAAAGCATAATGCTCTGGATAGCACATGTTTTCTTGTGTAAATGTATTGTCAAGTATAGAAAGAAACATGTTTTGTATGAGTTGAATCCTTCTGATCTAATTGGATTGTACACATTTGTACCACCTTTTATTTATTTTGACTGAGTGTCTACTTTGGGTTATTCATTCTTTAATGAATTTTTAAGAAATTACTTGTTGAATAAAACATCTTTGGGTCAATAATTCAGTTGACCCAACAGCAAGACCTTGTCTTTTGGATGTGATTGCGTATGAGTACATCAAAAACCAAATATATGATCTTTCACCCTGATTTATTTTGTATCTAGGGACATGATGGCACAAGCAAGAAATCTTGTTGGCCACTAGTTCTGCCACGTACCACCTGAATGCACTTTAAAAAGATCTTGGGTTCCCTTATTTGCAGTTGATGCAAGACGTGTCAACACGGTGGAACTCGTCCTTTCTGATGCTGGGGCGCCTGGCAGGGCAGAGGCGGCCAGTAGGTTTGTACTGTGCGGAGGACGATAAAGTATCTAATCTTTCTGCCTGCCAGTGGCTTTTGGCAGAAATGTATTTATCTTTGTTGGCACCATTTTCAGAGCTCACAAAGGAGATTTGCTCCCATGCATCAAGAATCTCCTTGGTGGTTCCTGCTGTGAAAGCTTCAAGGTCCTACCTGAGCTCTGGTGAGGTTAGGGACACTGGTGTGAAGCTAATGAAAGCAGAGGTCTTGAAGGCTGTAGAGGCAAGGTTCAAAGACATTGAGGCTATACCTATCTACTGCCTGGCGATAGGTATGGATCCGCGGTTCAAATTAACATTTTTCAGTAATGATGTTGTGGCCAACAATGTGAAATGTTCAATGCACTCTACTGCCTTAGCCCTCTGTGAGCAGACCTCCCTTCTTGAGAGGCAACCTGCAGACCCAGACCTGCAAGAGTACGAGCCACCGCCCGACAAGAGTGTTCCACCATGTGGCATATGGGCATTCTGGGATAGTGCTGTTCAGCAGTCCACAGCTGGTGTGAGTCAATCAGTAAGTTCCCTGGACACTGAGCTCACTATCTTTTTGAGGGAGCCATTGCTCCCTAAAATGCTCCCTAAAATGGCAGACCCACTGGAGTGGTGGGACATGAACAGTGTTTGGTTTCCAGATTTGGCAAAAGTTGTGCGTGTATACTTGCCACCTCCTCCTACCAGTGTGCACAGCGAGAGAGTGTTCAGTACAGCTGGAGATATTTATTTTGAACACAAAAGTAGCCTTTTAGCTGAAAATGTTGAATGGCTTGTTTTCCTAAAATATAACCTTCCCCTTACAGGTTACTCTTACTAGGAGTGAGGGCTTTTCCCAGATCTGTTTTGTATTTATTTTTGTCTTTGTCATAAGCTTACAGAGATGTGTGCAATTAAAAAATATGGATACCCATGCCGTAGAATGCCTCCTTAGTTTATTCATTGAAATGCTGGTTACTATGCCCTAGAACATGTTTGCCTAAAAAAACAACTTTTTGGCTCACTTTTCGGCACCGGTCGAAAGTTGGACCAACTATTCGGTACACCCCTACTTTTAGGGGAATGTTTTTAGGGGCCAGTCACACTGCGTCCCCGATTTGGAATGTAGCTGTCTTTTCCCGATGTTGATCTGCATGTTTTTTGTGTCTTTCTTTTGCTTTTGTTGGTTGCTCCATTGCATTCTTGAGCACTTGGGTGATTGTGGTGTGCAACGTCTTTACTGCAGGCATTTCCAATGTCTCTGGTGGATCAAAGATGGAAGTTTGCGGATGCCGTCCATACAAAACATGGAACAGGCTTTGTCCGGTGCTGGTAAGATTTGAATTGTTATAAGCATACTCTGCTATCCATAACACTTCTTTCCAAGTGCTCTCTGACTGGTGTAGCATGCAACTCAAATACTGCTTGAGTGTCTTATTAGTGCGCTTAATTTGGCCATCTGTTTGGAGATGATGACTTGTAGACAGACAGACATCGATTTGTGCGAGCTCGCAACTTTTTTCCAAAACTTTGAAACAAATTGACCGCCCCGGTCTGAAATCAATATTGAAGGGAACCCATGTAGGCGGACAACTTGCTCTAAGAAGACCTTTGCCAGTGTTTTTGCTGTTGGCAGACCTTTCAGAGGTATAAAATGGGCCATTTAGTGAACAACTCTACTATGAGTAAGATGGTGTTGTAGCTATTACAAGGTGGAAGATCCGTGATAAAGTCGAGTGACATTGTGTGCCACGGTGCAGACCGGACTGCCAAAGGGTGTAACAGTCACGCTGGTTTTTGTTTCTGAGATTTGTTCTGTGCGCAGATTCCGCATGACAATACAAATTGAGTTACATCTTTCCGCCAGGTTGGCCACCCGTAGTTCCTTCTAATCTTTGTCAGCGTTTTGGCCATACCTGGATGTTCTTCCAGTAATGCGTTGTGATAACTTAAGACAACCTGTTCCTCTAGGCTCTTAAGCGGGAGGTAAAGGTGCCCTAGGTAGTATGGTAACTCATCCACAACTGTATGTTGAATTCTCTTTGTGGCCCATGTTTGTAGTTCTTCCTTGTCCATATGCCGTCGGATTTCGGCCTTCAAGTCTTCCAAAGGAGATGCTGTTCTGAGTAACCCCAAGAGTTTATCTTCTGAAATAATAGCTATTGGATCTGGTGTTACGTATGCGTGCTCACCTTTACCTAGACGAGATAGGGCAACAGCCTTAGCATTCTGTACTCCTGGACGGTATGTGATGACATCATCGTATTCGGCAAAGAATAAATCTCACGGAAGTTGGCGTGATGATTGTGCTCTGGCTGACTTCAAGTATTGTAGATTACGATGATGTGTGATTACTGTGACCTTTTGCCTGGCTCCCAAAAGTTAGTGTCTCCAGACCTTGAATGCTGCCTTGATCACAAGGAGTTCTTCATCCATGATTGTGTAATTCAGTTCAGGTGCTGAGAACTTGCAGCAGAAAAATGCCACAGGATTTTATTGGCCGGTTTCTGGGTTTCTCTGTGAGAGTACAGCTCCCATGGCTATACTGGAGGCATCAGTTTCCACCACATATGGGAGGTCCGGTTTGGGATGTTGTGAAAGCAGGGCCATAGTGAAATCTCTGCTTCAGGATCTGGAAGGCTCTTTTCGCCTCTGCGGACCAGTTGGAAGGTTGTTTTTTTTCATAGTAGAGATGTGATCGGATTAACTATCTGTGAAAAGCTAGGGATGAAATGGCGATAAAAGTTTGTAAATCCCAGGCAGCTCTGGACTCCTTTCACAGAGGACGGTGAGGGCCAGTTGCGGGCCAGTTGAGGATAGCATCTACTTTCCGGTCATCCATTCAAATCCCTTGAGGGGCGAGGATAAAACCCCAAAACTCAACCTTCGTCAAGATCACTGGGATGACTAGATGCGAGGTCTGTGTGTCCTTCTCTTTGCTCAGCAAATGGACCCCTACAATTGCCGGTTGTTGGAGTTTTCTGAGAAATGTTCCTCATTTAACTTGTCCATAGCGCCTACTGATTTTCTCTGTGGTTTTACAAGTCAATCGCGCAGGAAGTGCCCAGCTTTACTGCAATACAAGCACAGCTACTGTTGCCTTCTTTTTTCCCTCTCTGCTTTAGCAAGAGGACTCCGTAGCTCCCCAATCTGCATAGGCTCTGGGTGATTTTCCAGCTGACGGGCCTTAATTTCTCTGAGACGTACGTAACAGTTCTTCCTTCTGACCGAGCTCGGTCGGTCTGCCTGTCCTGTAACCTATGGTCTAATTGCACAGTTAAGTCCATGTATTCTGCACAGCCATCTGGAGGATTTACCACTTGGGCTAAGACATCTTTAAGCTCTCCTCGCAAGCCCCGATAGAATAGAGTCTGTGAAGGTGGCGATGTATGGTAACAGGTCTTGGCTTGCTTGTCAAAGTGATAACAGCTCGTTGTCAAGAGCCTGGCCCTGTGTATGACGGGCGATTAGCTTTTCAAGTTCCCGCTGGCAACCCATAAAGCCCCGTAACAGAGGGTCATCCCGATTTACCAAGGTAGTTGACCAATCCACAGCACTTCCCCCCAGGTAGGATAGCACAAAAGCTACCTTTGACTGGTCTGTGGGGAACACACCTGGTCTACAAAGGAAGTGCAGACAGCACTGGTTCATGAATATGGCATATTTGTTTCGCTCTCCTGTGAATCGCGCAGGTGGCGCTAATGTAATGGCCCCGGGAACAACAACTTGGACTGGTGGTATCTGCGGTGCCTGTACCAGGGGATTACTCTGGGGTAATTGGGCTTGACCAGCTTGTGTCTGGAGCAGCTGCCTAGCTAATTTGTCTGTGCTATCCCCATCACTAGCTCCCTCCTTAAGGCATTGGTCTCCTTTCGTGCGGCATGCACCTCGGTTTGTAATTCCCCCTGCACCTGGGCTAACTATTCAACATCAGGGGTCTCCATGACGTCCAGGCAGAGGTTCTGATGAGTCTTTGCGTTCTGTTTCGCTCACCTTATCTCTGCAGGGACATCTATGTTAGGGAGATTTCTCACACAAGTGCTAAATTCCCTCTACCTTAGAGCCCTCCAGCTCTTTTGCTATATTTTGGGGCTTTGAACTTTTCATTTTCAATGTGTTTTACTTTTGTGTTCTTTGGTTATGGAGTTTTAAAACAACTCCATGGGTATCATCTCTTTCTGTGTGTCACACAGCACCTTCAGTGCAGTGGCACCGGGATGTCTTTCAGACTTCCCAAGGTTTAAATATCTTCTTTTGGACTGACTACTGTCTCCCAGAGCATGTAAAGTTAAAATGACTTTACCAGTCACTTTAAAATTACTGACCCAGCACACACTATCTTACTATAGAATGCTGGAGGGGTTGCCTAGCTTCCCTTGAGTCAAAACAGTCATGTAACAGTCAAATGTTACCCTTTCCTACTTTAAATGACTGGTGGCAGTGGTTTAGATCAAACTACCATGATTTTTCCTGACCGCTGACAACGGTAGCTAAAAATCGTGTCAGCCATGTTTTTCAATATCCTGCCCCAGATCTATCTGTAAAAACAGAATCTGGTCGACTTTTTTGCCATTTCTTTTAGGAAAGGTCCTTATTGTGTTTGTCTCTGCGTGCCAAACCAGGTTTGATCCCTTTGTTTGTTGGCCTTTGACGGGCTTCAGTGTTGAAGCCCTCCTCTGGCGCCTGAGTGTCTGGGGTGGACAGGATGTGAGGGAGGTGCCCAAAACTCCCTGTGCTTAGTCTCCTAGGAGACCTGAATGCACTCTGGCGTGATTGGCCGGCTGGCTGTCCAGCCAGGACAGTCACCCTGCTGTGTGAGTGACAGCCAGGTTGGAATGAATGGGGGAAAACTGTTTAATAGCAGGTCTCTGGGACTTGGAAAGCAGAGTCGACCACTGAAACGAATGAACCAAAGACGAGCTGAAGTAAGATGACTGCTGTAACTCCTGGTCCACCAGTGAAGCCTTGCTGCAGGTCCGTATTGCCTGAAACTCCATCGACAGAGAAGCCCTTCAAGGTTAACTTATTCCCTTGAGTTTGGTGGGAACAACCACTTTGCAAGTCACCTGGACACCGTCCCAATGCTGGTTGAATTTTCTTCAGAGTGCTGTTGAAAACCAGATAGCCAGTGGGAAGGATATCAGTTTGTAGTCTTTAAGGCACTCACACCTTAAACCAGCATTTTGCCAAGATTGTGGCCTCTTCCCTGGGCAGTGCAGGAACCTCCCGACGTCCTCCTTCTTGTCCCCACGACTGAAGCTCAAGAACAGCGAGAGCTGCTCGAACTGCCAGGAAAAACTGCCTCAGCTACAGCTCTTCTTCATTTAAAAGGTACTGTGCAAGTGCGGTGCAGAACTCCATTCGGCCGCGGCGAAAGTTTGTGAAACTTTCCCAACTTTGAAGGCTTGTCCTTCCCTAAACCAACATCTAAGTTTTCGTCTGACCAACTACTTCTAAAAACCATGGCTTAACCGTTTAGTACCAGAACAGTGGTATCCTATACAAGACTCTGAAATATTGACTTTGGCCCAGGCCTATTGAAATGAATTGCTGGTTGTAGTGAACTGATACTATTTGGCCTACCTCTGAATGTATTTGTGCTTTGATTCTTCTTAACCTTGTCTTTTTACCCCTTTTTAAAGTAACTGAAGTGCCATTTTGCTCCCACTTCAGGGGAGCTGAACTTGTTCAGAAACTGATTGGTTGTATATTGTAGTATATTAGATTGTGATATTGAGATGCTCCTATTATTGGAATGTTTTCCAAATGACTGTGTAAATAAATGTATATTCTTATACCAAGAAACCTTGACTAAGTGTTTTTTTTTTTTAATCACTGTGATTGCTAGTCCTTTTTGCAACCTTTTGTACTGCTCACTTTACTCTTGAGATAGGTCTGGCTACTCAGCCACTGCTACCACATTACTGTGAAGTACAGGCTTGTACCAAAGATGGAATTGTGCCGGCACTTGTAGTCTTAATTGTGTGTAGTGTTCCCAGAGGGTACTGCATGTGATTCTGCCTAACAGGTCCATCGACGGCTACGATCATTTTCAAAGTGGCTTTGTGAAGGGCTTGGGTGCGGCGGTTAACATTTTTCTGCTGCATGTTTTAAAGGAAAATTCCTGGTGAAGAAAGGCTAAAATTGACATGGTATTTGTGGACCTTGTTCAGGCCTTTAACCAGTTAGACAGAGGTCTGCTCCAGGCCTAAAAGTGAGAAGAAGACTGTCCATCGACTATACTGGACCCCATTAATGCCATCCACTCTTACACCTCTCTGAGATCAGACTAAAGCGGGGCTCTTGTCTAAAGAAATCATGACCTTGAGAGGTGTGAAAAAGGGGTGCCCAATGGCTCTGGCACTTTTCAACTTCTATCTGGTGGACATGCCTGACGCTTTCCAGTTTACAAGATCATTTCCCCCCGAGGTGGGTGGTGTTTACTTGCCCTGACTGTTATACGCCGATGACGTAGTGCTCATCGATAAGACTCCGGTGGTCCTACAGAGGCAACTCGATGCCCTCCTAAATTACACCACTCAAAATGGGCTGGAGATCAACAAAGGGAAGACCAAATCCATGAGCTTTGGCTCATCTACCAAAACCAAGAACCGGCCTATATGGCATATCGGCGGCAAGGATATCAAGCATGTGGAATCCTTTAAATACCTGGGGGTGTGGTTAAGCAACTTTAGATCTGAAGCACCCATGCTATCCCATCTCATTGGGAAAATGAAAAAATTAACCTGCTAGGCGTGTGCAATGAACAGGAAATGTAGGCGCTTCTCTATTCTCCCAGTCGTCCGATTCTACAAGGCTAAAGTTATTCCATCGGTAGCCTACAGAGCCTTTCTGGTCCCACCTCGAGGGGATTCTTTGGAAGCGAGTTCTGGGGGTTCCACAATCTACCACGATTGTTTTTCTCCGTCGAGAATTGGGCCTTTCGTCCTTGAGGTGTTCAGTCACCTGGAATAGACTTTCTTTTCTTGGGAAATGTTTGGCCACCTCAAGACATCCAATCCTGGACCTGATCCACAACGGATCAAAGCGGAATGACAATCTACTCCTGCAAGACTGGTCTCAAGACATGATTAGTTGCCTGAAGGCCATTGGTAGGTGATTTGAACAACTGGTGACGAACTCTACTCGAGTGAAAGCAAAACTGAAAACCATTGACTGGATGCAAACCCTAGAAGCAGCAAGTGGTTACAAATTGGTGACGCATTTGCCCTCGGAGGGTTGGAAATTGAACAATGTACGTCCTTACTTGAAACAATTCCCGGATATGAAACTAAGGGACCAATTCCTTCAAGCTCGCTTGAACCTACATCTTACAAACGAGATCCAAGCAATTCAGGGGCTGTCCAAAGTATACCACTGTCGGTTTTGTAGCGCCTTTGGTGAGACTGAAACACTGGTCCATATCCTGATGGGGTGTCCAGAGCTAAGAGATCTTTGCACAATTTACTTTAGACCTCACTTTTCCGATTTCACAGCCTCAGATCCTTCGAACTGTTGAAATTTGTTGATAGATGGATTGAGAACTAAAAATGTAATTGCACTTGTTCAATTTATAGAAATAATTTCTTTTGAGACTGGCACAGTGACTTGATTTAATCTCTGAACTATTGTCTCTTGGTTTTTAGCAGTCAACTCGTTTTAACACCTTTTCTATTTCTCCAATGTGAGATACATTTCTAGAAAATTGTTTTACAATTTAAATGCAATAAATAAATGTAAAATAAACGAATCATTGCTTGTAGGGAAGAGAGAAGTCTCCCGATGTGTGTCTTTAAATGCATTTTATTCTAATAATTGGTGTAACTATTACCTCTAAAAAAATGTATTTCTCAATGAGCTTTTCTATAAATGTACAACTTTGAGTAGTCTGTGGTATTGTGCAGACTCACTTCTGTAAACAGGTCAACTGCTTTTGATGATAATTAATGGCAGTCCTCGTGATCTACTAGTGTTTTTGATATCGACATCACCCCAAAATCGTGTATTCTAGCTTCTTGTAAATAGTGGCCTGATCAGGATGTCACATTTCTACTTGTCTGTTCCAGCAATACCTTGGCACCATCGCCCAGGGGTGTTGCTAGGTCTGGAAAATGTCCGGGGCTATGCTAATGCTGGGACTGTCGGGACTCTGGGCTAGCTCGCCTTTTGTGTTTGTAGCCCCTGAGATTCTATCTGGGGCTACAACCAAACGACCAAGGGCTAGAGCCCCCTCAGCCCCCCCCTTAGCAACGCCTCTGCCATCGCCTCTGGTGGTTGAGTAGTCTGAGGGTGGGTCAGGTGTCGAACCTTCAAATTGCACCCCCGTGTTTCCCAGATTTAATTCTTTGGAAAGGCTGTCGGGATGTTCCCATGGTTATGTTAGTCCAAGATCTTAGGTCTAGACCTGCCAATCAATTTTCCTCCTTGGCCTCTTCCTGGGCTCCTTGTTACCCCCTTTTCTCTCCTTTCTTCTCTTTACCTTCTCTCTCTCTCCTCTCTATTCTCAGCCTTCCTGTGCCCCATGACATTCTGGCATGATTTACTGTGCTCTACCGAACCTTCTCCTTCTCCCTCTTTGTCTTGCTGTATCATCCTTCCTCTCTGATCTTACTTTTCTTTCCTTCTGCTCAAGTCTCGACTTTCTCCACTCATCCTCCACAATACTTGTGTGTTACTCCTTCTCTGCTTTTGACTTTTTCACCTCCCATTCTTCTCTTAATAAAGCCCAGTTTATTGCCTGGCCTCGGCACTTTTTCCTCAGCACTACTTCCTTCTTCTCCTTAGGGCTGAACGCTCTTCTTCTCAAGTTTCTGCTTTCTTGCCTCCTCCATACTCCTATTCCTCCTCCACTCCTGATCTTACCTTTGTATCCGCCTCCTTTGTAGCACTGCGCTTCGGCTCCTCCATTCTTCTCTATTCCTGTACATTCCCTCCTCGCCACAACACTGCCCACTGTCCTACGCCCTAACTGCAGACTTCCATACATTATTGTGGCTCTCCTCCTTTTACTCTGAAACAGCATTCCTTCGGGGTATTGTGTTGCTTGATTTATCTGATGTGAGAATGTACCGAGTGCATTTTGTGAATAGCTTGCTTACCACAGAACTACAAATCGTTCATCTGATGTCAATATGCCAGCAAACCTAGAACAATCTAAACCCGGCAGATTCAAGACCTCCCCTCTTTTTGCATTGCCTGAGCAATGAATTCCTGGACTTGCACAGAGCTCAGAGGGTGGATGCTGACAAAGCAGGTCCACAAATGAAAATGTCACCCAACGTCACAGACAAGTGTCTTGAAATCAGTCCGCAAATGCTACTGTGGTGGTGTCACTTCTTGACTACGATAAACCCCTGAGGTGATAAATGTGCTGTTATATGCTTCTGTCAATATCTGTTAACCCTTTTGTGTAGCTCTTTTGGAATTTTTCCTAGCCATTTCCTCTGAAGCATAACTTGATTGCTGGGGTGGGTGGAGCCTACAGTGCTTCCTTATGGGAATTCAGGACGAGCATAGGTGCCCTTAGCACTTATGGAGGCAAGCCCGATTAATATGTGTTACCCTCCTGGTTTGTCATCTTTCATTATGGGCACCCTGCCAGGGTTGGCTAGGGCTTGTAGAAGGGGTAACACACCAGGCTGATGATGAAGGGGGGCTGAGGGTGGGGTGAGGGGGGGGGGATACTGCGTATATCATCTCAGAAACAGATTTAGAGGTGGGTGGTGACTCCTGCACTCCAAGATCAGTACAGTTCCAGCCCAGCCTCCAGCATGAAACTTTCTCAAAGGACTTGCAGAGTATATTACCAGAGCAAAAGGGGACGCATTTAATGGGATATTCACGTTTACACTGAACTTCAGGTCCCTGGCAGAAATGCATAATTTAGAAGCCTGTTTGTGGTAAGGGTAGTGTTCTGGGGTGTAGGGGGACGTCATTGGAGGAAGGATGGACCGTTTTGAAAACATTGACTTATTCCTGCTGGCTCTAAAACGAGTTCTAGCTGCAAGCAGTGCGTATAAAATATCGCCTTATCTGTTAAAGGATTGGATTGCAATGTTTACTTTCCATTAATCGCACTGTTTTCCATGCACATGGAACAGGCGATTTTAACAGATGTAGCCAAGCGCACTGTATTCCACAAGAAGGCCACACCTTGAAATGCTGCCAAAGAGCAAAGTCTCTGCTTGGGAGAAAACCGAACACACAGTTCAGAGAGCTGTTTCATTTGTTTTGCCAGTCCAACTACAGATCGTTGCATTCCTTACGATGGATATTGCTGCGGTGTCTGCTATCCTTCTCATTGGGGTACTCAGTCTGATTTTTATTTGTGTGTGGAAACAAACCAACGTAAGAGCAAAAATGCCCCCCGGGCCGTTTCCGCTTCCAGTAATTGGCAACCTGCTGCAGATGAAGCCCAGTGGGATCGCCGAGTCGCTGATGGCGGTGAGTGTCTGTCCAACCTGGGCACAGCCATTTACATTTCTCTCGTTTTGAAAAAATCAGAGCTCATCGGGATTCGTAAAGCAAGTTTAGTCTTCTTCAAATACTCACTATCTCCAGTGCTTAGTTTGTGGAAGAATAAGTGCCAGGGTGGCTAAAATATTTCTAGCACACCCATGACACAACGGGACGGGTACGCTCACTGTTGCCACCATGTTTTTATATGTTATTTATTGGTCATTTATGTAGCACCTATACACTTAAACAAGAGTTTCAAAGCGCTCCAACGAAGGAGGGTGAAAGACTACAATGAGTAACATTGTTACCAAGCATTGGGACATTCAGAATGGGCAAGTGCAATGCGTTTAGAGGTACAAAATAATACAGGAGAAATGCAATACTGTTACAACATATGACCGCAATATTGCAATATTGCACATGCCTGACGGTTGCTACAAAATGCAAGAGCTAACTTGAAGACGGAGAGAGGAGATGGGGGAGGTGTGGAGTAAAATGCACAAGAACAAAAATAAGTGCAAAAGACATAAAGATGGAGATAAAAGGGTGGGGGGATACTCTACACAACCAGGCACAGAAAAATGGCTGCAGATGTAAAACCTACATCCGATTTCAGGCAAGGCATGCTAGCAACACCCGAATCAACAGTGGCACAATCAGTGGCAATATGTGTGGGGATAAAGCTGCAACTCTTACTGGGTCATTGGGGTTAATGGGTGTACGAATTATGGCAGATGTGTGATTTCCACACTCCAAACAAACTGACATAAATTAATGTACTTTTTGTGTCTTTTTGTCAGTCAAATGTTTAAGTGTGCCTTTAAACACAATCATTGATAATATTTTGCTCTGATTCTATAGGTGTGTCTTAGGCGATGTGACTGAAAGATAAGATTATGAAGTTGACAAAACACCATATCATAATTGAACACAGTCTGAAACAATTGGGCCTCATTCCGAGTGCGGCGGTAAGGGGTTAACAGCTGGTAAGGATGCCGTGCCATAAACCCCTTACCACTGCATTCCGAGGTCCCTTAGCGGGTCCCGCTAAAGGACCAGGGAGCTAATAACGGGCCTGTTATGAATGGGCCCGTTATTAGCTCCCTCCCCATTCCCATTGAGCCCTATGGGGGCTCGAATGGGAATGTGGATGGCTTCCCTGAATGGGGAAATACCGGGTCCTAGAAGGTTGGAATGACCCAGTAAGTCCCGATTCATGTAGCCCCGACCCGATATGCGGTAAGGGGGTAGCCATGGTGCTAAAAGCACCATGGCTACCTCCAAACTCGGAATGAGGCCCAATAAGTGCCGGGATCAGAAACAAGTACCAGCACTGAGCCCTGGCAAACACCCACAAAAATTAAGCACTGATTATTGATAAAAGCCATGAAAACCCTTGGAGATATGTGTCTTAGTGGAACGTTCTCCATGTTCATATATATGACAGACTGTACTAATGCGCCCAGCTATCTCTGTGAACTAGTTGCAAAATAATAAAAACATACACTGACCTGCCTCATAACACAAGGATTGGCAACAAGATTAGCTCTGACTTTACAAATGTAGCAGATATAATGATTTTCTAAATTCCCCAGAGGACCAAAAAAGTCTTAGGGCCTCATTACACGGATGGCGGAGAACCATGGCGCTATTAGCGCCATGGTTCATGCCGGTAAAATACCGGCACTGCCTTGGCGGAAAGGGGAATTACCGCCCCATTCCAAGGTTGGCAGGGCGGTAATTCCCCCTTCCACCATTGCCCTTCCCCATTTTTGCTCCATAGGGCATAATGGGAATGGGGAAGGCGCTAATTGCGGTACCGCAAATTGCGGTATCGTAATTAGCTCCCTGGGTCCCTTTGCGGGTTGGTTTTTAACGCCTGCAAAAAGCAGGCGTTAAATCCCCCAACCCGCAAAGGGACCTCGTAGTAAGGCGGTAAGGATTTACCGGTACCAGTATTTTACCAGTACCGGTAAATCCTTACCGCCATCCGTGTAATGAGGCCCTTACACTCTACTTTCTCAAAGGCAAGCCTATTGCTGCTGCTAACCTCTAGCACACCGGGCACGTGCCATTTTATAAACAGGAGCATGATCATTCCACACCAGGAACAAACAGAGACGAAAAAAGTAGAGCAAGGCCTTAGCTATTGGTGCCTCATTAATGCCATCATATGGTGTGTTGCTTAATAGACTGCCTGGTATCTGTACCAGAATCCAAATCAATTCAGTCTAAACGAATTCCACTGGGTTCAGAAAATGCCCTTCGAAGACTTAAAGGCACACAAAAAAGTACTCTGTGGAAATGCCACCTAGATTTGTAAATGTTTTGGCACAGGCAAACTCCATAAAGTTCCACATAAAATAAAACTATTTTTGGGTGTAGAATAAGCAAACAATGAAATGTTCAGTTGTACTACACTAGTGCTATGCATGGAAAATGTTTTCATCCACAAGGCTTTCTGGGGCCTGGGACCACTCTACCTTCAACTTTCTCTTCCAAAACATCTTCCTTCTAGAGCTCTTCGCTCACCCACCTCCAACTCTGTGTTCAACTTTTGTGGTAACTTTTATATACAGTTTTTTAATATTTAATTTAGTGTGATTCAGTTATTAAACTATTTGCAAGTACTTCATTATAAAAATGCAACTAATAATTAAGCGTCTTAATTTTTTTGTCTCCATATGAGAATAAATAAATCATAATATATAATGTCACCACAATTAAATTCACAGAAAAACGTCCTAAGCGTATTGACTCACAACATGCACACATACATCCACTAACATCAGAACGTTTCCTATGGTCTAGTCAAAGTATCGCCTCGCTGCCAGTAGCATCAACGTAGACTGTGCTGCCCTCCATTCCTTGCTAATGGCGAGAACAAGTACAGACTACAACCCAGAGACGCACCTTAGCCAGAAGGAATCACTGAGGATACTATTTCTGTCCTCCACATGTTTTTCATTAAATAGTACGTAGGTGTTAAAAATAGTACGTAGGTGTTAAAAATAGTACATAGGTTTTAAAGGCAGGACGTTAGCACAGTTGTTATAGTCTCTACTTGGGTTGAATCCCAGCACAATCTACATGAACCTTTTTCCAAGCACCCCTAATTGCTACCACATTGTTTATTTGTATTTAATATTTGTAAAGTGCTAAGAATTAGGCTTGAGTCATGGGAGCACAAACAAGACAGACACACCCACATAACAGGTAACATGGTAATTGAACAGGCAAAGAAGCAGGAGAGAGGGAGAAGGCAGATGGGAAGATCATTCAAATAAGCAAGACTTCAGCCCACACTTTAAGCAATCAAGAGAGATGCACCCCCTGATGTATGGAGGTAGGTCATTCCAACACGTTAGGGCTGCATGGTGGAATTTTCCCTGGCTAACCAGGGCCAGTTTAGGTTTTGCCACCAATATTAGGTGTGTGTTATTTGACCTTTCTGTCCTTCTGACCGATAACCAAGACAATCTGTCAGAAACATACACTAGGCTCTGACCAAAGAGGCAGTTATGCTTTCAAGAAAACTAGCAGAACTTGATCCTAGACTGAATCGGCATCAGGTGAAGGGCCTTTCTAACCTCAGAAATATGTTCTCTTCTACGCAAGCCATCAAATACATGCACAGCAGAATTTTGGATACACTGTAGCTTGGTTATCTCTTCTTTTCCAACCCCCTGAAGCAGACTGGAACAATAACTTACTTTGGCCCTGATGATGGCTCTATCAATTGTCACACAATTATTATGTGTCAATAATGGTTTTAGTTGGCTGAGCAGCTTGATGTAATAAGAGGATGTAACTACGCAGCTATTAACATGTGTCTTCATGTTCATTTCTTGGTCAAGCACAACACCTAAAGTTTTAAATGTTGGTAATGTTGCAATGATACATCCTGCTATATGAAATTTCCCAAATCTAGGGTCCAGCCTCCTGAGTTGAGCAGCCTTTCCAGCAATCACTAAACTCTGTTTTTGATATGTTGAGTGCAAAACCATTGTAAGCCATCCATTGCTGTATCACTGAGAAGAAAGCATTAATGGTCTATGTGTCTTGAACATCATTCCCAGAGAGTGGTATTAAGCACTGCCTATCATCAGCGTGGTTCTATCGCGTTTCTCTGACAGGAATCCTGCTGTAGTATTTTACTTTGCTGGAATTCTGCTGAAATAAATCATCAATTGTTTTTCATTTTTTTATTTGAGGGGGGTTTCCCGCTAATCACTCCCTTTTCTTATGCTATTTCCCCTACCCCAAATGCCCTCCTCAATCCTTTAAGCCCCTTGCCCATAGCCCCTTTAATTTTTTGTTGTGTTGTGTCGGCAGAATTCAATACTTCTGCAAAATTCCTGCCTGCAAAATAACAGGACACCGTCAGCGTAATTTGTGTATGTACCTCCTCTGGCATCCAATAATTCAAACAATGGC
This sequence comes from Ambystoma mexicanum, assembly GCF_040938575.1. Lineage (NCBI taxonomy): Eukaryota > Metazoa > Chordata > Amphibia > Caudata > Ambystomatidae > Ambystoma > Ambystoma mexicanum. The sequence goes on along the minus strand of NC_090923.1, from coordinate 771,075,642 downwards.
TTTGTGAAAATATTTAACAGCATGGGGGGCAGACATTATCCCTGAGGGACCCTACATGAAACCTCACAGTCCTCAGCTATGGCATCACCACAGAAAACTCTGGAACGGCAACCAGCCAAGAAGGACTTTACCCAATTTGCTGCTGTGGGTGAAGAAAAGGCAGAGAGTATTGACCTTTTATCAGTAGACCATGAGCCTCAATGTCAAGAGCTGCCGACAGATCCAGGAGCCTAAGCAGTTGTGAAGGCTTCATGACATAATACACACACAAAATATTCACAAAAGCTTTATTTTACTTAAATGTCAGGATGGAGTAAGTCCTAACCTAACATATGCTAAGGTGGGATTTCCCTACCTAAAGAAAACTATGGAAAGTCTGTGTCAGTAAGTTCAACTCAAAAGTCTGTCTGTGTCCAAAACCTATACTTGCTCTCACAACTATTCATATACAATGTGTAAGGATGTCAGCAAGAAAAGAAACAGTGTTTCAAAATCAAGTTCTGAGCTTCTTCCACCTCTTGGCTTAGGCTCAGCTTCCCCTTCCCCAAGTTCAAAATATTTCCAAAATACCTCGCAGCTGCCTTCCCCAAGAGTTTGATGCAGTTCACAAGGTCTCTGGGTTCCCCTCCTCCAGAATTCCGCACTTCCAGCTTCCAAAACCAAAAACAAGTTCAAATCTATCTTTCAAAACAGTTCCAGTTCGAATCCTTGGTCATCAAGACCTTTCAATAATTCACCTAGATTGTTCTGCTTCCACATTCACTGGCCTTTCAGCAACTGTTACAAGCTTCTTTACATTTTCTATCCTTGGTATTTAAAAGTAGGGGTGACTTGGTCTAGGTGCAATTGTCTGACCACCAAGTCCACCCATCACAGGTCACACAACCGATAACCCTGTGCACTTTGTAATACTTCTGTATCCTTCAGGGTTTTTCCAACACAGATTTTCTCTCTTAACCTGTAGTTCCTTGGGCTCCTGTATCCTTGGCCAGTGCTTATTTTGGCTTTGCCACAACTTGTGTCTCGCACCACTCCGAGATATTCATTCCTCCTTATCACATTGCTTTCTCTTCATACATCGTGTTCAGCATTTGCCTTGCCTTGTGCCATGTTCAAATATGCTCATATCATTTTTGTCAGTTCGGTTATCAATAATACCTGTTGCGACTTTGAAAAGTACTTGTAATACTTTCCAATCCGTTCAGTATTCAAAAGCAAAAGCACTTGTAATATCTTGCAGCTTGTTCGGAATTCCAAACCACTTGATTTGGCCTCCCATAGCCCTTGTAATAGTTTTCTGTAATAGTTTTCTGTTCGTTCAGCATTCAGACATGCTTGTTTGCAGTCCCCTGAGCTCCCCGGTACAAGTGTTCCCTTTTTTGCACTCACCGGTATGCAGCCACTACCTCGGGCTTCTCGCTTCGACTTCCAGTCTCCTCTTCACTTTTTTTTTTCCTCGCAGTAGCTCGCTGTCCTCTGCAGCTTGTAGGTCTGCTCACCCTTTGTGGGAGCCATGGAGAGTCCCTTCTCACTCTTGTAGAGACCTGCAGTGATCTGGCAGTTTCGGTGTCCCACAGCTCCTGCGGCCTATGCCTGGCTATTACAATTGACTTCCTCCAAAGCCCACTTCCTCGTCTCAGTGCCAAAGTGTTGTGAACTAATGGAAGTGTGCATAACGCCCGGTTGTTTCTTCCTTGTCTCAGTTTTAAGATTTAATGGCTGTGGGACATTTTGGGCAGCAGAAAGGGATGAAGACTGATAAGAGCCTACAAAGGCATGGGGAATATAGTGTTCAATTTGACAAGCGATAGGGGATACCATGTCTCACCCAAAGACGTCCTCTCCCCTCTCCTCAAGGCCCTTACACCCATGTGATCCTCCCTCACATATCCACTCTCAGGGTCAGGATCCAAGACCTATGGCCTTTCCCTGGCCACCTGAGAGGAGGATTGTGGGGGAAACAAAGTGAGTACACCCTCAGGTTCCTCACACAGTGCAGTACAAGCATTTTCAATTGTCTGCAGGATGTTTGCTTTTAAGTCAAGTAGTGACGTGTCCATTCCATGGACAGTGCAAAGTCCAGATTGTCGAGGACCTAAGATTTTATTGTGGTTCAGGAACTCCCGAACTTGACTATACATGGCCCAATCACGAATTTTGAGTACAAATGGCACATTTGTGATAGGCTTGTAATTAGTTGGTACATTAGGATCCAAAGTAGACTTCTTCAAAGTAAGGACAATGCATGCCTGCTTAATGCAGAATGGTACAGAGCTCTCCAGAAAAGATGCATTTATAAACTTAGTAATAATGGGAATTAACAGCGACATGAATGTTTTAAGCACAGAAGTGGGACACATCCCCTCTGCAGAAAGTAGACATTAGGGGGTTGATAATGTTATTAACTTCCAACTCAGTGACCGACATCAACTCAAAGAAGATTTCAGGTGTATCCATCTTGGGTTTATCTATCCCCAGCAAAGTTCCATCCAAGGTATTCGGTTTGCAGGAGCTATTTTCCTGTATAGTTTAATCTTATCAGTGAGTTTCTTGAATGTTTGTACACAAAGCCTTGTCCTTGATCATTTTGAATGTAGATGGACATGGAGTCTCAAGCTCTTTCAAGATTGTAAACAGCTCCTTGGTAACAGAACTAGCATTCCCAATCCTGACATCATACATCGATTTTGGAGCCTGTATGAAGGCACATGTATAAGCTTTGAAGATGTGATTATAAATTCCTATGTTCTCCTCAGAGTTGAATTTCAGCCATGCATTGAAGGCTTTGCACTTAGCTAACTCCAATTTGTGTAATTTCTATAAAAACAGGGCTTAGATTTCCATTTAAAAATGCAGCAAGTCTTTAGAGGGGCAACCATGTTTGCTGCTCTAGCAAGAGTATCTTGATATGCTTCTGCCATTTCAACGGCAGGATTATATAATTGCAGATCATGCAGGGACACTTCAACGTTGTCACGGCTCCAGCTTCCAGGCTCAGGAGTGGCACGAACCAACCATCCCCTCTCGGGTCTTGGTGCCTGCAAGTTTAAACTTACACAAGCCTCTGCGACCCCGGCGGGGAAACAGGGTTAGGATCTTGTTGGTTGGATGGGTTCCGTAGCAAGGGTAACCAGTGAGAGGACTAGGAAAGGGGGAGTGTACAGGGAAGCAGACATAGGATAACACAATCGAACATTTGTACATTCACAGCATGCACAATTCCCCCCCATGCCCCACAACGAAGGCTAGAGCCAGAAAGAGGCTTATCTCAATGGGTGAGTGCTGGCCTCCTTCCTGCGCACTCTCAGGTCCAGAATCCAGAGCAGTGTTATTGCTAAAAAGAGAGTGGGAATTAACGACTGCGTGTTACCTCACACACTGCACCTTACATTCGCACACTCTCACACAAGTGGTTAATTGCACCCTAAACATGCTTTAGGTGCGTCATGCTCAAGCAGTTAGGCACATGCTTCTGCCCAGGTTATCCCCTTCACGAGCGGGCTACAGCCGCGCGTGGCTCCGCGTCTATTTGTGGCCAAAGTAATAGTTCTACTAAGAGTGATCCTGCGAAGCAAAAACTTGTGTTGTGCTTCACACGAATCAAGTTGTAACTTTTCAGAAAGCTGCGTATTTACAAGAGCGTTCTCTTCCTGTAGGTCACCTCACATCAGTTAGTGGGTTAATACATGCACAGCTACGCGCTGCATGACTCCTAAAGACTGCGCATAGTTCGGATTGCAGAAACTACTGCACTGATAGTCAGGACGTTTTCACTTAGCTTTGCCGGAGCAGGGGGACATGAGAATCTTGGGCAGAGGCTCCTGCGGGTGTCCCCGACCGCAGCTGCTTATGATTTCTCCTGACTCTCTACGATGCGCTACACTGCTGCGCGCCTTCCCCCATGTCTGCTTGGTCTGCCTATGGCTTGCGGCACTTATCTGAATGAGATGAGGGGCCCAGGTGAAGGATGGCTGTAGCGTGGCCCCTCGTTCGCTAGCCCTTGCTCGGAGCTCCAGAGAACGCGTCTTCACTCGTTGCAGTTCTGAGCACAAGCCCCGTTCTCTTGATGATCTTGTGTGCATGTGCGCACGTGTCTGTAACGCTCACCTGATTCCCGCAGAGGCGCCGGTCTTGACTGGGTGAATGCCGTATCTTCAAAGGTGATGTGTAACACACGGTTGGCTCTTTGGGCTGGACCTCTGTGCACTGTATGTCTGACTCGAAGAGTAAGATGTCTGCAGATAGAAAATATGGGATTAATGAACTGGGGTTATTGGGTGCCTCTCTCCTCTTCCCTTTCTCTTCTCCTGTAGAACCCCAAAGGTTAACGCCCTCACCTTAGGTAAGTGAACACCGAGCTCTCCATCTGCCTCGGGGCAGGGTGCCGTAACCAGTTTCTTCACTGGATAAGGGTGCAGGCCTCTTGACCTCAGAGGACTGCTGTCCGTCGTTAACTGCACGAACGGTAAGTTCTGGGCACTTCAAATGTCTTAAAAGTCTTTTGTAATGATATCTCTTGTTTTGCAGGGTTCCGGCGATGGCGGATGGCGGGCTGATGAGAGTTGAGGATTGAACCCGTGTGAGGAATAGAAGCGCCTGGAAGCACGTAAGTAAGCGCTTGTAGCCTGCTTCACGATGCGCACTAACTGTCCCTTTTATCTTGCAGGTACAAGTTCGGAGCTTTAGAGAAGCAGAAGGGTGCTGGAATACCCACTGGATTCGGCGTGGGAAGGAGTAATGGCACGTGAGTAATAAAGTTGCCCAATGTCTTTAAACGCACCTTCTTTTGTCTTTCAGATGCGGGATGCAGCGCCGAAGGCCTCCAGAGCGTGCGAAGAGCTGGTAAGCTTTTGTCTTTCAGATGCCGGAATGCAGTGCGAAGACCTCCGGAGCATGCGAAGAGTAGGTAAGCCTTTGTCTTTCAGATGCCGGAATGCAGCGCGAGGCGTTGGTGACAGCCGATGGACCAGGTAAGAGATGCGCTGCCACTGAAGACCGTAGTGCTAACCTGTTCTTTCTTTGTCTTTACAGGTGCTGCTGAAGACTGGATTCCAGGATGGTAAGCCTTTGTTCCCTTAGGCCCAGGATCAGAAGCAGAAGACACGATGAGCGTTTTGCTGCAGAGAATGCAGAATAACGCAAAGCAAGATTCATCCATCGGGTGTGGTTTAAATAGCCTCCTGTAGTGCTTAGGTGTCTCCTTCCACAGCCACGCCTAGGCAAGAAAAGAGTTCCTGCTTTCCAGAAGAGTTCCAGTGTTCTGAACCTAGGGAGTGGCTCCTGCCCCACCCAACAGGAAAAGTAGTCCCAAACAGAAGAGGATCAGGGGTTCAACTGGCAGGTAAGTAAGCAGCATGGTCTGCTGCAGGTAAGTCCACCCAAGCATTATGAGCCCGGCGCTTCCAGCGCTGGGACTGGGCATCTTTATGAGCCTGGTGCCACTGGCGCCAGGACAGGGTCCAAAAGATCCCAATTGGGACTGGCTGGCACTCGGAACCGGGGTTATGGGTCTGCTTCCAAGGGAGTCGGGCAAGTCCTGATCTTTTGGAAGCAGAGATCATGACAGTGTCCCACCCGACGTGGGCGGTGATGAGTAGTTCTTGGCCCGGGGGTGCTTGGGAAAGGTAGTCTGTAGGCCGATTCTCCTGCATAAAGCACATAGGAGTCTTTTGTAAGGCAGGAGTCTACCTACAGAGGCATGTTTCTTGGTGGTGCTGACTAGCAGTAGTCTCTGCCCCTTTCCCAGTGCTAAGCTACCATGATTGTTGCCTTGCCCCATGACAAACGTGAGAGGACATACTCTAAGGTATGCTTGTGTATATTCTTGGAGGTACTGATAGTTTTCTCAAGTTTGACCTGTGCATGCTGCATAGCAGGAAGAATATTAAAATAAACAAAACTGTGATCAGACCAATGGCATGGGGTGAGATCTAAATTATGAATGTGGAAATTGTAGCTAAGCCAGTTAAACATCTTCACCGTAATTGGATTCAATTGAGTAAGCAGTAGAATCTAGGCTATCAGATAGCCAAAGATTGAAATCTCCAAGAATAACATGTTTGTAGGAAGGTTTAGGCATTGCAAAATCATATCACAGAGTTGTTCAAGAAATGCAGTCACGGTAGATGGTGGTCGACACAGAAGTAAGAAGTTAATTGTTGTTTGTGGATCTGTTAAGATGTGTACAAGTAGGATATCGCAGCCTAGCTGGCCATTGTCCTCCACTTTATGTACCACTAGAGAAGATTTAAAAATCAGAGCAAGCCTGCCATCTCTTTCTAGCTTCCTATCTCCTTTGCCTCTGGATCCTTCCCCTCCCCTCTGAAGCACTCCTTTGTGCATCCTCTTCTCAAGAAACCCACAGCTGATCCTTCTTGTCCAGCTAACTATCGCCCAATTTCCATTACTCCCTTTCTTGGCAAACTCCTGGAAAAGTTGGCCATCTCTCAGCTTAACCTTCATTCCAATTCTGTTGGCTGTCTCCATGACCACCAGTCTAGCTTCAGAGCTGCCAGAAGCACGGAAACTGCTCTCATAAACATCCGTGAAGATCTGCTCACCAACCTTGACTCTAACATTCCCTCTGTCCTCATCCTCCTCGATCTCTCTTCTGCCTTCGACACTGTCAACCATACCATCCTGCTCAACCGTCTCTGTGAAAACCTGGGTATCACTGATCAGGCTCTGGCCTGGCTGACCTCTTTCCTCTCAGATCGACCCTCCCAGGTCCAATTTGCTCCTTCCTTTCATCTATCTTCCTCTCTACCTGTGTTGTTCCCCAGGGGTCTAACCTCTCGCCCTGGCTTTTCAACCAATACCTGGCAACTCTCGCCCACTGCATTGCCATTTTCTGTCAAAATTTCCAGCGCTACGCTGATGACACTCAACTCATTTTCAGGCTGCCCTCTGCCACCTCCTCTCCCTCTCTCATCTATGATTGCCTAACTGCCATTCAAGATTGGTGTGCCGCCAATGATCTTTGTCTGAATGCCAGCAAGACGGAGATCCTCCTCATCGGCACACCTTCACCATCCTTTCCCCTCACTCTCTGGCCGGCCTCCCTTGGCCCTCCTCCTACCCCCACCTGCGAGGCTAAGAACCTCGGGGTCATCTTTGACTCCACTCTTTCCTTCTCCACCCACATCTATGAGGACTGTAAAAAGTCACATTTCCGACTGCACCTCCTCAGAGGTACTCTGCCTTTCCTCTCCTTCCCCCAGAAGCTCATGGTATCTCAAGCTCTGGTTCTCTGTAGCTTGGACTATTGTAACAGCCTCTTTCTAAATCTACCTGCCTCTACTCTCCGCCCATTGCAACTAATCCAGTACGGGACTGCGAGACTTGTCCTTGGCCTCAAGCCCTGGGATTGTATCTCTCCAGCTCTGAAATCTCTTCACTGGCTCCCAGTGGATGCAAGGATTAAATTCAAAACCTTCTGCATTGTCCACAAGGCTTTCTGGGGCCTGGGTCCAAAATACCTTCAACTTTCCCTCCGCAAATACCTCCCCTCTCGAGCTCTTCGCTCCTCTACCTCGAACTCACTCAGGGTCAGTCATTTTTCTAAGAAACAAGCTGGGGGTAGATCTCTGTCTTCGGCGGGGGCCTCCCTCTGGAACAGCCTCCCTGCCACTCTAAACCTTAAGGAGAACCATATCCGGTTCCAGAAGCACCTCAAGACCTTCCTCTTTTCTTCTGCCTTCGCTCCCCTTCTCCCCTGCTGATCTGTTCTCTCTTGGCACCGTGCACCTGGCCACCCTCTGTCTTTTGGGCCCAGGTACCTGCTCATCCTGTCACCCTCCCGCACTGCCTCCGGGCGACCCCTTGCACTGGGGTCTGTATCTGTACCCATACAGCCCCCCCTTTTTCTTCCTGCACTTATCGGACCTACCCTGTCTGCTGCCTTAAACCTAGCACTTGAAAATTGCTGGCTGCATTACCACTGTTTGTTGCCTTTATTATTTATTTATTGTTATTTATCTGTTTCTCCTCTGCTTCGCACTTTCCACTTCTCCCCCCTTCCATGCACTTTTCCCCTCCCCTCTCTCCCATGCACTTGCGCATTCTCAATGTCACTGGGCCTAGTAAGATTGCTGTTTTGTTCTCCCCTGTTCCCCTCCCTGGCCTTGTCGCACTCTGAAACACTTGTGTACGAGCACGATAGAAATAAAACATCAATCTCATTCTATATCCAGTGTGTATGGCTAGTGAGAGAGTAGGTGCCCTGCACCACATACCCACGACTCAGTAATCGCACAAATATCAATTAAATGAGTTGTAATGTAATCTGCCGCATCAACAGCCTGTTTGACAGGTGATTGAGTATTCAACATTACACATTTCAATCCGTTGGCCATGTTTTGGATTATCAAATGAATCAAGGGTATGATAGGTATGTTCGTTTTAGGCACTGGTTTCTTCTGAGGTGCACAAATATCATCCTGCAAAAGAGTAATTCCCTGTATAACAGGGTGGCCATAATGCAGCAAAAAAACTGCTGCAGTCTTCATGTGAATTAAAGTATGATTGTTTGCCCAGTACAGTTGACCCAGTAGGGGAGGACAAGAGCAGAGATGTAACTTTGTGCTGGCCAGATCCAGACATATCAGATGAATAATTCACATTGCTCGAGTCATGTAGCCTAGGCATGAATGTGGGAGTTGTATGTAGATGAATAAAGTCTGTATGATAGTTCATTTCAGTGCTTGATGGACTAACCAGATCTCGAGTGAAGACAACATTGTGGGTCACGGTATCATCCTGATTTAAATTATCTGTGGTCAAAACCATGTGAGACGTATGCAAGGGTGACCGGCTAGGTGGTATGTTAGAATAAGCAACATCTAAATCATTGTGGAGCTGTATGAGTAGAACTATTCCACATGTTGCCATCTTTCACTGGTTTAAAAGGCACAGTCAAATAGCACTGTAGAATGTTCAAAGCACGTTGAGATTTCGGACTGGACGATAAATCAAGCTTAGGCATCATATTGCAATAGTACTGGACTGGGAAACTAAACCAACACTCAGAGAACACTCAAGAAGCTGGGGTGCAGGTGGTTCTTAAAAGGCTGAAGAGAGCTAGCGGCCAATCCCACAAACAAACCCAGACCAGCGCAAAATGGCTCGAATGCGCTAGCGCGAATGTGCCTGATCGTTAATTAAATAGCTGTAGGTGCCGCTGGGAAATGTAGCTCTAACGAGGCTGGCATATGTGAATCAGCAAATGTCTTTGAAATGGGTAATAAAGCTAAAGCGATTCCAGAAATGGAATGTAGCTCAAATAAATTTACTGACCAAGGTCTCAAATCAAATTAAAGAGATATTGAAAGTAAAACATGAATAAATAAACACAAAATAATCTCAATAAGGTAATAAGGCCATGCACACATTCAACCTTACAGTTCAATTAAGCTTATTAAACCAAATTAGCACATAAATCCTTCTCAAAGGCGATGATGGGTACTGACAATGGTATTTCTGTGTTTTTTTTTTTAATATGGAAAATGCACCCTAGCAAATGTACTTAAAGATCTCAACCTACCCACATGCTCATTGTTCATTGCCCAATTCAAAACAGCCCCTACATGATTTAAGCAGTGCACCTACTCCATGTTCCCACTCCGGAGTCCAAGCATTGCCACAAAAAAAATCTCATTCAGAGATTTAAATTCCAATAATGAACAACATGACTCACTTAATATTGCTTTTCTTAACCGTGGTAACACAGGTCCAGCTTCTGCACACATTTGTTTTATATAAAGGTTGCCTCAATTGATCTATATCAAGCTAGCCAGTGCAGTCAGCCCCAGCTCCAATCGCTAGACAGACCCAGAATTCTCCACCATAACAGACCCTTCAGCTTATTGACCCATGAGTTCAGGTTGGTATAGGTAGTTTCTAATGCATTGATTATACTTGCCACAAGTTTCTGCCAATACATCCTTATAACTCCAATGAGGCTATACCCAGCTGTAGATTAGACCAACTGTTTGATCATAAGCATGGTTGTGATTGCCTTTGCACATCTCTTGCTTAATAACTCCTTTTCACCTTTCCATATTCATGTTGCATGTCCTAGGTAGGGATTACTATCTACCTTATCAATAATCCGTTCCCTCTTATTGATAGATTTTCTGTCAATTTTAGCCCTACCTAAGCTCATAACTTTTGATTGAGACATATTGACAACCATGTCATTTTCATTTGCATATTTCAAAAAAGCTTGAGCACTCCTAATAATGCCCATAAAAGTGTTGTCGAATATAACTACATCGATTGCAAAGGCCAGCCACCCAATTTTTGATTTTCCTAGCTTATGAGGCACATTGTTGATTCTTTTGAAGGTGCCTCCAATATCTGAAATAAACAGGTTAAATAGTATGGGGGTGGCAGTACACATCCTTATCTGACCCCCTACCAATAGGACAATGGGAATAGGAGTTTTCAACTCTCCCCTACCATTTAACCTTACCCATGCCACATTATCACGATACAGCAGTTGGCAAGCATACAACTCATCATTTGGCACCCCCTTAGCAACCAGTTTCACCCACAATGTATTTCTATCTATTATGTGGAATGCTGATGTAAAATCGATGAATAAAGCATATAATGGAGGTGCCTCCTTGAATCAAGTCTGTTAGATTAGTATATTCACAGCATGGTCAACAGCCCTTTTCTAAATCAACAGGCTTAACATCTGATTAGCATCTACCCTGTTTAATTCCCTTAAAATGCAGGGCTAGAATATCTTACTAGCAACATCCAACAGAGACAGAAAGCTAACATTTTCGGGCAAGTCCGTTTTCCCATTTTTTAAAGGCAGATCATAAACTGGGCAACCATCCAGGACTCTGTATTTCCCCCCACTTTCACCACTTTTCTGAATAAGTTAACTAAAATATTTGCCCATATTGTAGGATTAGCTTTCATCACAGCTTTGAAAACCGCATCAGGAACAGGGCCAAGGGAAGATCGCATATTGTTGCACAGATGTCCTCCCAGTCAAACTTCATCATAAAAAAGCCCTTGGGCACCACCGCCTGGTGTTCAGCCTGACATGTCTCCATTAAGAATTTACCCAATGTAACTTCACTAATATTACCTACTGTGGTGAATCCCCAGATGTTGTCACTTCTTCCCTAGGGGGAGCCCCTTCCGATGAGGCAGGGGAGGTAAGGCCTATACCCTATACTCCCCCTGGAAGGGGGGGGCATTGCAGCAAGTGGGTCACATTGGCAGGGAAGCTCCCTAATGGATTATTAACAACCTGGGGAGTACATGGTATCCCCATAGCCCACTTAACCCTAAAACACCTTTCTAGCCCCTTTCCATTATCACCTTGCCTAGTGTTTCTATGTGTATTTGTCATACCACTGTATAGGGGTACCCGACCCCTCCCCCATCAAACCAAGTGCAGATAACATGATAGGATGATAAATGGTGCCAGTATTGCAGAAATTTGAATTATAGTGTTTTTAAAGATAAAAAAGTCCCTATTCGGGCAACATATTTTTTTGGGTCAGAATGACTCAGGAAGTGAAGAGTGTCTCTAGTATTACTCACATATCATGAATAAGTAAACATATATTCTGGAAGCTGGATAGGAGATTAAATATGCTTAAAGTAAATGTTGACTTACTGTTTGGTAGTATGACCGAATGTCTTGAAAAGAGGTAAATGCTCCCTGGGACCAGCCCTTATTAGCATAAATTACCCAATTACAGGTCCGGACGTGCTGAGCAATGAACTCATGTGTGAGAAATGACACCTTCAGTATAGATTTAGCATTTATTAGATGAAAAGCATAACATAACAGAACAGTAAATTTAGCAGCAATTTGGAATTCAAGTTAGAGAAGATTACAAAGCTAATTACAGAAATCACAAAACTTAGAGAAACACAGTCTTACGTCCATTGAGATGGTATCATTAATCAGCGCTGGGAGACCCTGGTCATCTTAAGCTAACTGCTGCCAGCCGCGCTCCTTCAGATAACAGCGCTGCAAGGTGCCGCACGAGGCCTCTGGCTCCGGGCACTCGCTCTTGCTTGAAGCAAGTTCGCAGATGAATCTCCCCCCTAGTTCTGGGTGCTGGCACCTTTTGTGCTCTTGTGCCGTCAATCAGCATGACGCAGAGTTCCAGAACCTTTGTCGTGCAAAATATGTTTGCCCATGGAAAAACCCAGCTCTCTCTGAGATGCTATGTGCTCGTACCCCTCCCTTGGAGCCCTGTCGGCGAAAGCACTGGAATGTCTTATCAGCGTGGGGAAGGCAGTACCAGGCATTCTCAGACTAAGAAGGTATGTTTACAAAGCCTGGTAGAGCCATGGTTGCAAAGACAGAATATTCTAGGAGAAGCTAAAATCAATTAACCCCTAGTGAGCAAGTTTTAGCAGGCCTCCACTCTGCTATCTAGTGGCTATAGGGCTTCAAAGATTGGCTATCTAAATGCTATATAGGTGCTATAATGCTCCAAACACTCAAATAGCTGTCTCTATTAGCTACTAAACTGGGGCCTCTCTGTGCACAATGCATAATGTCACCTTCCACCCCTCCTAGGCCTTAACATTCCTTGTAGCTCACTAATGCGTAATGTAGGTGCTATCAGCACATTACTTTCAGCATTTAGCACATACTTTGAATAATCTATTTGTTTTAGCTGTTAATGCAGCCATCTAAGGCCCTAATATGCAAATATGGTGCTTTGTATCTCACAACACCGAAGATTGAGAGATATTTTAAAATGGATGCCAAATACAAAATGGCGTGTAAGGACAGGTGTCAAGAGGCTTACACAGTAGAAGGTCTTTTGCAGCATCTCGCTCTGAAATATTTGAGTCTGGAGATAAAATTTTAAACTTGGCTGGAAAAAGCCGACCTGATTGATGGTCAGATGAAGTCAAGGAAGTTACCAATTAGTACAGAACAGCTGCTTACTTGGCAGCAAACAACATGAGCTCATGGGGTTTTCCACGGTATGAGCTGCCAATTTAATTTGGCAGGACCTCGAGAAGCAAATAAGGACTGTTTTTTGGCAGGAGTTAAATGATGTGTAATTGTGTTCAGCTGGGTCTACAATAAGCTTATCAGTCTATGTGTCAGTCAGCCATTGCTTGCCAAGAGTGAACTAATGTGGGCTTTGTGAGTGACAGATAAGCCACCCAATCAAAGATAAGAAGGGCTTTATTTTGGCTAAGAGGACCAATCAGATATGTATACTGAAATTCCATGAAAGTATTGCATCATTGAAAATGCCTATAAAAGAAGGAAGGCAGAATGCTGCTCTGTGTGTTTCCAGTGTGTCTTTTGAACTTGTATGAAAGATAACTGTTAAAACTTCACCCGGGCATCCGTTCTTCCTTTATTCTTCTTTCAGTGCCAGAGTCCACAGATGCCAGAGGGCTTGATGGGATGTAGAAGGACATTCTTTACACCACCAAAATGGGAAATACTTGGGTGAGGAAGGGTGTCAACTCCTTAGGGTTCCCTTAAGTAATGAAATGAGGGAGAGACCATTTGACTCATTGGAAGATCTAAAGATCAGTACTTCAATGAGGAAGCCATGTGGAAGCATAGATTGCACTCATGAGAACATTAATTAACAGTTTAGTTGTTCTCGAGAGCTGAGTGGAAAGCAGCTAGTTCAAACTAAAGCTGGAAATCATCAAGGAGAGAGAGGCTGTCCCTGGAGGAACCATGAAAGTGGGGAACGCTCAGCTCAGAAGCGAACCAAAGCAGCTACAGAAGAGCTTACCGGGCCAGGGGAGAGGCTCTCACCTAGTCTGACACAGAAGGACCATTTGATGAAGCAGAGCAGTGAATTTCCAGGTCAGACAAGTCGAGGGACTGCGCAGTTGCAAGCAGGTTCAGGATCTGAAAGTGCCGGCGCGATGCCACGGCACAACAGGAGAGATCAAAAGCCTAGAAGCAGTGAACCCTGAGACTGACCGGGCTGAGTCAGTAGTGACCCTAAAAGTACAATGGATACTGGGGTGTTTGGAAGGGGTAACAGAGGGCCCTGTGAGATGCTGGAGCCACAATACTGGGTCACAAGGGAAGACCAAGGGGGAAGAGCTAAGACCCCATATGGATAGGAACTGCAGCATCAAGGTGAGAGACTCCCACGGTTCTTCAACACATCTTGCTTAACAAATGTAAAAATACCCATGGGCAGAAATCTCACTGTAATCGATGAAACCCATTCAACAATCTTATTAGGTGAATCCAACCACTTGTATTCCCTGTTAACTGTGCCCAGATTGCAATCAGACCATCCAAGCCCATGTTTCCTCCATTAATCTAAACTGCCCCCAGTTTGTCTAGACTTCTCCCACATCCAACATCAGCTTCTATTATAATAGTTAATATGGCATGGTCAATGAAATCGTAAAAGCACACTTTCACGCTATCAAGGGCTCTATGAATGTTCTCGCATCCATACAGGAAATCAATAGTGGAGGACTTAGCCCTGTTACTTCAAGTAGCTGCTAGTGGGATATCACTATTAGCTTTCTTATTAATCATTAAAAGATTGTTAGGCAGAAACCTGTGCAGTTCCCTTAGGGAACACTGCAAAAGATTTAAGACTACAGGTATAGCAGTAAACCCACTTGGTAGCAGTCCGCACCACCCAGATTTACCTGGTAGCTGTGGCTGAGCAGTCAGACTCCCCTCAAGAAGAGTTAGGCAGTATGTAAAGTATACACAATAGGTACTCAAATACAATAGCACAAGCAAACACTGACCAGAGCTTGGTTCCAAAAGTATATAGTTATTGATTTATTAAACACACATAAGTTGAAATCACTCTAGCAAAATATAGTAAAAACACTTCAAACACAGTTATAATGAAAGCAGTTTCAACCCTTACTCCTATCTAGACAACTCTAAGTTAACACCACATAATTAAAACAGAGGTGAGCGCTTAACGTTAGATGACACTCTAGTAGGTTCAAGAAAGGGGTAAAAAGAAACAGAAATGGGTTAAACACACCACTCTAAGGTCCAGAACACTTGCAATAGGCTCAAAGAAGCACAAAGTCACAGGTGAGCAAAAGTCACTAGGCAGGGCCCACTCTTAGAGTAGCCGGAGCAAAAATGTGCCCAAGATCACACTGTTATTAGGGATTCAAAGTCTTGCAAAGAGTTAGGAAGAGTTTAGAGTAGCTTAGAAAGTTTAGCCAGGGTGTTCCAGGCACTCCCAGGTTCGAAAGCCGGGGGCTAAATCTACCCCGTACAGTCGGTGGCAAGGGAAGCCAGGCGGAACACGGTACCTTAAGCGGAAATGATCCTCCAGCGATGGCAGTTGTTCCAGGCAGTGGCAGCAAGGCTCGACGTCGGTCAGGGGAGAAGAAGTTCTCGCTGAAGAGCAGAAGAAGAAGGTCGTTGCACTGCCCGGGAAGAAACCAGCCGCGGAGTCCTCCGGTTAAAGGGTTGTACCGATTTTCGCGGTTAGGGGTAAAAGTGTGGTATTCCGGTTGCCGGGGTGCTTGGCACGGGCAAGGCGGCCACGAGATACCTCGAGAAGCGAAAAGAAGGTGAAAACTGGTTGTCCCCACCAGTCAAGGGAAGGAGCCACTCCGTTAAGAGTTCTCCTCGGTCGTCGGGAAAAGTGGTGAGACGGTTCAGCAGGGCTCCACCGGGTGGTGTCGTCGAAGCAGGTCGGCTCAGCTCTTCCCTCGTCGGGTTCTTGGTCCTGTGGCGACTTCTGAAGTTCCAGTCCCCAAAGCCCTGCTTTTATGCAGCAAACCCCCATTCACCCAGCCTAGCTGTCACTCAAACATGCTAAGTGGTGAGCCGGCCGGCTCACCACTTGGGCCAATCAGGACGGAGTGCGACTTGAGTTACCAAGGTAACTCAGTCCAGGGTGCCTAAACCCCCCTCCACCCCACCTAAGTACCCCAGACAGAGTGGCACCACTTTGGAGGGCTTCTGTGGAGAAGCCCGCCAAAAGTGGAACAAAGGGCTCCACTTTGGGTCAGAGTTACAGAGGCGAACTCCAACGCCATTTTAGAATCAAGTTTTGGCAAAAAGTCCCAACCGGAGTTATAATAATAAATATATAAACCGGCGGTATGTTTAAGGCTACCGTAAATAAATAATTAAATGTGTTAGCCTAAAACAATGGGAAATCCCATAGGGAAATATTCGCGGTCGAATATAAAAAGTAGTTTCCACTGCCACCAGCCAAAACTCGATCAGGGGGGACGGAGACGTGCCCCCTCGACTAACAGACCCTGGGGCAATCGAATTGCCCCAGCCAGTACGTCCACAATATGATGGTTTGTACTGGTTCTGTTCAGGATTCAAGACTAGCAAAGTCTTTGGTGACTGTACATGCCCTGGGGGACAGTAGTCAGTCCCAGGGTATGGAGTCTATGTTGGGGAGTCCCTAGGACCTCCCTGGGTCACGGCACAGAGGGTGCTGTGTAACCCACATCACAAAAATAGATGAGGCCCTATGGAGTAAAAGACCCCATAGCCCATTCAACACCAGGTTTAACCAAGAAAACACACTTAAAAACATGTCCAAGAGTGAGGGTAAAAGAGTCTCACTCTTGGCAGGAGAAAAAAAGAAACCCCAGAAATCCAGCAAAGCTGCTGGGGGACTCACTAGGTAGGGGAATTCAGCCTAAACAGAGAATTCTCCCTAACACTCGCCCCCCCCCAGACTAAGGGACAGGAGGATTTAATCTACTCCTGGATGAACCTCATACCTCTAGTCGATGATATACATCCTAGAGAGTCCATCAGCATTTTGATGGTGACACCTTGACCTATGCTTAAGGTAAAACTCAAAGGTTTTCTTTTGCAAGCTAAAGGACCTACAAACCCTTTGAGGAACATCAGTCTTTTTGTTATAGGGGATCTGGTTGACCAGTCCCTCAGAAGTTGGTACAACTTCTGAACCTATGTTAGGCTTTTTGAAGGGGTCCTTATAAAGGATTCCCTTAGATCTAGAGGGGCCTCCAAGGTTCCTCACCACCTCTCTTGTGGGAGCAGGTTGGGTCTTAGGCCTCTTGGTTGGAGGGGTTGGGGTTAGGCAATGCACCTGCTTCCCCTTCCTCTTAGATCTACCCTTACCCATCTTAGGAGTTTCCCCCCTAATATTAGGATTTGAGTTGGGGTCTTCAGTAGAAGGTCCAACAGTCTGAAGGTTTTTGGCCTTAGACTTTTCTTTTCTGGTTTTCCACCAGCACTGAGAATTACCAGTTCTCTCAGGTCCAGATAGGGGCCTAGTTGGTCTATCCACCTCTTCCTCAGAAGCAGGGGGAGTCAGAGACTCTGAGACTAGGGGAACAATGATGGAGCTTGGTTGGGGCTCCCATGTTCCTAGCATACTATCCTGAAAGGTGCCTGGGTCAGAGGTCAACTTACTAAACCCAGGGCTTGTAGTGGGGTTCTCAGTAGAGGGTCCCACAGTCTTAGAAGGGTCCTTCAAGGTAGCCTTTCTAGCCAATTTGGTTAAGTTCTGCTTCTCCATACTGGGAGGCCTGGGGGTATGTGACACTACTCCTAGAGTTCTTAGGTCATTCCCTAACAGGACCTTCCCAGGTACCTCAGCCTGAACACTGACAGGGATCCTTACTGTCATGTTGTTACATTGAATGAGGGCTGGTAGAATAGGAACCATTTGGACAGGGCCTCCAGACATCTTAGTGGGACCTTTGGGTGCTTTGGCCACATCCTCAGGTTGAAAGAAGCTTTCATCCACGACTGTTCTGCTGGCCCCAGTGTCTCTCCTGGCAGGAGTATCCTGGCCATTGACAAGAACACTGTCCACATAATACACCTTAGAGTTAACAGGTAGGGAGTTATACACAACCCTATTCTGGGGACTAACCAGACCCATAGGCTCTAAGTTTACAGTTGCTTGAAGCCCCAAGGGTTCTTCAGCAAAGAGTTCAAAGTGGGCACTAGCCATCTGTACTTCATCCTCAGGAGTGAAGGCTAAGGAGACTGTGCTGATCCCTGCAGGTTTACCCTTGCACTTGGGATCTCCTTTGATATGGTCAGTACCCTGACAGACATAGCATTGTCCAAATGCTCTCTGGAAGGGTGGTTTGTTCTGACCTCCTTCTGGCTTGTGGCCAGAAGGTACAGTAGTCTGACTCGGTTTCCCATGTGGCTTACCCTGGTTATTTTGTGGTTTGGGGCCCTCTTTGGGATAGGAATTATTAGAATTCTCTTTGGAGTCCTTTTTAGGCTGTTTCTCCCCATCCTTCTTCTGAGTTACCCCAGAATCCTTGTGAGTAGCCCTGTTGGCAACCCACAAGTCAGCAGCCTTAGCTAGTTTCCTAGGATCTAATTCCTGTGAATCAGCCAAGTGCTGTCTGAGCTCAGGAGAGCAGGCATCATAAATAGTCTCCAACTTAAACAAATTCTTCATACCTTCATAAGTGTTCACCTTGTAACCCTTAATCCATCCCTCTAAGTTTTTCAAACATTCACTCACCCAGGTAGCCCAAGGGGTACCATCATGCTTTTTGAGGCTCCTAAACCTCTTAAGATACTGGGAAGGGGTCTTCCCAAACCTAGCTATCAAAGCTAGTTTCACACATTCATAGTCCTTCCTATCCTCCTCCCCCATCTCCATTACCACATCAGTTGCAACAGGGGGAAGCCTAGAGAACAACCAGGTGAGTAAGTCATTTCCTGTGATGTTCTGGAGCCCATGATTATATTCAAACAGAGACAACCAATCCAACACATCCAACTTAGGCTCATACATACCAATCAATTCTTTAGGCATCCGGGGTCTTTTAGGACTGGAACTTCTAGAGGAGCCAGAGAGAGAAACATTCTCAACAGATAAATTCTTCATTTCTAAGTCATACTTGAGCTCCATTTCCCTTAGCCTTAGTTCTTTGTCAGTTTGAGCATTAAGTTTCTTATACTCCAATTCTAGTTTCATTTTCTCCAGTTCAAAGTACTGAGGACTAAATGTGGGACCTGGTAAAGGTCCAGTAGGTACAGCAGGTAGAGCAGGCAGAGGCCTAGGGGGGACAGTCACAACAGCCTCACCCTCCTCTTCTGACTCTTCCTCAGAATCATCAACATTTTGCTCCATGTTAACTTCAATACTGTCATCTACAGTTGCTGGAGTGGTAGGTTCCTCTGAACCATCACCCAGACTTTGGTTAGCTAACAATCTTTCAATCAGCTCCATTTTCTTGCCCTTAGTCAGGAGATCCTTATGTTTACAGAGCACTCTTAAACAATCAGCAGTTTTGGCTGCAAGGGACTCTTGACTATAGCTTTCTATAACTGACATGTTAGAGGTTTACTTTTACAGTGCTAAGCTTTGTGGTTAGTTGCACTAAGGTATTCAAGCACAATAAAATGTATACTCAATACAGATCCCACCGCTGCCACCAGTGTTAGGCAGAAACCTGTGCAGTTCCCTTAGGGAACACTGCAAAAGATTTAAGACTACAGGTATAGCAGTAAACCCACTTGGTAGCAGTCCGCACCACCCAGATTTACCTGGTAGCTGTGGCTGAGCAGTCAGACTCCCCTCAAGAAGAGTTAGGCAGTATGTAAAGTATACACAATAGGTACTCAAATACAATAGCACAAGCAAACACTGACCAGAGCTTGGTTTCAAAAGTATATAGTTATTGATTTATTAAACACACATAAGTTGAAATCACTCTAGCAAAATATAGTAAAAACACTTCAAACACAGTTATAATGAAAGCAGTTTCAACCCTTACTCCTATCTAGACAACTCTAAGTTAACACCACATAATTAAAACAGAGGTGAGCGCTTAACGTTAGATGACACTCTAGTAGGTTCAAGAAAGGGGTAAAAAGAAACAGAAATGGGTTAAACACACCACTCTAAGGTCCAGAACACTTGCAATAGGCTCAAAGAAGCACAAAGTCACAGGTGAGCAAAAGTCACTAGGCAGGGCCCACTCTTAGAGTAGCCGGAGCAAAAATGTGCCCAAGATCACACTGTTATTAGGGATTCAAAGTCTTGCAAAGAGTTAGGAAGAGTTTAGAGTAGCTTAGAAAGTTTAGCCAGGGTGTTCCAGGCACTCCCAGGTTCGAAAGCCGGGGGCTAAATCTACCCCGTACAGTCGGTGGCAAGGGAAGCCAGGCGGAACACGGTACCTTAAGCGGAAAGGATCCTCCAGCGATGGCAGTTGTTCCAGGCAGTGGCAGCAAGGCTCGACGTCGGTCAGGGGAGAAGAAGTTCTCGCTGAAGAGCAGAAGAAGAAGGTCGTTGCACTGCCCGGGAAGAAACCAGCCGCGGAGTCCTCCGGTTAAAGGGTTGTACCGATTTTCGCGGTTAGGGGTAAAAGTGTGGTATTCCGGTTGCCGGGGTGCTTGGCACGGGCAAGGCGGCCACGAGATACCTCGAGAAGCGAAAAGAAGGTGAAAACTGGTTGTCCCCACCAGTCAAGGGAAGGAGCCACTCCGTTAAGAGTTCTCCTCGGTCGTCGGGAAAAGTGGTGAGACGGTTCAGCAGGGCTCCACCGGGTGGTGTCGTCAAAGCAGGTCGGCTCAGCTCTTCCCTCGTCGGATTCTTGGTCCTGTGGCGACTTCTGAAGTTCCAGTCCCCAAAGCCCTGCTTTTATGCAGCAAACCCCCATTCACCCAGCCTAGCTGTCACTCAAACATGCTAAGTGGTGAGCCGGCCGGCTCACCACTTGGGCCAATCAGGACGGAGTGCGACTTGAGTTACCAAGGTAACTCAGTCCAGGGTGCCTAAACCCCCCTCCACCCCACCTAAGTACCCCAGACAGAGTGGCACCACTTTGGAGGGCTTCTGTGGAGAAGCCCGCCAAAAGTAGAACAAAGGGCTCCACTTTGGGTCAGAGTTACAGAGGCGAACGCCAATGCCATTTTAGAATCAAGTTTTGGCAAAAAGTCCCAACCGGAGTTATTATAATAAATATATAAACCGGCGGTATGTTTAAGGCTACCGTAAATAAATAATTAAATGTGTTAGCCTAAAACAATGGGAAATCCCATAGGGAAATATTCGCGGTCGAATATAAAAAGTAGTTTCCACTGCCACCAGCCAAAACTCGATCAGGGGGGACGGAGACGTGCCCCCTCGACTAACAGACCCTGGGGCAATCGAATTGCCCCAGCCAGTACGTCCACAATATGATGGTTTGTACTGGTTCTGTTCAGGATTCAAGACTAGCAAAGTCTTTGGTGACTTTACATGCCCTGGGAGACAGTAGTCAGTCCCAGGGTATGGAGTCTATGTTGGGGAGTCCCTAGGACCCCCCTGGGTCACGGCACAGAGGGTGCTGTGTAACCCACATCACAAAAATACATGAGGCCCTATGGAGTAAAAGACCCCATAGCCCATTCAACACCAGGTTTAACCAAGAAAACACACTTAAAAACATGTCCAAGAGTGAGGGTAAAAGAGTCTCACTCTTGGCAGGAGAAAAAAAGAAACCCCAGAAATCCAGCAAAGCTGCTGGGGGACTCACTAGGTAGGGAAATTCAGCCTAAACAGAGAATTCTCCCTAACAAAGATCAACATCATTACAAAGTTCAATCCAAGAAAAAGCAGTCTTGAAAGACCCCTCCCCAATCTCTGTAGAATGATCTGGTGTCACTTTATCTTTGGATATAATGTAGTTTGTGCATCTAGCATTTAAATCACCACCCACTAATATCCATTCATCAAACCTCTTGTTCAATTGTGAGATAATTATTTCGGATATAGACAATTGTGAGGCCTCTGTGCAATCCCCGTTTGGAGGGTCATAGACATTAATAGCCAGAATACGCATACACTCAGGCACAACTATTTCTGTTGCTAACACAACCATCTTGACAATTATCTTTGCACTTTGCAGCCCCTTCAATTCTTCAATTCTACTTTTTAGAATATTGGTGCCTTTAGGACCACAGAAGTTATAAGGCAGATGTTCATACATTTATGTTTGATTCAATAGTTGTAAGGATAATTGTCAAGATGGTCATATTATGGAATATACTTGTATAAAGAAATCTTTTGTGATTTTAAGGTCTATAACAACATATGATTGTCTTTTTTTATTTTTGTTGAAATATCAACTGGTCAAGGCCAGATGAACTCTCGAAACATGTTGTGTCACATTAATGCATTTATTTTGTTGAATTTAAATCTTTACTGGAGTGTATGATGTTTGAATTGTACTACAATGTTGTATATTTACAAGCTGAATCTGTCCTAACCAAGAAAATAGACACAGTGTTATGTTGAGACTTGTGTTAAAGGCTTGGCTATTTTTGGCCTGTGATAGTGTGCAGGGGAAGGGAGTTCCCTACTTTTGGGAACTCATTTTTCTTCCTGTTGATAAACCCTCCAACCTATCCCTTTCAACACAGCAGCTACCTGGCTGTGGCTGTAGATGTGTTGGGAAGGAAAATCTGGGAGTTATCATCCCAGAATTAATTAAATTAAAAGCCATTTTTCCTCATTACGACACTGCTGGTATCCTGGCCGTAAACCCACCAGGATACCGGCAACTGCGATTAGCGTTTCTGGCACTCGGTCCAGCAGCATTGCTGCTGGATTACGAGTGCCACAGTGACAAATTAATTCCCCATTCTCTGAGTTCCATAGGACTCCAAGGGAGATTTGCCGTCATTACCGGCACTGGCAATGGTGCCGGCAATGATGGCATATTTTGCTGATAATGCGCCTGCCTTACCTCCAGCTTTTGTCTTTAGTCAACAAAGGTTCCCAACCAGCAAACCTATAGTCGGAAGGAGATGTAGAGTGCCGGTATACATTCATACCAGCACTGTAATACTAGACGGATAACCTATGATGTAGCAGGTTGTGTTGCTAATTGTGGACAACTTGACACACAAACATAATTAACTAATCACACTAGCTCGAATGTCTGTGCCAAAGACAATGTATGTACTAAGTCCACAACTAATCCAATTAACACCTCCCAACCCATATGCAGGGGAGGTAAAAATGGATTGGGTGATGAAGTGCCCGTCTATCTACAAAAGTAGTGTACCCACTGGAGCTGGTTAACTGCAATCACACGGGCATCAGCCTATCAGCGTCCACTGGACCTGAGAGTCCTCAGGCCATTGGCAGCAGTGCCTGTGAAATGTCACCACTAACAGAAACAATTAAAAAGTTTGTACTGTCCATCCCCATGAGAAGATTCCGCAATTCAGAAAGAATTATCAACACCCTATTCCAGCAATAGGCCCTGCCAACCCCATGTAGACTCATATTCACCAATTCAAGCCCTAGAAGACCCCATGATTACAACTGTTTTTTTATGTACCATGTACCTATGCTTGTTCCAGGGCAATTTGAGAATCAAGAAACACTCATTAACAGATCTATACATTGGTTGCACCTTGATAGGGGCTGCAGATCAATAATTAGAGGCAACATTTTCCATGTCCATGTTTTAGCTCCAGCCTTCAGCTTGTCTCTGGCCTGAACCATTAGTAAGGCCAACCTCTTTCTCAAACACATCACATAGTCCACTACATTTATAGTAACAGGAGGAGAGGGGAGCTCCTTCCCTTCCTTGACTTGGGCTAGTTGTGCCCTGACAGGGTGTCCAAAGAGAAGCTCAAAGGGACTCTAACCAAACCATTGTTTTGTTTATTTATTTGTTTATGATTGTACAACAACCTTTACAAAATTAAAACAGTTAAAAAGAAATACTTTTTGTTTTTTACAATATTCGTCTGTTACAATAAGATTCACTGTGGTCAGAGAAAGCAGATTAGTGAGATAAAGAAAAGGAACAGAAGAAAAGGAAAAATGAAAAAGGAGAGGAAAGAAAATCAAGATACAGAGATGTAGAAGCAAACCAGCGAAATTATAAAAAGTTATGTTACAAAGTTTACACAATGGAGCCGAGGCCCTCCTAAAATAATAAAAATGAGGAAGAATGTATCTTGTAACCATTAGCCACTTAGTGCATAATCCTCTTGCTTTCCATTCAATGTTTTCCCTCAGCATTCATTATAGTATTACACACTGTTTGAACTGCTTTGCTTACTTAATCATATTGTAAAGCCATTGTCTACGATGGGAAAATGTTGGTCATTTATAAATCCACTCCCATCTAGAGCATGAACCACGGCTATTGTTATGGCTGTGTTTTGACCTGAAATCAACTTTTTCCAGAAATTTTCAGAGAGCAACCATTCTTCCCCCTCTGCGAATTTAGAGAAATAGTTTGATCTTTTTTTCCCACATGCCCTCGCAGTCCATCAAAAGGTGCTTCAGGCTCTGCTTGGCTGGATTCTTACAGGTACTGCATAGTTTGATTGCGGTTTTCCCTTGTCCTCTTATATTCAGTATGTCTCCATTGTTGAGGGACCTCTATGAAGGCAAAGAACAAGCATTGTAGAAGGGGATTCCATTTTCTCGTCTGGGGCTCCTCAAGAGCTCCAATCATGCTTTTGAGAGTTCTGTTAAACCTCTCAACTAAGCCATTTGGGTGTGGAAGATAAGCTCATGAACACTTATAGGCGACCCCACACTCCTACCACATGGCTTGTATGTGCTTGGACATGAAGTTGTTGCCTCTGTCAGACACAACTTATTTAGGGAAGCCAACCCTGGTGAAAATGCCAAGTATTGCTTTAGTAACTGACCTGGCAGTTATTGTCTTCAGTGGATGGCCTCAGGATATCTGGTGGCATGATCAACTAGCACCAGAATAAACCTGCTGCCAGAGGATGTTGGAGGGTCAAGGGGAACAACAATTTCAACACCCACCCTCTCAAACAGTACACCCACTGCAGTGAGTGGTACCAATGGAGCCTGCATTTTGACTTGTGTGAGCCCAAGATCACAAAGCAATCCATGGGTACCCTGGATTTACAACATTTCGAAGTGGCAGCTTATGAGGTCAGAATTATTTTATTTTTAAACATATATAACTGCCCTTATGACAACAGTCCCCTGAGATCTTTGAGGAATATGGAAGAGATTACCCAGGCGTGGGACTGATTGGGCAAGACCCCATCTTTGGTGCTAGCTGTAGGCGATTTGAACTTGCAGTCAGAGCCTCCGAATGTGTGTGAAGAACTGTGGGATGAACAGGACAGTGCAGGGAAATCCCCACATTGGTGAGCAGCTATCCATTGAGAACACCTCGGCAAGCAATTGACGCAGCTTGCCTACTTATAGATATAAACATTAGAGCTTGAAATGGGAGAACTGAATCAGACCAGCCAGCGACAACTACCTTTAAGGGGCATAATGAAACATCAAGCATTGATTACGCTCTGATAAGCATGAAGGACTGGTTGACATGAAAGTTCTCAATCACCCAGAGAATAATCACAACCCACTACAAGTAACTGTTCAAAGTGAGAATTGTCATGGAAATGGTGGTAAGGGCAGCGTTGGCGGTCATGCGTGGTCTTGTTTTAAATGGTGTTCCATCGAACGTCCCACCCTTAAGCCTGGATTTTCATGGAGCTACAGCAAGGAACATAGCTAGTATTTGTAATTAAGGGGCCCAAAACCTGACTATTATGGATTATTATCAAAAGATGGGCCTGAATGTATTTCCTTTGCTTACAAAACCAACTGGAAGAGTCAAGCAGCTCACAATCAGGAAGAATGAATGCTTTGATGATGAGTGTAAAATGGCAAAAATAAAACTAACCTTTTGCCTGTTGGAGGAGCTCCAATAGAGAAACAGCACCTCTGGCCCAAACGCATCCTTATTCAAACATTTGGTTAAAACCAAGAAAGATCAATGTATCAAGAACAGACGGGGTGAAATGCTAATAGCATATAAGAAAGGGGTCACATATTCTTTCTGGACGATGATGACAGGGAAGGGAACGAATGGCCCAGATCTCTTACAGTGTAAAATTGCTCCAGCAACTTGACAGAAACACTTTGTTGACTTGTACTGTGATCAGCCAGCACAAATTCCATCAGCAGCGAGCAGTAGAGGCTTGTCCTTGGATGGGGAGCCCTTAAGTCTAACCATCAAGGAAATAGAGGGAGCTAAAAAGGCTCTGAAGTCAGGAAAAGTGGCAGGCCCATATAGAATCACAATATATCACTTAAAACATGAGCTCCAGATCTGGGCCCTAGTGCTGTACTGTGTCTTAAACATATCCCTAAAAGGTGGTATTGTCCCACATGCATGGCGGAAAGCAGAGATTCTAATGATTTTCAAAAAGGGAGATAGATGCTCACTAGGGAACTATCAGGCAGTGTCTTTGCTAGATGCTGCTGGAAAAATCTATGCCAAAGTCATACTTGGGCATCTATAGAGCTCGGCAGACGACAATGAAATGATAAACCACCTACAATCTGGTTTCCAGAAAGGCATCAGCACGCTCAACCAGATCTATAGACTCTAGCTGATCCTGGAAAAATTCTCCTTGCTAAACGGAACCAAAGTGTATGCCATCTTTGTAGAGCTTAGAACTACCTTCGATTGCATCCCTAGAAGTCATATTTAGCAGGCTCTATTAAAGAGGGACATTCCTGGGAACTTACTGGCAGCTATCAAGAGCTTCACTGCACGGGGGAATAAGGGGGGAGTCAAGGAATCTATTGCAGTGTTGAGAAGAGTACAACAAGCTTGTGTTCTAACTTCCCTCCCTTTCTGTATCTATATCATCAAGATTATTGAGGAGCTAGTCACACGCAACCTAGACCCCCTAAAGAGGGGCAATGAAAGGTTATCTTTGTGGATGACAAGGTTCTGTTAGCCACCACACCAATGGGTCTAAAACACAATTTAGCTCTCTTTAGTAAGAAGCGTAAAGAGCTGTGATTTGAACTAAATAAAGAGAAAGCCAAGACAATGTTCTTTAGACATAGTTTGCATAGGTTGGCAAAGAACACCAAACTGACAATTGATACTGATGGCACCATTCTGGAGTAGGTGCCCACCTACGACTATTTAGGCACTAGGTTCTCAGAGAATTGCTTATGGACCCATCAAATAACAAACAAAGCTGTAACTCTAACAAAACACAGTGGTCGGATCAGAAAAATCCATGCCGTGCATGGGTGGTGGGCAACAATGCCTGCACTTCACTTGTATAGATTGCAAGCTTGCTTCGCAGCCACATATGGTGTTGAGATATGGGGCCACACAAAACACCCAAACATTAACTCTTGTCAAAAATCAATTCCTCATGCAACTACTCATGCAGCCAATCTGTGCTCCCACAGCAACCCAGCAAATGGAATGCAAACGGGTGAAAATATGGTCTTCTCCTTTCCTATCCAAATATAACTTCTAATCTTGCTTGTGGGTTCTTGATCGCTCCCATGGCTCAAGCATGTTCACCTTTAGCTTTTAAAGCTTAATTTGGGTCTTCTATGGCAGCTACTGGAATGAATGACAGAGACAGCAAAAGAAATGACATAAAAGCAAGCAGTGAGAAATTGAGACATCAGATGGTGGAAGGCTGCCAAGTGTTACAAACAGGTCGCAATATCTAATGACCAAAACCACCTACGGCTTTGAAATATACCTCTATATCATAAGTCCACGCTATGCGTGAACTCTCTTCCTTCAATTTCGGAGCAACACACTAAAACAGGAAACCTTCACAAAGAACTGGCACAATACTACTGGTCCAGAGTGCAGACTTGGTGGGGTGCTAGAAGAGACAACCTCCCTTTTTGAATTCTGTCCAGGGTATAAAGACCTGAGGCAGATGTACCTCCTGCCGTTATACAGACTTCAGAACAATACAGTGGCGCACTTGGCGGTTTTGCACTGCAAAGGCACAACTGACCTAAACAGAGTGTTTTTATTTGCCAAATTCCTGCATCAATCATGGCTAAGAAGGAATAAGCTGGCATGACCAATGTTATAAAATGGTCTGGATCTATGATGCCAGCAGTATGAAAAAATTGAGTCATTTTAAGGCTTTAGTTTTAGCTTAATCTTCTCCTCTCAATCATGTTGGGTACTGTGTTTTATCTCCCCCTGTCCTGAACTTGACTTTATATCCTGGTCGCCTTGGATGTTGCATGGGAAGTAGGCCGAAACACCAGGCATCTCTTAATTGATTATTCCTGCTGATGTTTTGAATTTTGTAGCTGCTACTATGGCCCCCACAATAAAATGGACCTGCACTTAAAAATGTTATTTTATTTTGATCTTTATATCTAGTATGTATTTTAAAGTTGTTTTTAAATGTTTTTATTTTGGTGGTTGATGTATAATGAAATATTTTCTGAGCACAATGTTTTATGACATTGTTTAAGATCTGCTTTTATGGCTTAACGCTAAATAAAATCTAAAAAAGAAGATATATACTTTAAACAAACACACCATCTGCATGTACAATGAATAGAAAATATTTTACAAAAATCTACCACAAAGAAAGAACAGAGAATATACGACATATGGGTAGAGTAGTACTCTGAGTGTAGTTCCAGGGGTGGTTGCTAATACACTAGCCACATGAAGGATATTCGTGCTGGAAACAGGAGCGATTGTGACCTAACCAGTCTCTAGGACCAAGTGGACTAAGGGGGCAGTTGAGAGTCAACAGTATCTGGATTCACGTCCTGGTCATTTGACATAGTCAGACCGGGTGTCTAACGTAGATGCAAGTGGATCATGCTCAGTTTGGGCACGTAGGATTGTGGAGTTCTCAGCATCAAGCTGGCATCGAGTAGGGGTGAGGTTGAACGTTCTGTGTGGTACAAGGGTGGTTCCCAAGGATGCAGGACATGGTGGTCCCAGAAACAAAATTGGCCAGGTTGATTCAGCTTTTTAGCCGCTGGAAGCGTCAACATGTGGTGCTCCAGGGCTTTGAGTCTGTGGCCGACGGTCGCCGAAGTTGTGATTGTGGGTTTGTCAATGTGCGCTCCAAGAGCCAGCAGTTCAGGAGCTAGCTGGGTTGCTATATGGTTGTAACCCCTGGTTAGAGTGACTCTTCAAGAATTCGGTTAGGGTCCCATCATTGAGTAGTCTGTTTGGGAATAGCAGTTGATGAGCTTTAACAGTTCAGGAGCTAGCTGGGTTGCCCTGTGGTTGTAACCCCTGGTTAGAGTGACTCTTCAAGAATTCGGTTAGGGTCCCATCATTGAGTAGTCTGTTTGGGCATAGCAGTTGATGAGCTTAAGGTAGAACATGATGCAGTGTCAATCTGGTTGAAAGTGGAAGCAATGTTTAAAGTGGTGGAGAAGCAAATCAACCAGTGCCAGTGATTTCACTCTTGATTCAGGTGCAGTGATCATGGAACGACCGATTTGTTATGGTAGAACAGGAAGATGTGGCTGGTATGGTCCTGAAGTTGTTGTGAGGCCCACTCAGGGGGACTCACAGATAGGATGCTTCCGTTCAGGGTTCAGCTCTCTCAGATCTGGGGATTCCAATTCAGTGGTAGGTCCAGATCCACAGCAGTGGTCACTCCTGATATTTCCTGGGAGTGGGATTTGCGGACAGATCTTTCTAGTATCTTGAATGATTCCCTTTCCACCACATGCTGACGTGTTTGGAAAATGAAACATTTCTGAAGGGAAGTCCAGTGAGATCTTCAGAATGAATATGCAACCTTAAAGGATCTGCGCAGAACTGAGAACATCTGCAGAAGGGGTGGGAGAACCCTTCTTTTAAAGGCACAATTCCTCAATTGATTAGACTAAAGCTGGCCTCCTTTATTGGTCCAATCCCTGCTATTGATCAGAGTGGACCTTACCCTTCTGTTGTCACACCCAAAGTGCTTTGATCTAGAGGTGTGGAGGGCACAGGAAAGAGAGAGGGAACAGTGAGAATCAAGATGGTTGAAGTTTTCTTCCATTGACCCTCCTGCCTATCATAATCCTGCCCCCTTCTTTTCTCACTGAGAACAAAGGCCTTTATAGATGCAGCATCCTGGTGTGAGACTACTCCTTTTGAATGGGTGTGCTCCTTTGATGCCCGGATACAGGGCAGCTGACTTCTATGTGGCTGTCTCGTGTGGAGGGTGTTGCCTGCCCTCACAAAGAGATCTAAGAGGAGGCCCGGCTCTCCAGGTTTCTGTCCTGCCATTGGCGGACTACACCTGGCTGAGCAGAATAAACATCACCTTCCACAGCAGAGCTCACTCACAGTATCTGACACATGTTGAAATCAATTGGAATGTGGCAGCAGTGATCATAAGTAGTACCATGCACTATGCATAAACTCAGGCATATCTTTATTTTAAAGATTATCCTGCCGCATCATGGGGTTACTTATGATCATCACTGTTAGGGTACAGAGGTGCATATCTTTAATGTTGCCCGTGTACAGTACATACTTTTCTTTCACTACTGCTGTCACATGGGCATGTTCGACCTCTGGACCTGCTCAGTGACACCGGAAAAGCAGGCGCTGTAGCTCAGGATACCGATCTAGCCGGCTGCAGATACATACTATTCTTTTGGGTTAGGTGATTAGCAGATTGCCTTTTCCGAAATGGAACTACACATATCATTATATTATTCAATAAAAAATAAAAAGATTTGTGGCTTTGCACCCTTTTCAGATTGTAGTTGCTCACAAAGGCAATACACACAAGGGGAAGTCAGGCTCGAATGTCTAGATCCATGAGTGCCGACTTTAGATTTTCATTACGGGTGAGATTATTTTTTATTTTCCATTCACTGAATCCTTATCACAATTTGCACCAACACGTTGTAAACTCCTTAGAATTATTGGTTAAAACATATATTTTTTTACATTTCATTCAAGAGAATACTATAAACAAACATTCTGACTATAAAACATAGTTTATTGAAGTACCACTATTACAGGCAATCGTTCCATGCAAATGTGTTTTCGCGTACAGTTGCCATCTACATACATAATGGTGTCCAAGTCTAAATGGTCTAGTATATCACAAGGAAAATTTTAAATCAAGACATTCTGACAACCCAAAATCGGTCCAACAGAGGTGAGTGAGATAGGCCATAATGCCTACCCATTCAAGCGACTGCCTCACAACTGAGACAGCAAACAATAATGTTTCGCTCAGCACAAATGTGCTGTGATTCAATAAAAAGCACAGGCCTACACGCTGAACATTTTAACTTTTGTCCTGAGTTTTGATTGATACTTGCATAAATTAGAAATAAAACCAGTGACCATGGGGCATAAGGGAGGCTTAGGGGAAGGGAACACAAAGCAATTGGAAACTGCAGAAAGTCTGCCCATTTTAAAAAGATGTTTCAGAGGCCCCTACCTACAGATGGAACAAAACTGTCCAAAGCACCAGTGGGGTGCTTAAATTATATTGCAGTCAAAAGAATGCAGCAATGGGGTTAATAGCTGCAGATTATCATGGGCAGCCAATGGAGAGTTGGAAAACTCATTTGCCATTGAAAAGGTGTTAATCACTATTTGACACCAGGGCTCTAAAATAGAGGAAACCAGAATAAAAATGCAGCAAGGTGATAAGCAGATTACTGGATACTTTAAGAGACCAGAGGGAGGTGATGTACTGAAGGCGCCAGCAAATCCAACCTGCAATGTGTGCGCTGCAAAGCTCACATTTCATTTCCTGAATTAAAGCTCCGTGTTCCTGTGTCTTATGATTGCGGTTCATGGCTCATTTCAATTGAAAAGTTTGATTGGCCCTGATCTTGTTCCTGAGAAATCTGGCCATCAGAGTAACATTTGGGAGTTGGAGTGAACACCACATTGATCGGCAGGCATTCCTCAGCCCTATTAGGGGGGCCTCAGAGTGGCCTTGCACCTCAGAAGGTCTCTGGTTCTCATGCACCGCTTGAGGCATGGCAAATCTCTACTTGGATCCTTGCAGCCTTTGCAGGGTATTGATTATTTATATGTTTTGTATCTTTGTTTCTCAAAGTTTGTGTCTGTGTGTAAATACCTGGGGGCGAAGGTACTCCACCATGAAGTGCCACTTTCAGTATCTGCACAATCCCTGTATCTGCCCCTCCACATTTACATTCCCATACCCCCTCCCACCTCACTCCTCCAATATCGCTCCAACCTCCCACCGCCTACCCTCTACCCACTCTCCCTTTATATTTTTTCATCTGACTCCATCTTGTTCCCCTCCCTTTTTCCATCCTCAAATGCATGTTTCCTTTTTGCTCCTTTCATCTCTTCACTCCTCAGTCTCCCTCTCAACTCTACTTCACTCTCTCCACTGTTTACTCCCTGATCACTCCGTCGTTCTTTCTTCTTTGCTTTCCCCTTCCCAAACCCAGCTAGCTACCTATGCTCTTCCTCATCCCTCAACCTGCCCTCCCACCTTTACTTTTCACATTCCAATTTCTAGATCACTCCCTGCCTTTCTCTCCCTCCCTCTTTCTCTCCATGACTTCACCAACCTACCTCCACCCTCTCTTACCTTTCTTCCCATCCTCCTCACCTTAATTCCCTATTTTCCACTCTTCTCTGAAGCAGCTGGACACTCTGGTTGCACACTGCATTTCACAGCGGGTGCATTAACATGCTGAGCTATATTATTCAGTTTGAATCTGTGGCCTCTGGTTTACGAAAGCAAGGGACATGTGACCCGAGAGTGGGTGGTGACTGACTCACCACTTAAGAGCGAGATGGAGACAGAGGGAGACAGATACAGCGGCAAAATCATGGGGGTGAAGGGGTGAGAGGCAGAGGTCTGCATAGAAGGTGAACAGGGTGGGGGTCACCACGCACCCCTCTGGCAAACCCACATGGTTAGCAATAGGGTCCTTCATGGCTCCCTCCATACTCAACCTCACCCTGATAGTTGTGTCAGTATGCAGCAGGGCTAGCAAGTGCACCAATGTTATTGGGAGGTTCATGCCCAGACGTTTCCTCCAAAGCTTGGCTCTGCTTACTCTGTCAAAGGCATTGGACATGTCTATTGATGCCATACAGATAGTCCATATCTTTTGTTTTTTAAAAGCTGCTAGGAGGTGTGACATAGTGAAGGCATTTTAAGAGGTTACCTTGCCATTGCAAAACCCTATTTGATACTGTGAGTACAAACCTTGTGATGTAATTTGTCCCTTAGGCGGAGGGTTCAAAAATTCTTGCTGGAAGAGTCCACAAAAGCTATTAGTCTGAGGTTTTTAGGTTCCCTCCTGTCTCCTTGTTTGTAGATTGGGATAATTGTGGATTCTCTCCATGTTTCGGGAATTGACAGGGTTTGACTCACGTGATTGAAAAGGTCTCACAAGGGAGCAACCCAGAGGTCTGGGATAGATTTAATTAGTGTGGGGCGTATGTTGTCAGGTCCCGGGGCTCTTGTTGGTTTGGCCCTACCAATTGCCCATAGGATTTCATTGATCTGCCAATGGAGAGCCTTTTGGGTTGGCCTGCATTTGTTAGTTGGATTTGGTCCTCCTAGCCTTCCCACTCCTTTGCCGTGATATTGCATTCCAAACAATTCTGGGCACCTTTGGTGACTCCCCCCATTTTTTGCCAGATGTTTACAGTTTACAGTGTCTTTCTGAATAAGGGTCTTGACAGCCACTTGGTTCTGTTCAACTAGTTTTTCCAGACCAATGTGTGTGAAAGAGCGTTTTTTTGTATTTGCCAACTATCCTTCTCTTGGTCACCATAAACGCGGGTCTGTCGGCTGCTGTTTTGAGGGAGATTCTAATAGCCTCCCTCTTTGCCTGTTTTGCCAGCTTTACCTTTAGATTAAAGTGGTGCTTATGAAGATTCCCTCCAACAATTTGGCCCTTATTAGTAACACACTTTCAGACACAGGTGTGGTGCACCGAGATTCTCATCATTGGCACACCTGCTCCCTCCTTTCCTGTTACTCTCTGGCCAGGGTCATCTTCAACTCCACACTTTCCTTCTCTCCTCACATCTCTGATGTCTCTAAGGAGTCACACTACCAGCTGAACCTCCTCAGCGGTGTTCTCCCTTTCTTCTCCTTCCCACAGAAGCTCACTGTCTCCAGAGCTCCGGTTCTCTGTAGGCTGGACTACTGCAACAGCCTCTTTCTAAATCTGCCTGGCTCTCCTCTCTGCCCTCTGCAACCCATCCAAAACAGGACTGCGAGATTTGTCCTTGGCCTCAAGCCCAGGGATCGTATCTCTCCGGGACTGAAATCTCTGCACTGGCTCAATGGCGGTTAGGATTAAGTTCAAAACCCTCTGCATTGTCCACAACGTCTTCTGGGGCCTGGGATCTCAATACGTTCAACTCTCTCTTCCTAAATATCTTCCTATCGAGCTCTTCGCTCATCCACCTCCAACTCCCTCAGGGTCAGTCTCGTCTCCAAACAGCAAGTTGGTGGTAGATCTCTTTCTTCTTCTGTGGCCTCCCTCTGGAACAGCCTCCCTGCCTCTCTGAAACGTGAGGAGGACCATCTCCGGTTCTGGAAGCACCTCACAGCCTTCCTCTTTGCTTCTGCTTTCTGTCCTCCTCTCCCCTGCTGATCTCCTGGCTGAATCTGAAACTGCACTGGTTACCTGGCTACCCTCTGATCTTGGGCCCAGGTCTCCTCCCCACCAGTTGCACACCTGCACTGCCCCCCTGGCAACCCTTGCACTCAAGGACTGCTCTGTATCCCTACAGCCCCTACTAGAACTTGACACCTGATGTCTGCACTAACCCTTGCCACTAGCTGACCATGCTTTTATTTATTGTCCTTATTTATCTTACTGTTATCCTATGTATTGCACTGTCCCCTTCCCCCTGCACTTTTCTCCTTCCCCCATCCCCTGCACTTGCGAAATCTCAATGTCATCTGGCCTAGTAGGATCACTGTCTC
This sequence comes from Ambystoma mexicanum, assembly GCF_040938575.1. Classification (NCBI taxonomy): domain Eukaryota; kingdom Metazoa; phylum Chordata; class Amphibia; order Caudata; family Ambystomatidae; genus Ambystoma; species Ambystoma mexicanum. The sequence continues at coordinate 771,040,982 of NC_090923.1, read as the reverse complement.
TGTCCTCCTTCTGTTTCCCCTCCCTTGCCTCGTAGCGCCTTGAAATACTTGTGTATAGGCACGTTATAAATGCCATATCATATCATATCACTTAATACATTCCAGAAGGGTATAGGTATAGTTGTTGGCAGTTAACCTAATACATTTCAGCTCCTATTTCAGCATTTCCTTTCCCCATATGGTGCTGAAGGTCCTATATGCTCTGGCGTTCCACTTATTTGGGCCTATTTACGACCATGCCGGTCCGAAAAGAATGGTGGTAAAACTGCCACCACCGTTCTTTCCAGAACGGCTGATTCAGAGCCCTGCAGGCGGGAGGTGTCATTCCGGCCAGGTCTGACCTGGCGGTAGTAACACCATCCGCCTGCAGGCGCAAATGGAAACACCGGCTCCGTCACTGACAGAACAGGTGTTTCATTGTCCCCATCCCCATGGAGTCCTATTGGACTCCATGGGAATGGGGACTTACAGAATTCTGCATCCGGAATTCCTGGGTCACCAGGGTCGTAATGCCCCGGTGATTCTGGGAATCATGGAGGTGGAATGGTAATACGGGTCCGGCGGTAGCCTGCCAGTTTATCCGGCACGGTTACCGTCGGACTTGTAATGAGGCCCATTGTCTGCCCCCCTCTTTCTGGTTAAATGAAGGCTGCTCCATGCTGGATTTAGCGAGCTGTATAGGGGAGGTGTATAGCCAGGGTTATCAGATAATGACCACTACCATGGGGATCCCCCTTCTCTATCGGGTCACACAAATGTCCCAGGTCCTCTGACATGAAAAAGTGGTCAATTCATGACCTTCCCCCTCCCCATTGTCCATAGTCCTAAGTGCAGTGATATATTGTTTGATGGTTTCCCCTTGCTTCTGCACTCATTTACCAAACTGATACCATCTCCAGTCCAATACTGGCTTACTTATCATAATGCATATCCGGAATTTGTGTGCATTTTTCATATTCTCTCAGGCCTTCTGATTCTACTTGATTTAAAGTTAGACGATTGTCCATTTCTTTTTCTGGTCACTCAAGTAATTTGGCTGCAATGGTCAAACCGTTTCTTCCATCTTTTCCAAGGCACTTGAGGTTCTCCTTGGATTGCAAGGTAAAAATGTGGAGGTATTACGCCTTGCATTGGTACAACAGCGCACTATGCTCTGTTTCACAACATGCAGGTCTGCTGTTTCGTGGTGAAGTTGCGGTGTAAGTGTTGTTATTATTATTTTGTTGCTGTTCCTTTCAGCAATTTTGACTGTACATCGATTTAGAACACACGTGGTAAAAATGTACACTGCTGTACATATATAGATTAGGTTTAATATGCTTCTTAATTGAGTATGGAACATATACTCAATACATGGTTTTAAGCCTGATTGACATTTGAGTACACGCTTATCTGTTTGCTTTATCAGTTTTTTCTTTTCCGATCCTTAGCTGCAGTGCTAGACTGCATCCTCAGTTGCTAAGCAATGCAAGTCACATTGCGTGATTATGTTCTACATAGCCAAGTTCTTTCCTCACAGTGTCATGGACAGGCAGTTTGCGTGGACGGCAGGGTGAGGACTAACAAAGATTGACCACATTTATTTTAACATTGCATACCATTGGAAACTGCTCACACAGGAGGGAAATAACCCTCCCAATAACACCATTGCTGATTGAAACCTGAAGGTGTCTCCCTGTGTAGTTTACTGGGGTATGTCATCCAGGTGGACAGAACATGGCCATCACTAATGGATCCAGCTCCTTGGGGTGGACCAGTGAGGGAGGATCACATGGATGTTGGGTTCTCAGGAGTGGAAGTGGCAGACCGATGGGTGAGATGTGGCATCCCACTTCTTTCGACACCTTTTCCCCATCCTACCATGGAGGATATTCAGAAATGCTCCCACCCTTTCCCATACAAATACTGTCAGACACCCGAAAGACAACAGACTAATACCAGAGTCGTTTACCTGACATGTCACAATACAAGGGTCAGGCAAAGTCAAGCAATTCACCAGAATCACTGACACCTCACATCCCTTTCCTTTCCCCACAGGTATAAAAGGTGGAGCAGGAGAGAACAAGACGAGCAAGACAGACCACACAACGACACAGCTATCCAAGCAACGCAATCCTAGAGGAGGAGAAAGGCAGCGAGAACTGAAGGGGTGACAAGGAGAGAAGCAACCTTGGCCTTTCCAATCCAGACCTGCTAAACCTCCCTGCAAGGAATTGTAAGACGGCGAACAATAGCTAGCAGATGTCAATGGTACAGGGAGCCCTACTACATGGATAACCTGTTGAGGGAGCGACGCCTGCTACCGTGGTATCCTCCTTCACTCCAACAACAAGAAAAGCTATGCGGTTCATCACAGCCAGTGAGTCTAAAGGGAAGCCGAAAAGAAACCGAACTGTGTTGAATGAAAGTAGCAAATGACAATTTGAAGGAAAAGCAAAACCAGCTGCAGTGGGTGCGCACTCGAGATACTCTCGATAAACTCCATTTTATTTACAAAACTACCAAAAATAGAAAGGCTTAGGAGAGCTGCAAGAGAAGAGTCAAAGTGGTCATACAGGTGTCTAGCAAAATCCTCTGTACAGTTGAAAGTCTTTGACCGACATATTATTGGTGAAGTTAAGGTAGAGGAATTCCACATAGTAAGAATGGAGAAAGAATTGTGTAGTTGACAGTTGTGAACCCGACAGAGGGATGCCGACCAAAAGGGGTGAAGCATGAGGCCCTAAAGAACATTGTGAGGACAAGAGTGAACCCGATGGAGGGATGTCCACACAGCATTGTTTAAATAGACATTAGACTTGTGAAGTCAATAGGTGAAGTGTTTTTCTGAAAAGTAATAGTGAACCCGACGAGCGAGGCTGATACTCGAGAGGGGTCTGAGCCCGGAAGAGGAGGACCCAGCGGTGAAGAATCATCAACCTAAGCATGATCAGAAAGGAAGTTAACCTGACAAAGGGAGGCAATCATTCGAGAAGGATCTTAGTTCGGAAGAGGGGCATCCAGGGGTGAAAAAGTAATCACCCATCGGCACATGGATGCAATAGAGACACACTTTTGAATATAAGCCTGAGAGAACCCGACGGAGGAAAGTAGATATTTTAGAGAGTTCTCAGCCTGGAAGAGGGGGAGGCAGGGGTAAATAATCACCACCCAAGTGCAATCAGAAGGAACATTTTGTTGATTATTTGTTATCAGGTAGTCGGAGGCAAGAGACTTTTTCTGACAGGGGAAGGGAGACCCCGGCTACCACATTTTGACTTATTATTTGTGAAAACTTCTTTCTTTCATACAAACCCTATCCCACACTTTTTTTGCATCTAGTGTAAGGTTAGGCAATTTTTTATTTTTTTATTTGACAAGACACCACTAGCATTGCCTTCTTTTTCAGTTGATGGTTGTAGCTTGCTCCCATCTTAGATTTAGGTTTAGATTAGGTGTTTTTCCACCCATCCTATAAATTTAATAAACACCCTTGAACCGTGATCACTTGTGTCTGTCTTTACTGTTGCCACCATGAGTTCCTTACAACTGCAACAATGTCACACCATTGTCAGTGGTGTATAGACAATAAGGCTCCTGGGTATAGTGCCGCCTGTCCTTGAATCCCGCACATCGCCATGCACAGAGTGATGGGAGAAATGTATTGGAAGTTTGTGAATGCCCCACCAGCTCTTTCCACTGCCATTCCCCTTTACTGTGGTACATGGAACCAAATGGATTCCAAACTGCAATGGTATACAGCAAATAGAAATGCAATAGTATTCATTTGTTTAGCAGTCTAGAAAGGTCTACATGCCATTCCGTCACATGAATAAAGATAAGCTCTGTAGAATTCCCTTTTATGATTGGATTGTATTCAACTACATTACTGGTGCTAACGCCCAAATAAAGCCTCTTATTGGAAGAGAGACCATTCAGAAATGTTGGCCCAATTGTATAAATGCGTAGACAGGTGATTAAACAAATTGTAGTTTATTAAAAAGTCTAATGACTTGGTATTGATGTGCATGCCCAAATTATTCAAGACCACCACTCTGCTGTTGGTCGTTTCTGAGAAAACTGCTGCAGGTTCTCATGAATATAATTGGATAGCCGATCAGGAGTGGACACATAGGTGTTGGCATGCTAGATAAATGGACATTCTTTTTTCTGTTTTGTGCCATGTGATTGTTGCTGATGACTTGTTTTTGTATTTGATCTTTATATGTTTATCTTTAAGCTGATTTCTGGCTCAGGTGTCAGTAACCTAATCACCATATTCTTTATAGTGAATACATGCATAACTGTCACAATTTAGCCCCTTCATAGTGAAGTCCGCGCAGCTCCAGTGCTTAACTTCCAACAAACTATGCACGTTGCACATAGAACGGTTAAACCGTTCTACACCCGCTGGAGACTCTTCGATGCACTTCCTGGTAGGCAGCATCAGCAGTGGATACGCCGCTAAAGATCACGTGACTCATATTCCGATCACGTGACTTTGTTGCACATATTTAGGCATATGGAGACGTCTGGCCACTGCTTCTGATTATTGTTCATTTGGCAAAGAAGCCCCAGCTCACTGAGTCATTTTTCCGTTTCCTGCTCCACCCGTCTTCCTTTCCATTTGCTTCAGACCGGACCTCTTTGGAAACCTTCCTTCTGCCTCCATTTGAAGTGGGACGTTCTTGCATGCGTTCTTCCCGGCAGTGTTCTGTACGCTGCACTTTAATCAAACTTGATTGCTCTTCTGACCAGGATCATTAAGTAAGCATTCCCTGGTCAGCCTTTGACCTTCACCTTTGTTTTCTGTTATTCTTGGGACAATTCCTGGGACAATTCTACTACCATTATTCCTACTGAACCTGCAGCCAAACTTATCCTGTTCCATCCATTAGTGTTTGGCAATCTGCTACGGCATTCTTCCTCAAGTGTTAATTGGGGTTGTGCCTGCTTTATTCTGCTTAAATTTGGCATCCTTCTTTGGCATTCTTCCACAAGCAGTATTGGGGCTGTGCCTACAATAGTTTGGTATTGGATTCCAGGTTTATTTTCTTCAAGGGCATTGGAACTTTCTACTCACATGGTAAACAATTCTCCAAGGGAGGATTAGAACTCTTTTCCATACTGAACTTTGTTCTTCTACAGTGCACTTGACATTTGGGATGCTATCCAGGGGTGCACCAACCCGGTGCTAGTGCGACCCTCGTGCCGTTCGGGTTTAGCTTCCTCACTAATGTTCCCTTCCTTGATGTTGATTTCCCATTGGATTGTCTGGAGTTCTACGTGGATACTTTTTGAACTACACCAACAGGTTAGTGCGGGTTCAGAGGGGATGTTATTATAGATTGAGCTATACAAAACATCATACTCATAGCGTTATTTGTTTTCTCACTGCTTGATGGCTATTTGTGTTCCTTGCCCTTTCCATTGATCACTCGCTCTGCCTGTGAACTTGCTATCAGACAGAGGGCCTCATTACGACCCAGGCGGTAAGTTACCGCCTGGGCCGTGACTTTACCACCATGGCGTAAACTACGTTTACGCCATGGTGGTTGGCGGACTTACCGCCCCATTCCGAGGTCGGCGGGGCGGTAAGTCCCCAATCCCCATTTACCCTTCCCCATTCCCATTTTTGCCCCATAGGGCATAATGGGAGTGGGGAAGGCGTTAATTACGCCACCGTAAATTACGGTGGCGTAATTAACTCCATGGTCCCTTAGCGCCATGGATTTTAACACCTGCTAAAAGCAGGTGTTAAAAGCGCCATGGCGCTAAGGGACCTCGTAGTTGGCGGTAAGGGGTCGGCGCAGCTAACGCTGGCGTTAACCCCTTACCGCCAGGGTCGTAATGAGGCCCAGAGGGTTTTATCAATTGGAAGGTCAGATTTTGATCAAGTCTTGTCCCTCTGTAGCAGATCATCAGCGAGCTGGCTCAGAATATGACATATTGGGATATCCTTACCACGTATCCTTTTTTGAGGTCTGACCTTCAACTTGTATCCTTTGAAAATACAGGGGAGAGGGTGTACCTATTCTGGGATTGGTTCCTGACAATAACTGCAGTGCTTGGCCCAAAAATCCACCATCATCTGAAGATACAGATTTACATCTGGCCTTAAATGTACATATGGGGAATTCTCCAACAGTATCTGCATTGTATCTTTATAAACAGGAAGATGGATTAATGTGTTCACCGGTATTATCATTTTTTAATATAGCCTCATTTTTGAATTACCTGGTAGTGCCAATGTTCTATCATACCTGGTCGAAGTATCCGATCACACAGTACATTTGATGTTATATAAAACGAAAGATAAAGCAATATCTTTGTCTAAGGAAGGTGTTGTTTTATGATAAAAAACAAGTTAACATCATACTAGTTGTAATTCAAATAAAGTTACTCGATGTGACCTGGGCTCTTTGTTAAATATGAATTTGTACCCTAATTACTAAGAGGTGAAACAGGCGGTTATACTTGAGTGACTGCACACCATTCTAATGCACAACCAGAATTATTTAAGGGCAAATCATGTGTTCTTAGCAGGTGATTTCAATGTAGACTGTCTTAGAGGGGGGACAACTTTGAGCGAGTGGAATCTTTGCCCACTAAAGTGGAACATCAAGAGTGACCAAGATGGTAAAACTACATGGCAGTTTGGTGACCAAAACTCCAGGATCGACTGTGTTTATGTTTCTAATGGGCTGTTTTATCACTCTGAGCATTTTAGAGTTGTAGAAGCTGAACCTAGTGATATGGGGTAAGATTGCATGCTCACACTTGGGTAAAAATAAATGTCCAGTAGTAAGCCTAGCTTTAAATAACTCCCAAAATAGACTCACCTGTAGTGACAAAAATATGAGTAGGTTCATGGCTCTATTTTAGAGGATTGGGATCAAAGGGGAAGTAGAGGCAACAACATCATTGCGCACCATACCCTATTTGCAAATGTTTTGCACAAGACCATAGCAAGCGTCAAGTGCATAGGGTTGCATGTTATTACCACACGCGACACCTAGATGCATGAAATACAGCAATTGAAATGCGAAATGCTAAAAAACATAAGAAACATGAAATGTCAACATTTGAGCTCCTCTGACTACAAGTTAGGCATAAGACCGAAAAGGTGAACTTTAAAAGCCAACTAATAGACCTACAAGTGCTGAGACACTGGAGAGCAGGGGAGTGCATGTTAGCTACTACAATTTTGAAAAAGTCAGATAAAAGTGTTTGGCAAATTATAAATGAGAAGGAAAATAGTCAGGCGACACTACAGGACTCTCCTGTGGTGGCAACACTATGGGTGAACCACTTCTTTCAGTTGTGTAGCCCAACTTTGTCATTGCATGACCCTAAGGGTGAAGTAGGATACTGTGACTTTGATTTTGACTTCGGGGACATCGAAGCAAAGTTCAGCCACTCAAGGGTGCCTGGCCCAGGTGGGCTTTGTAATGCAGTCTTAAAGATTGACCCCACATTCTCGGCAGCCACCTATGAATGGTCAGAAATGTGTAGCGGACAACTTTGTGAAGGTTTTTCAAAAGATGCATGTTTTAATAATTCAAAAGTGTGGATAAATGCCTCACTATCCCAACTCTGAAGAGGATTTTCCTACCTAAAATATACTAAAGTAAAACATAGACAAACACTCACACTTATAAACACAATAAATCAATAAGGAAATATATGGCAGTTTAACAATAACACATATAACAATATAAAACACACCACAATAGCTGCTTTTTCTAATAACCTGACTCTCCTTCCCCAGATTCAGGCAAGTCTTTCTTTAAATATTCAAAAAGGATACAAAAATCCTTTGTCATTATAAAATGTTAGACTTCAGTCCTCTTTATAATCCAATTTGACAACACAAAGTTCCAAATTGGATTCCAGGGATTGTTCACAATTGTTTATTAACTATTCCCCCGTACCACTTGTATTAAAGGTTTTGAGACTGCTTCTTGTCATCAACAATGAATAGTTCAGAACTTCATTAACTTAAAATTAAATGTCTTTGTCAGGATATTTTGGCACCACTTTAGCTTCAGTACTACTTCATCGAAATAGATAACAATTAAGAATATTTCAAAACTTCATTAGCTTCAAAACAAATGTCTTCGTCAAGATATCTTGGCAGCACTTTGTCATAAGCTTTACCTCACCGCAGTACCTTATGAGTTTCCACCTGGTTCACTCTCATGACAGGTTTACCACTGCTACAACACTCTGCTGTGGTGTATTCCTGCAAGGTCAGTTCCAATGGTTACAAATGCTCTTGGTACGGTATACACTCCTGCCAGTCAAGATAAACTACTGCAGTTCTCTTTGTGGGTATACTCTTCTGCCCTAACAGAACCAATTGGCAGAATGTTTGATATACTACTAAACCAGGCCCAACTACTACCTCTAAGTACTTCTATGGTAAGGGTCAACTTCAAAAGTTCTAACAATGTCTTAAGGATTAGCACTTTCTTCAAGTGCTACAAGAATCACACTGGTGCCGTTTATTACACCTGCTTTTTTGCCACACACAAGACAGGCAATGTTACATTCCTCCTGAACCTCTTTTATCAGAAGGTCATACCTCCTGCCAATCTTGTTACAACCTTGTATTATTAACCAACTGCTGATAATGTGGGTTTAAACGTTCTCTACAATGGGGCAATAGTCTTCACAAACACTGTTAGTCTCAGTTATCTTCTTTTGGCTTAGACAACCCTGTTTTGTTTCTCTATTTCCGTAATGTGTGTCAATTTTGACAATAGTAGTTTATTTTTCCTTTTTGAGAAACTGCTCCTTTGTGTGATAGTTCATTATAATCTCCCACTACATCACAATCACCACCTTCTAGTGGCACCTCTAATGTCTCCCTATTCCATCTGCATTGTGTCATCAGTTCTGTATTCCAAAGGGAGTCTGGATTCACGCAATGGGTAATTACAGAGCACTCTGAATGTACAATATAATAGTGAACTCACTGGGTTTGGCGTGCATGTCCATGCATCTCGCTTCTCTGAGCTCATCTGCTTCAGTTCTGCTGTGCAGTCCGGGAACTTCTCCTGCACATCTTGCATCTTCGACATCCAGAGTCCTCGCTGCTCCCCCAGCAATCCTGTGCTGGCCTGCCACCGATGAAAGCTTCACTGTGGGGAAAGTCACAGAAAGGTACACTTTCGGCTGCCAACCTTGGCAGCTAAAATCTCCCCTCCGACCCGTTGTTTGCCTGCCACCGCTGAAAGCTTCACAATGGGGAAAGTTATAAACAGTTGCGCCTTCCGCTGTGCAACCTATGCAGCTGAAATCTCAAGCCCAATACGACCCTCTCAGGATTGGCATCAATTTCTTTCACCACTCTAGTCCCAGCATCCTGTCTCTTAGACAATATTTTCCTCTGCTGCCTTGTGGGGATTCCAAAGCTCCTCCAAAAACCACTACTACTACTGCTCTCCTGCTACTGCTGCTTCTGCTTCGGCTGCCTCACCATCTTCCATCTTGGTCTCTTGGCCTGCACCTGAGACGGCCTTTTAGGCCCTCCTCAGGTGTGGCTCATTAACCTTAATAGACTACACTCTGCACCCTTGTACCTTTGCAAGCCTCTTCATTGTCCCAGTACTCTCGGAATTCTGATACTTGAAGTCCTAACATAAAAGTCTGTTTTTTCAATAATATTTTCCCCACGAAAGTGGCCCATCTGCTGGATGGATTGGTCTATGAGGTAAGATGTTGGCCAATTAAAAACTGTGCCAGATAAGTCAATTATGTCCATAGGTAGTCTAGACAGTGTCTGAAGGCCAACTGTAAAGACTGCAACAGAGAGGTCAAGGGGTACCAGGAAGCATGAGTCCCTTTTGTCTGTGATTTACAGAGCATCATCTATGACCAGAATGGTGGCTGTTTTAGTGCTACATTTTGGTCAAAACCCAGATTTTTAATCTATGGGAGGTCAGTAGTTTGTGTGATTGGCTGGAACCAAGGTGGTTTTTTTGAAGCGATGGTGGGTAAGACTTTGTTTTGTGGTTCTTGAGACTATGCCTAGTGCGAGCAATGCTTTTACTATTTCAAGGAAGAGGGTGACTGCTTTTATCTGCTTTAAGGATAACAGCAGGGAGGGTATCATCCTTGTATGTGATTGGTTTAAATGATGCAAGGGTGCCAACAAGAGTTTTGTGGATGAGGAGATGAAGGTGGTCTTGGTTTGTTTTGCATTGTAAGCATAAGAGCAACCTTTTTTCAATATTGATCTTTCCAATGTTATTTATCTTAATGAGGAAAATTATGAAAAATATGTAACAATGTTGCATTTTTCTGCAGTATCAGGGATTACTTTAATGGGTTTGAGCAGGTTATGAAACTGCTTTACTCCTGTCGGTAGTTGATGAATAATATGTAGTTTTGGTTTTGATAATGAGAGTTCGGTTTGTAATGCATGAGGTCTTGATGATGAGGAGGTCTGTGGTCCTCTGTGTTTTATGCCATTGTTTGCATGCCAAGGCACATGCGAGATAACCCTGATGCAACATAGTTTCTCAGGACCCTTGGTTCGGTTACAAGTTCATATGAGAGCTTCGGTGTTAGCGGTGTATGGGTTAGTTATACTTGCTAGTTTGTGTTCTAGTTCTTCCATGGGGTGTTCTTAAAGAAATCACTCAAAGCTATGGTAAGCTTACCCTGTCCCATGTTAGACAGGAGAATATGCTGGATGGGAATGACAGCATGGTCTGCCCGTTCAAGAGGGTTGAGACATTTTACCCATTCTACCTGGGGATACTGAGAAGATGAGGTTAGGTGCGTATGTGAAGCTTCCAATGGATCTTTCACTGAAACCCTGCCTAATGTCTCCTCCCAGGTGGTCAGGGGAAGGCAGACACTTCCTGATCCCAACCATGGGGGAGGTTCACTAGGGGAGGATCATCTGGGAGGAGATAGGCCCCAGGGTGGTGAGGGTGGTGAGGATGAGACACAGTATTTTTCCCCTGACAGGAGGATTCTTTCCAATGTACATAAAGATGTTGTGGCTTATTGTCATTTTAATGTCGCTAAACCTCATGTTGGATATAAGATTGTGAACCCTAAGGTTATTAAATCAGAGCAAACTACACTAAAATAAAGATCCATTTTGGCATCCCAATCTAAATACTTTCCTCAGCCCCAAGGGTACAATGTGAAGGATTATGGATATGTTGTCTTCACTAAACCATTTTCCTCTGTGATAGCTAATGCTCATAACCCCTTTGGTAAAAGTCTTAAGGGAATTAAATCTACCCTTACAAATGATTCAGAAGTTGAAAAACATCACTTTGTTGGAAGAATCCTCAAGTCCCAGAATCCTAGAGGTACTGAGATGAGGAAGAGGGCTGAAGATACATGCAGACGTAGCAGCCAGGCAATTAAGCCTCGTAGCCATTGCATTTGTCGGGCAACTAAGGCTTATAGCCCGCACCTGAAGCCTATTACTAAACCTGGGAGGCATAAAAGGCCCCCACAGGAAGGAAGAAGTACAAGGAGCTGGAATGAGAGCTGGAAGGCTGGCTGTAGTTGTAGCAGTAGAGGAGAAGCATTGAGGCTAGCAAATTACAAAGAGGTGCGAGTGCAGAAGGGATGCTGGAACATGAAGACAGCATTGTTGAAGTTCCGATGGGGTGGGTCATGTTCTCCCAAAATCTTCCATACATAGGCTGCACAGTGGATGACATGCTGGAGGCTGAGTTTCCCCCATATGAGCCTTGCTGGGATTGCAGATCTTTGAAAGTGCAAGAGATTAAGGCCAGAAGCAAGAGGCAAGCTGAGGGTCCTGGGAGGAAAAGGATCTGCTAATTCGAGGGGCCTGACTGCAGACACCAGTGCAGGGATAAGAATGTGGGTCCCCAGTGAGCCAGAAGCAGTAGAAGTGCTGGAGGAAGTCGGGAAAGCAGTGCAACCCGCAAAACTAGTATCTATGAAGCCGGTGAGTGAAGCATGGTGTTCAAACACACTGTGTGAGCTTTGTCTTATTGTATGGAAGAAATTCCATAGAAGAGGGTATTTGAACCATGTTCTTTCTCAGTACAGGGGCTCCCACACTCCTTTTACATTTTGCAACATTTTGGGTTTCACTCTGAGGAACCCGGGGTAATCCAGACATGAACCCCTTGCTCACTCTGCCTTAGAGAGGCTAATCTCCCCTCCCCTGAGGAGGCCCCACACGGCTGAAACATGTCTCTGGGGTTGCTGATGGTACTCTTGTTCAGAGGAATATTTCCTAGCATATCAGTGATGGACTGCCCTTGTGGGTGGGACAAAGGCTGATATGCAAATGGATATTTCTCCTCTGTGAATGGTGTATGGAACTAAAACATAGTTGTAGACCCACCCCAGTGGTAGAAATTGCAGAGAACAGGTTATTTGACCCATGTTCGTTCTCAGCATAGGGGCTCCCACACTCCGTTCCAATTTTGTAACACTTAGGGTTTCACCCTAAGTAACCAAGGTAATCCAGATGTGAACCCCTTGCTCGCTGTGCCTTGGAGAGGCTCAGCATCACCTCACTGAGGAGGCCGAACAAGGCTGAAACATGTGTCTGGGGCTGCTGATGGTACTCTTGTTTAGAGGAGAATACATAGAATGTCAGTGCTGGACTGCCTTGTGATTGGGACACAGATTTATATGCAAAAAAAATGTCTCCTCTGTGAAGGGTGCACTGAGCAAAAACGTGGTTGTAGACCCTCCTGATTGGAACACATTCCATAGAACAGGATATTTGACCCATGCCCATTCTCAGTAGAGGGGTTTCCACACTCCTTCTCAGTTTTGCTGGTAACTAGCTGGCTCCTAATTGACTTGCCTATTTCTTGAAGCGAGTACAAGCTGTTCATTGTACCTGAAGTCCTGTTAACAATGGAATTGTAGCACTCTTGCATATACCATGACAGATCCACAGTTGCATGAGAAGCTAAAGTTGTTAAAACCCATTGATGAACTGTTTAAACACTGTTACTACCTAAGGGAGTGGTTGTGTTTCTCTAATTAAGACAAGGGAACACTTGTTAAACCATTACTAAATACCTAACCTTAACAATAGACGAGTTGCAAGTTACAAAGAGTGACAATTGCATCAAAAGAAGGTCGCGTGTGCCTAATTGTAGTTCCCACAGGAAGTCATAACTTCACCCTTTGCTGTTGCACAGGAATATAATTAGTCATTCAACTTGAAATCTACTTTAAATGGAGAGCATGTGTGCCCAATTGTGTTTTCACTTGAAATACTGAATCATGTACTGTGTCCAGAAGTGACATTCTTTCCATTTCTAAGAAGTAAAGAGTCTAATGTATTGAAGAGAAGAACAAGCATTACCAAACCAAGAGGCACTCTTTTTTCATAGTGAATTAAATCTGAGAGTTAAAGAGCCATACAACTACACTGTGAAGTTATTTAGTCAAGTTGTCTAAGATACAAGTATACCCTTGTTACCTGAAGCTGAGAGAGTTGCCCCAAGGCTTCTCAGTAAACACTTGGACTGATAACTGGCAGAAAGGTGGTATTAAAGCTGGTGAAGGGGAACTAAATACTTGTGAAGAATATTCAAAATTAAAATACACCACGTGGTGCCAAAGACTGCTGAAGCTAGAAGGAAGTGAGTCTTATGGGCTCAAGCAGGTTGTCACAGTGGCAGACGACAGGCGAGGCAAAGAGAAAGTCATTAACAGGAAGAGTTCCTCGCCGACCTGAAGAGGTTAAAGTGTATCTTGTCAAAGCCTGTCTAACCATTCAAAGTACTTAGCTGTGTTAGTAGTACTTACACTGTGGTGTTATACCAAGTTGTCAGCAGGTGTCACATTGAAGGGATCTGAAGCAGTAACATACAGGAGGACAAAGGTGACTGTTCTCATAGTACCAACTATAGAAGTGTGGTTGTTGAAATGGAATCAGCAGCACAAAGTGTGCATCCTGACAAATATACCGATGTAAAGTTGTAACAAAGGAAGTCCTAAAGAATGATGTATTTTTTTATTTTTTTTATTTGCTTGTATGTAATCAAAGAAAAGAAAATAATGATTTTTACAAGAAGAAGAGCAAGAAGTTTACAGATATTCACTTCCGAACAGTTTCAAAGATTTGCCCATGGTTTTACACGGTTATTTAATCCTATGAACTCGCAGTCCCGGGAAATAGATATCCCCGGTAGTTTGCCATTCCGATCGTCGCCAGATGCCAAAAGTTCACCACAGCAAGTGTCTACGTAACTTTCCTCCAGATGATGGAACCAAGGACAAGCAAACATGGTTTGCCAAGTGATTATGAGTTACGGTTGGTTTGGTTAGTCGTTGGCGGGTGAATGGTCTCATTGGCGTTTATTTTTGTGAAGGCTACTTCAATTAGTTTGGATGTGGCCACTGCCCATCATGCTTTTTCCCCCGAAATAAGTCGACACCACCATGTGTCTTCATCTACCAACACAGAGTTAACCCATAGGGGTGCCAAAACTACTGTGCGTTCTGGATTTAGGGAGATAGGTGCAATAGCAATAGGTGTCAAACTGTTTCTTCGGAGTCTGGAGTTTTGCACAGTCTACAAGTTGTTACGCTGGCTCGGCTTCTTATCCCCAGGATCTCTCTGATGTGGAGCAGATTTAGTTGTGCTCTTAAGAAGATGCTCCGTAGCTTTTTGTCTGGAAATGTTGTACAATAAACCAGAAGAGATTTTAACATATTGTATGTTGGTGGCAGATGTTTCAGGAACTTGATCGCTACTGTTTGCTCACCTGTGATTATCCAGTCTTGGTTTTTCAATTTTTGAGTCACTCTTTGTGGGTTAAAGATCAAATCATCTGTTGTACATGCTAGATCTTTCAGTTTATTCTTGTGGTGACTTATCCACTTCTGAAGTACCTTACATTTTGTTGACACAAGCTCATTACAGATGGTATTAAAAATCGGAAGGCCATCTTGTATAAGAATCTTCCTGTAGAGGGCCAGTGAAGACACACTGACGGTAGCATCCAGTGACAGTAGTCCCAACTCTCTTCTGATAGCCGCTATTGGTATGGAGTTTGGTAGACCCAGGATCGTTTTCCAAATGTATCCCTCCAGTTTCTGCCAAAGACAATTTTGCATGCTGATCGTGGCATCCATACCATAGGTTAATGCAGGAACCATTTTGCCTTTATAGACGTTAATAGCTGGAATCAGCGAGAATTGGCCAAACTTTTGATCGATCATCCTCATTTGCAATGTCAGGTTTTTGACTTTGTCCCAGAGATGATGTTGCATTTTAGACTCTTGTGGTGTCCCATCGATGATTACTCCAAGATATCTGAAGTGTGGTACAACTTCGATTCAGGTTTTGTTCACTGACCAAGAGCTAGTGGTTTTCTGGGGCTGTCGATTCTTAGAAAAAATCATAATTTTAGTCTTGGTGTTGTTTATGCAGAGGTTGTTAGTGGCCATATATTCTGCCAGATTATCCAGCTGTCTTTGGAGGCCTATTGGAGTCTGATCGAGAAGTATCATATCGTCTGCATAGAGAATGCGGGACACCTCAGTGTTGCCAATCTTTGGGGGAAAGCACCGAACAGTAGCTTCCGAATCTTTAAAGTCCCCCAGGAAGGCTACAAAGAGTGCAGGTGCCAGCGCGCAGCCTTGTTTGACTCCTCTTTCTGTGTGATTTTCCTTGGAGAGTGTACCTTGCCTGTTCAGACGGACACATAGGGAGGTGTTGGTGTGGAGCGCTATTATAGGATTTAGGATTTGTTCCGGGCAGCTCCAGTGTTTTAGCTTTTTCCATAAGAGTATTCTGTCAACTTTGTCAAACGCCAGCGAGAGGTCTATAAATGCGGCGTAGACTGTCAGAGCCCCCTGTTTTATTTTTGCCTTTAGAATGCTGAGTATGAAAATGTTCACCGCGGTACTACCATTCTTCTTGAAGCCCAGCTGGAAGGGATCATTGCAGGGAGCCGATTTCGCCCAGCGTTGGAAATGTTCTAGGAGAAGGGTTGCAAACAGTTTGCAATTGATGTCCAGAAGAGCTATTGGGCTATAGTTTGCCGGGTCTTCCCTACTTCCTTTCTTAAAGATTGGAATGACAGTTGCTTTTGTCCATGATGCTGGTATCTGTCTACTGGCTCTGCAGTGGTGCTTAAACAAGAGGCTGATGAAGGCGGTCAATTCGTTGATATATTTTTTTAGGTCAGTATTAGTAAGTCCATCAGGTCCTGGGCTCTAGATGTTTTTACCTTTTGGATGGCCAAACTTATGTCTACTTTTGCGGAGAGATCAACCCAGGGTACTAGTCTAGTGTCTAGGTCTGTAAAGAATTTGACCCACGCAGATTCAGGAACTGAATTTATCATGTTTATCCCTGTGTTTCGTTGAGAGTTGTTAATAAGGTGCCAGAAGTCAGCTGATTTTTTAGTTGAGAGGGTTCTCAGCATAGTTTCGGCTTTGTTTTGGTATAGTGCTGCCCTTCGTAATCTGATCCTTGATTTATAGATTTTGTGTTCTTTTGTCCACATTGTCCACGCCGAATTGCTGTTTTCAGTTTTTACTGTGCGTTTTAGTTTTCTCAGTGCCTCTTTTTGTCTGCTATTGTTTTATCATAAGTGTGGTTGTAAATAGTAGGAGTGACCTTTTCCTCTTTCTGGTTTGTCTTAAACTTGGTCAGGATTGGCATATAATTCGGTCTCAATGTCAACTCAGAGATCGTGAGAGCATCCCCTACTGTGGCGTACTGCTGGATCAAAGCTCTAACACTGGCTGCTGTCAAGCAAAGCCGGGTTTGTTGGGATTGGACTCGACCGAAGCTGGATAGCTTTTGGTTGCCTTGGAGATGGAGGACCATGCGAGGGAAAGCATGTTGTGATCACTCGCATTTGCTTTGACCACCAGAAAGCGTTCAATTTCTGGGCACATGGCATTTGAGACAAAGATGTAGTCCAGGTTGACCGATGACGTTCCCCTTTCCCAGGTAGGAATGTGTGCTTGCCAATCCATGATCCAGACGTCATTGTGTAGGATTTTTGATTACATCAAGTTCATGCAAACACGTCCTCTGACTTCAGTTTGCGTCAGGGGGACAGATGATAGAGATTAGTCTTTCGGGTGGACTTTGAGTTCAGGTCCCCGCATGTTATTACAAATGGGGTATTCCACTAAAATAACAATGGCGTCGATGGTTTAGGCCATAGTTTGACAGAAATCTGTGATCAACGTTCTTTGAGGATTCCAATATGTGGTGATAACTGCGAGAGATGTCGCTGGCCAGAGCTTTGTATTTTCTAAGAAATGGTTCCATTCAATAAGAACAGCCAGAACCCCGTATGATCTAACAATCGACTTGACGATTTTCAGGTTCTGACCTGACCGCACAGCGATGAGTAGACCTGCAGAGGGCCGACCCAGCAGTCCTTTGACCGCCAGAGAGATCTCAATTTCAAAGCCATCCATAGACGGTTTCTCGAGGAGCCATGTCTCTTGGAGGCAGAGAATTTCAAAACGACCCAGATCCTCACTATTGGGGTCAGTTAGATGGGCATGGCCTCTGGTATTCCATGAAGCCAACGTCAACGTCTTTTGATGGTAGGGTTTGTTGGCTTCGTTTGATGATTGCTATCTGCTTCGGTTTGGAATTAGAGCTCCTTTTAGCCACTTCCACGGTCCGCCTGAGGTCGAATCTTTCTTTTCATCAGCCAATGTGTCTGAGAGTATCTTAATCGGCGACTCCTTCCTATGATTTCTGTAGCTGTCAAATCTTCTTTGTGGAGAAAGATCTCTCAGACTTTGTCTTCTTTGGTATCTGCGATGCCTATCGAACGTACGTTTGTCCGGGCTGCACCTAGTTCTATCTTGTGGGTCTAAGGTAGAGAAAACCTCAGATGAGTCAGCCGAGTGTTTGCGATGGTATTTCTCTGTAGGTCGCCCCTGTTGGTCTTCAGGTCTGCTCTTCGAGATGTGTGATGGCCCATTTCACAGAGTTCCTTATTCTTGTCTGATGTATCCACGAAATGGGCCTTCAGTTCTGCTCTTCGGGAGATATGTTGGTCTGTTGAGTTGATTTCGTGTTTTCTGTTGTTTGTGAACTGATCTTCTTGTTTTCCTTTTTTGTATTATGGGGCAGGGCTTTTTATTTCGGAGAGTAGAAAGCCGGCTAGTATTAATTCTTTTCCAGCGTCCCGACTCAAATCCTGGATTGCAGTTGCCTTCATGTGCAAGTAGGCTTTGGCCTTGCTATCTATATGGTATGGCTCGATTAGCTTGAAATCTTCCTTTATCAGCTTGTTTAGGCCAGTTATAGAAGCTGTTATTTTCAACACTGCTCTGCGATTCAAGATCATATATTTGTCTTTGCTAGAAGTCTGCTCTATTTTCAAACGACAAGTAGATTTGTCCATATTTACATCCGCCTCTGTTTTTTCTGTTGGTCTGGGTGTAAGTCTGCGTTTGCTGAGCGGGCTTCCGTGTGTAGGTAGCTTAGAGGTGGCTGTTGACATTGAGTCTGATGATGGTCTTGAGACTGGTACAGAAAGTTCGTTGTGACGAGGTGTTGAGGCAGTGAGCCATCCGTTGGTTGGCCTGAAACAGACATTGGGGTTAATGTCTTCTTGGTGAGGTTGGCGATTGTCTGAGTTTCCATGGGACCGCTATCTCCTGAATGCGGATGCCTGTTATTAGCAGGTAGCTCTCCTTCAAGATGCTGAGACAGATTGATTAAGAGGCTTGAGTCCAAAAATTCACTCGTTGATTTAGGTGACTGAGTTAGATCAATCGAGGAAGCCGCCGTCATTTTCGCTGAATCCAGATTAAGAGTGGTTGTGGGCGGCTGACTTGCCAGCGTGGTCACATCAGGTTCGGAGTGTATAGGCAGTTGGGTCTGTGCTTCTAGTTGCTCCTTCTCTGCCAGTATTAGAGCCTTTTTTTCCTGTCTCGGCCTTTGTAGGTGACCAGCACTCTCCATAAACACCGAGTTTGTCTTCAGTTGTTTCTTGCTCACAGTTGCTGCCGGTGTGGGTTTCTTAAGAAATATTGGTGCAATTTCGTCATTCCATTTAGTCGGGGAAGTCTGTGTTGATTTTTGATGCGATAGCCCTGGTGGCACGTCTTTTTGAGCTATGGGGCCCGAAGCATTTTCAGTCACAGCTTCATTCATGTCCCCTTTTCTTTGTGAAATGTCGTATTTCAAATCTATTGCAGTTATAAAACCTTCCAAGAAGGTTAACTTTGACTGTATAATTGCTAAAGTTGCTGTGTTGTCTCTGGAGGTGTCACCTAAAGTTTCGTAGAGTTTACAAAAGGGGGCCATTACAATTGTTATTGCTGAAATGATCGTGGTCATATCTCTCCTATTATTCAAAGATTCTTTTTGCATGGCTGGTGGAAAATCACAGAGTCTTCTGTTTTTCAGAGCTGTATCTCTACACTCTGTGGATAGAGGGTTCATGACTGAGTGCCGACGCCTGGCACCAATGCCGCCGGTCTCCAGTGGATTAAATGGCCTTGGGGAGGAATTCCACGGGCCAGTGTCGGAGCCTCCTTGAAGCAGCTGGTCTGTTGAGTGCGCTTGAGGCATTGGCAAAGAATTTGGAGTTGGTAGATGGGCTTTTGTCCAAGGTTGTAGACTCATTCCTCTTTGTGATGGATAAACTTTTGGCTGCAGTAGGCCTAGTGGTGCTTAATTTGTAAAAAAATAAGTGCCAGTGCCCAAAAAATATTGGTCCCATAATGCCGGGCGCGACGCGCCGCCCCGCAGTGCAGATGCGTGCCCCGCGCCAGTTCAGTGCTAGACCTACCTAGATCGGCCCACCAGAAGCCCATCAAAATGCTGCTGCTCCATTTGACATGTTTGGCGCTGCAGCAACTGCTGGCACAGTCTAGTAGTGGGATGAGAAAGTATAATGCTTTAAAGTTGGAAAACACTTACTTGTTATGGTAGGTGTAGTGGTTCCAGCATTCCGGCAACCCCAGAGGCAAAAGAGTGCATTTGAACACACTTCTAAGTTCTAGACCACACCCGTTAGACATCTGGACCATATTTGCTGTCCTTGAAGTGATAATGCATTTGAAAATAGTTGCAAACCTGTGGATGTTATCTTATTTGTCAATTTTGTAGAATGACCCCCCACTGCCCACAACCTCCCACACCCTCACACCGCCCTGTTTCCCAAATAGCTCTGAGTATAGCTGGGGTCTCTTGTGAGACTCACAGTGAGAGTAACTTTCTGTTTGGCATACACTAGGAAAAATAATAGACTGTATTTAAAACATTAGGTTTGATTGAATGAAAGTTAATAGATGTTGCAGTAATTACAAATCTGGGACATGATCCTCAAAACACTTTTTTATTTAACCTCACACTGAATAAATAATAAATAAACACACTAAGAATAAATAAACACATTGGATATATAGAAAAGAACCAAACAAGAAAGTACAAGGTGCCATGTTTGGCTTTCATTTTAAACTTAGAAAAGGAGCTAGAGAAGGCATTGAATCTATATCAATTAAATAGACTGGCAGATGCTATTTAAATGGTGTTTGAAGTAATTAACATTCTGCCAGCCACAGTATTTAGACTAACATGGCAAAATATCCTGTATTACATTTCACAAAATGTCATGGTAACTCCAGATTCTATTACAACTTTGCCAAAAGCTGGTTGGGATCACCATGGCTAAGCTGCTATAGTAAAGTGCAAATTGCAATAGATGAACAAAACAAACAAATGCAAATAGCAGTTACTAAATAAAGTACAAATAAATAATATATTAAATAATTACAAGTGCAATAGTGTGCATAGTTGTCTCTATTCGCTCATAAAAGCCCATAAAATGTCTAAATCTGACCTGGCCATGTCCTCTTTTCGTTCCTTACTTCTAGGGTCATCAGCAGCTCTTCGTCCTTTTGCAATCCATGAATTGACATAGGGGATGGGGTTGAACTTCTTCAATGGTGGGCTAACGAGATTAATAAATAATAAGGATGAAATGGTGTCAGTATGCAGGGATGCTCTTGTTGATGTGCAGACAAGATTCATTTGTGAAAACCCTCGTTCACACTTAGCAGTGGAGATGGCAATAGTGTTCACAGCTGTCAGAAGTTCCTTGTAGTGTCTATTAGCTTCTTTTCCACCCGTCTCCCTATGTTCCTTGTAGCCCGAATGGTTTGACGAGTGTGTCACCAATGTCAAATCTTTCACACAGAGACTCTATCTCACATTCTCCATACGTAGGTGTTAACTCATCTGGCCAGTACTGCTTGTACAAAACTTTGAGTTTGCTTATTAGTTTCTCGTATGCAACTTTGTTGTCAGCAGCAGCAGGACCTCCTGTAGACAACAAACGACTCCGTTAATTTTCTGCAAGACTGCAATTGTTTTGTCGCACGCCTTTCCTTCATGCAGGGTCACTCCTTGGAAACCATTTTCTTCTATGGCCTTCTGGCACTGGGAAGAGTGTTTTCCTCTCCTTTCTACCATTGCCTCAAACACTGATATTTGTCGGCAAATAGCATAATGTGCATCAATGATCGTGTAATCACGCTTTTGTAAGTCACGAGACAATTCTGATAACTCTTGAAGTGCATCAAACATAATGCCAAGATTACCAACAAACTGCACAGTCGAAAGGCGCCTACATAGTCCAGTGTACATGTTTTGTGTTGTGCCATCACGAGAGCCATCACTAGATGCCATGTAAGTGTTTGGAAAGTGCGGGATAAGCATTCCAGACAGCCTCTACTGTTCTCTAGCTTGAGGCAACCCAGCAAGTATCTAACACTCTTCCTATTTTACAATGCTGAATGTCAAGAGCATCTGCACATTCTTTTAGCTGCAAACGATGTTTCACAGGTGTGCTGAAAAGAGAATACAGTTTGTCTAGCAGTGCTTTGAAATGATTTGTAGCTCCAATGTCTTTCATGACATCATTGACTGCAAGTTCTAAGCGGTGTGCT
Organism: Ambystoma mexicanum; assembly: GCF_040938575.1. Lineage (NCBI taxonomy): Eukaryota > Metazoa > Chordata > Amphibia > Caudata > Ambystomatidae > Ambystoma > Ambystoma mexicanum. The sequence goes on along the minus strand of NC_090923.1, from coordinate 771,019,082 downwards.
GAGCGGTGCCAGGCTACAATATTGGGAGAAATTATTTCTTGTAACCTTTTCACAACCGCACTATTGCGGCCAAACATTACTGATGCTCCATCACAAGCGACTGCAAACCTAAAGGGGGGCAAAGGCACTTAGTCAATTAAATTGCAAACCGCTGGCGTGATACCTGTATATGCTCAATAGGAAATTCAACTGCTGGAGGCAGAACTGGGATATTTGGGTTCACACAAAAGGCACAAACATTGCCCCCTGAACTGTATGCATCAAACATGATGGTGGGAAAAAGAAAGCCTCATAGGACACAGTGGGCCAAATCTGTACGTATTGCAAGAGAGACATTTTACTAACAGGGCAAACTTTTTATGGCAGGTTGGACATAACATGACAGGACGTTACACACACTGCACAATATTTTACCGATCTCCATCACAGCACCCGCAGACATATGTTTGACTTGCCTTCAACAATGCAGAGGGGAAGAAGAGGGTAGAGTGACTCTTTGCAGTGAAGTCAGGTGAGATTACATTATTTGCCAAGGATTACACACTTATGCTGAACAGCAGGCACCTCCCAGGGTGCTGCTAATGCTTCATAAATATACCTAAAAGCTTTACACATAATAATGCTGTCAATTGAGAAAACTAGAGCAAGTTAGGGAATTACCCTAAACAAATTATTACTGTTTTAGTTAATACTTTGTATTATAACACGCACGCACAGGGGCAAAGCGCTGGTCTTGGAAGCAAGACCACGCAGAGCAACATAGGTTTGAATCCCAGATCCACGCTTAGAAACCGAACTCTGGTCGTATTAGGTGCGTTATAAATAACCTATCAGACCATAACATGTAAAGACTCAGCGCCGTCGCTGCAGGTAGGCACAACATGGCCTTTGTTGTCATGGGCAGGGCAGGCCATTAGGTAACCCTGCGGGGCCGGCCCTGCTGAACCTAAACAACCTCACAGATCTACTCATCCCATCTCAAGGACACACACGCTACTGTCTATGTGTGAACCTGCCCAGGCATTACAAAACAGTTCAGCACCTGTTCACCTGGCATGGCATGCCAAATTACATTCACCTGCCTTCTGTTAATCATCGAGCTGTATGTATGATCTCATTTGTATTGCTAGTCTCTTTTGCACTACTTGCCAGATACAGCCCTCATCAACATTTGAAATATCATTCACAACCTTTGCCCCAAATGAGATCCATTGCCACTGCAGGTAACTCTGTTTTCGTTTTCTTTGTTTGCATCACTGTATTTGTGAATGGAGCAGGTACCTGGATTTTAATTTATGAATCCACCTCCTGACCCTAATCCGCTCGGTTTCACAATTACAAGACATAGCAACCTGTGCCTCATTTTGGGCAAAAATGGCGGGCACACGCCAGTCGCCACAGGCCATATGACTTAGAGGAACCAACCATTCAAAAAGGCACCAATTCTTGTTGCATTATATCTGAGGCAATCATTATGATAGGTTCCCCCTGAATAAAACCCAGAGGGAATGATTATGGGTAGTAAGTGTGTTACCAATCTCTACCCAACCTCGGGATTGGGGAAGCCTGCACTAGGGAGGTGGAACTTCAATGAGAAACAAGAGAGGGGATGTCCCTTAGGGCCACGCTTTTTCCACACAATTCATTTCGTTTATGAGTCATTTGAAATTTTCCGAAAGACACCTGAAACATCCTGTCACAGGTGCCCTTAAAAATCCCCAATCTGTGACAGTATTGGTAAATTGGCTCACTAAAATGGCACATTTGGCACCCTTTAAAGTAATGTCATACTCTAGTAAGTTAGTAGACATTTCTCTATAAAACGTGATATGATTAGATAGAGTTTATGAATTATCTCAGATCAGGCAACACAATTCATGTCATTCTTTGTAAGTCAAGTCGATTTGTGTGCCCATTGGAAATGACATACAACTCTGAACCAACTTTCATCCAAAAACAGACAGCTAATCAGAGGCTTATCATGGCGTAGAACAATATCTACTATGTTTGAGTGCTCTTGCTACCTATATACGGGTAGATTTAATCTGGAGGGCTACATTTGCTTACAACAACAACCAGCATAGCTCAACCCAGGCAACACCTTTCTTCCTTAGGTATGGTTTCCACCCCAAAATAAAATCATACCCATTAGCATGGTACCGAATGACATGCAAGAAGTTAAATAACTCCTTGAACTCAGTCCTCGTAGAAAGCCTAGGAAAATGAAAGAGAGAAAACATTCAATGCACCAAGTCAGGGATTAGGTGTGGTTATCCACAAAACACACACGCACATTTTATTGGTCTCCTCCGAGCTCAGGCTAAGTAAGGCAGGACCAGTAGCTATCAGCTCATGTTTCATGTGTCCTCTTCGTTGAAGCCAGCAAACAGAAAACTTTCCATACCACTTCCAGCATTGGTTAGCACATTAGCACAATGCAGTGATATTCAATGACACGGGCGGCCAGCTGGCCACAGACAGTGAAAGTGAAAGTTGTGATGGTTGCGGGGGGGGGCACGGGCCGGGGCTCGGCACTGCTGTTATTATTTGCTGCCCCGGCGGCCATTACATTATAATTGTGGCTGGCCGCCGGGTCAGCATGCCACTGGCTGTAACTGCCATGATTGCTGCATGCCGCGGCGGCGCGGCCTGCCTGGACTGCCAGCGCCGGCCGCTCGCATTTCCTCGCGCCCGCCCCGTGGCCTGCCAGCTGCTTGGGCCAATCCTGAGCCTGCGGCAGCTGCCGGCACCAAGGCCATGAGCAATGGTGACAGCGGAGTCCCACCGATTGCCGGTAACTGCAGTGCTTAATTTGTGGGGGTGGTTGCTGGTCCCCACCACCGGAACTCTTTTCTGGGGACTGGAACATGGCTAGGCATGTGCAATTACTTTGTTTGTTCAGTTTCCACCGTTCCAAGATCATAAATCATTGTTCTGCAGCTCTGCTTGCAGTTGCAGGCCATGGGCCTGGGAGTACAGCAACCAGCAGCCAATGAAAACCAACATTCTGTTACTATGCAATATTTGATACATTAGTAACACAGAATGTACAGTTTTCATTGGCTGTGCCTGTGTACTCTCCACCCAGTGAAATGACATGGTGACGTGCGTGGGCCACGTGTTGTTGTTGCGAGGGCAATATGTTTGATGCACTTCAAGAGTTATCAGAATTGTCTCTTGACTTACAAAAGCGTGATTACACGATCATTGATGCACATTATGCTATTTGCCGACAAATATCAGTGTTTGAGGCAATGGTAGAAAGGTGAGGAAAACACTCTCCCCAGTGCCAGAAGGCCATAGAAGAAAATGGTTCCAAGGAGTGACATTTTATGGGCTTTTATGAGCGAATAGAGACAACTATGCACACTATTGCACTTGTAATTATTTAATATATTATTTATTTGTACTTTATTTAGTAACTGCTATTTGCATTTGTTTGTTTTGTTCATCTATTACAAATTGCACTTTACTATAGCAGTTTAGCCATGGTGATCCCAACCAGCTTTTGGCAAAGTTGTAATAGAATCTGGAGTTACCATGACATTTTGTGAAAAGTAATACAGGATATTTTGCCATGTTTGGCTAAATACTGTGGCTGGCAGAATGTTAATTACTTCAAACACCATTTAAATAGCATCTGCCAGTCTATTTAATTGATATAGATTCAATGCCTTCTTTAGCCCCTCTTCTAAGTTTAAAATGAAAGCCAAACATGGCACCTTGTACTTTCTTGTTTGGTTCTTTTCTATATATCCAATGTGTTTATTTATTCTTAGTGTGTTTATTTATTATTTATTCAGTGTAAGGTTAAATAAAAAAGTGTTTTTGAGGATCATGTCCCAGATTTGTAATTACTGCAACATCTATTAACTTTCATTCAATCAAACCTAATGTTTTAAATACAGTCTATTATTTTTCCTAGTGTATGCCAAACAGAAAGTTACTCTCACTGTGAGTCTCACAAGAGACCCCAGATACATTCAGAGCTATTTGGGAAAGAGGGCGGTGTGAGGGTGTGGGAGGGTGTGGGTAGTGGGGGGTCATTCTACAAAATTGACAAATAAGATAACATCCACAGGTTTGCAACAATTTTCAAATGCATTATCACTTCGAGGACAGCAAATATGGTCCAGATGTCTAACGGGTGTGGTCTAGAACTTAGAAGTGTGTTCAAATGCACTCTTTTGCCTCTGGGGTTGCCGGAATGCTGGAACCACTACACCTACCATAACAAGTAAGTGTTTTCCAACTTTAAAGCATTATACCTTCTCATCCCATTACTAGACTGTGCCAGCAGTTGCTGCAGCGCCAAACATGTCAAATGGAGCAGCTGCAGTGTGATGGGCTGCTGGTGGGCCGATCTAGGTAGGTCTAGCGCTGAACTGGCACGGGGCATGCATCTGCACTGCGGGGCGGCGCATCCGCACTGCGGGCAACGTCCCGCCCGGCATTATGGGGCCAATATTTTTTGGGCACTGGCACTTATTTTTTTACAAATTAAGCACCGCCGGTAAGTGTATTAAATTCTTTTGTAGACTAAAAAGAAGTGGTGAAGATGACGATGTCTGTCCCATGCTGCCAATTTTGGGCGGGGAGATGGGGAGGCCCAAAGGATCAAGAGGGTCGAATGGACTCCCCGCCGTAGCTGTGGTGGAAGGAGTGTTTGGGTTGAGAGGTTGATTAGGAGTCATGGAGTTATTTTTCACATGACTCCTTAGGAAGCGTTGGTCGGGGTCTTCCTCCATGGTTTACAGGTAGTAGTATGGAGGGAGCTTGCCTACAATAGAGTCAAAAGTCTTGAGTGCTCGAATCAAGTGCTCGAATTAAAGGATAGTTCCGGGACTTTTTTTTTATTGTTCCTATGGTTCGGCCATGTGTTTTTAAGCATAAATCGGTAGATCGTAGAAAACTTTCCTATGGACCTTACCCGACTTTTCGTCCATTAACGCACTCGAAAACATCCGCCATTTTATGATAATCCTCTCACTTGCCGCATCGCCCTGGCTCACCTGCTTTTGCGGCACTAAATCAAATCCCCCGCCCCTGAAACAGACTTGATCAAAACATTCATATTCCCCGCCTCTATCCGTGACGTGACTGAGCTGCGTAGGCAAACGCGCCCAGGCGTCTTCTACGCGACTCCACACACAACCCGGAAATCAACACAGATCAGCTCACAACACAGCGCGCCACAATTGGGAATATGAAACTGTACTTTTAAATTAAACCGCAAGATTGTAAATTTGGTAAAGTACATTTATTTGACATCAAATGTTTTGAGAATATTCAGCGATTTGCATTTTTATTTGCTCACGTTCCGAAAAGTTCGTTTCGAGGCACACGATGTTCCTTTGCTGTACACAGTGTCTTAGATCATCTCACAATACAGCGCCACAATTCGGAATATGAAACAGTGGTTTAAAAGCAAACGGCAAGATTGTACATTTGGCAAAGTACATTTATTTGACATCAAATGTTTTGAGAATATTCAGCGATTTGCATTTTTATTTGCTCTCGATCCAAAATATTTCGTCTTGAGGCAAGCGATGTTCGTGTGCAGTAGACAGGGTGTTGGTTTACGATAAAATAAGCTCTTCGGTCGCACTGATAATCGCATGGCTATTCCAAAAACGAGGCACTAGGGCACCACAACGGTCTGTATGTTGCATCTAGCCGCTAGTACCGCGTAAGGGCATACTTGTACTTGGCGATCGTCCCACAAAATGGTCAGGGTGCTAACGTTGTTCACGCGGAGAAGCAACTGGCGATTGAAAAAGCCATCCGCCGGTGTCTGGTACTCGTGACACATGCAGTAATGCACGATGTATCTATTTGAAAAACATAAAAAAAGGAAATTAGTCTCACCATCAGATCTTTATTAAAATTATTCATTTTATATATTAGGTCTGGAAATTATTTCATAGCTAGGACAGTGCAACTGGGTTTTATATGTCAAGGGGGGCTGTAGGATACTGAGACAGTCCCCCAGTGCAGGGGTTGACAGGGAGTGCAGGTGGAGAGTGGAAGGGCCCAGGACCGAGGTCGCAGACAGTGGACAAGTTGTAGCAGGGGAGAGGGAGAGAGAAAGCAGAAGCAAAGAGGAAGGTTTGGAGGTGCTTCCGTAAAAGGAGACGGTTCTCCCCAAGATAGTGCGCGGTACAAAACAATATGCCACATAGAATGAACAAGTACAACTTAACCCGTCTTTAAAGCTACTGTATAGTAATTAAATTGCGGTATAAACTCATCTAAAGAGTTACTTACATTATATTTGCATTTTCCATTGTGTCTGTGCATAGGGCAGCCCCGAAATACCACTCCTTCTATGCCGACGTTTTATTTCTTCTAATGAACGAACATGAAATGGCTTTCGTTTCTGAAATTATATTCATTATCGTTTCTTACGTGGTCCCGGCCTGTCAAGGTCAAATAACAATAGAACCTTATACTGAGTCGTGGGCCATTCTGGCACTCGAGAAAAAATCAAAGCAGCTGACCTTCACTTTGAACGAACACACATTCCTAGTTAGCTAAAATCAGTGTACGGCCGTTTTACAGGACTTGAAATTTACACTCCATCTTTGCATTTTGTCTGCTTGCTTTGCTGCCCCACAGAACCATAAATACGGAGACATTCTATATTTTTGGAAAAATAATTTATATTACTGTTTTGTTTAATTTAATGCGCAAATGAACAAGGTTCGATATATAAACATATTCAATGGGCCTGCGACATGAGGAGACTCGAGAGAACAGACAATCAAATTACAATCATTTAAACCGTGATGTGTATTTCTCAATGAGCTCTTCTTTAGGTGGACATGGAACAGAGGCAATGTTGGGTGGCAATGCAGTTGTCACCTGCACAGGTTCGTTCACAACTCCATTTATGTGCCTATCTAGGACGTCAACAATAAGTCTCTCAATAAACTCATATTGCATATCCTCAAACACTGGTTTGATCACCCATTGTTTACTTCTTTTAGTGAAGGCCTTATTGTAGCGAAGCGTCCCTAAAGTTCCGGTCGTCCTACTTTGTTGACGTCCAACGTTATGGTTATGTGCCAAGACCGCTAGAAGAGTCCGATTTATCATGCCCTCCATGCCAAAATGCAATCGTTTTGGCCTGTACTTTAGGCACATATTGTGGAACACCTCCAAATCTCCTGTGTGGCAGAATTCCGTGAGTCCCCTCAAATCTCTTGTTATAGTTTTATCAAATACAATCTTTTCAATGGCTTTGTGAGTGGGTGATGAAGGAATCAACCACTTCTTCTTCCGTGCCTCCTCTGTGGACAAATGGCCATGTTCACAATTGTGGAAATGTCGGTTTGTGTTCCAACGATGAACGTTTGTGCAGTGTGGCATTACTGACCGCCATTTTTCCAGTAGAATTTCCAACGACCCTCCACATGTTTTTGAGCTCCACCAAAGATGGTTGCTGATTGACTTGGACCACTGTGAAATACCTTGCGTTTCTTTTTTTTTACCTGCAGCAGACATTTTTTTATTGATTGTTTTTGCAAGATGCCAAACGTCAAATTGGTGATTTATATTTTTGTACTCTTCTCTCATTGTCTTGGCAATTGAAACGTGTCTGTCCGTGGCTATCAGGTCGATCACCATTCCCCGCGATTGTAGTTATTGCAATGATGCTACAAAGCCAACTTTCTCAATGGCCACTGAGGATGTACTTTGTGACACCTGCACAACCACCGAACTCACAATTTTCTTACTTTCCATGTCCTGAAAGTGGTAGGTGCAGTACTTGGCTGAAAATCCTGGGCTGTCGCACTGTCCATCACCGGCTAGCCTGAACCGTTTGCCCGCGAATGTACTATCAATAGACATTTTTTCCATTCTCCAAGCTTCGCTAATGGCTGGAAATAGATAATCAGTTTGGTATTTGTAGAACTGAGTTTTCGCAATGAAACGGATTCCCACAAACTGAAAGAAAGACTCTAATTTTTTAAAACTTGAACCACTAAAAAGTGCAGCCGCTGCACAAAGTAGATTGCCTGCTGGCAGTTGTCCCAGCATGGGTTGTGCAGACCATGAGAAAGGATGATATTTTGTACAGGTGGCATGTATTTTAAGGTTAGTGCCTCGAATTGCACGAGTCACATTAATCAATGGCTCCCCACATACTTCCCCACCTACCGAATGCCCACATTTCAACCGAATAATTATATCAATCAAACAACTATTGAATACAATGAATTTGGCCTCTTTCCTTATAGTGTCACTCTGCATCTCAGCTGGTTCGGCCTGTAACGTTGAGGACATGTCACTCACATGAAAGGTAGAATCTCTGATATCGTCTTCCGCTATGTTCAGTGATATTGAAGGTGTTTCATTGTAGTCCACTTCATTCTCTTCCATTGCAACATCTGTTCCTTCTCCGGCAATGGGTGAATAGGACAATTTCTTCAACTTTCTCGCGGTCTTAGTTTTTGCGGGTGTGGATTCTGTGAAGTTATCTCCAACTGCATCCGAACTACCAGGAGGACATTCACTATCAATGGCTGGTGGTGGTATAGCTCCGTTGTCAATCACTTCATATTCTTCCCATTGGCACGATGCATCTCCAGTCTCAAGTCCCTGCCAAAAGGTTTGACAAGCAACATCTCTCGTTCGCTTCACTGTCTGTGTAGATCTAGTTCGTACACCCACTCGCAACTAGAGGACAGATTGGAAAAGGGATGTTCAGTTTAAACACAACTTACAGTATTGAACTATTAATAGTGACAAACAACATAATATAGTGACCAGGACACTAACCTTCTTTTGCTTTCTTTTCTTTGAAACTTTCTTGCCTCGAACTTCAACATCAGGACGCTGTTGCTCCGACTCGTGTGTGCATGTCTCCACTTCCTCTTGCGCTGCAACGACTACATTTTCATGATAAGCACATCCATCACGCACTGACGCTCCATCGACTCCCTGAAACATAGAACTTTCATTAGTATGTATAATAATATTGAAAACACAAAATGTACTTGGGGACCAATACCCACGTACATCTCAATAGCAAAACACGAATGAACGCTTTGTGTAGAACATTCAAACGACAATTATTCACGCATTGTTGATCTAGTTAGATGGAACTGGCAAGATCCATACCTCGGGCTCCTCATAGACTTCCATTGATGATATTATTGAAGATGATGCTTCAGTGACTCCCTGAAACATAGTAATTGCATTAGTATGGTTTTCTATTTTGATAAAAAGAACAGAAAGTTTGTGCAGGCGTGAACGGCTCATCTAAATAGACCTGCACAAATGATCAGTTGTCTAAAATAAATAATGGATATGTAAATATGATTCGATTTGCTTGATCGTTGGAAGTGTCACCACCCAGAGATCTGCATCAACTACTAGGGGTGATGTTCTTGTAGAAGAAGCTCCGTCATCTCCCTGAAACATAGTACTAGCGTTAATAAAGAAGGAAGTATAGCGGATGTAATCACGTCATATGATTTCGCTTGATCGAACTGTCAGTATCCATACCTCGAAATGCATAAGAACATCAAGGGACGATGTAACTGCGGTGCACACTTCTGCAAGCTGTTGCGCCGACCCGTAACTGCATGCTCCCCCTTCTTCTTGGACTAATGCTCCATCGACTCCCTGAAACATAGGACTTTCATTAGTAATGAACACAAAATTGAAAAAAGAAGACACATAGGAGGGCGACGGAACTGTCCTGAAACGTACCTCGAGCATCTGAGTGACATCAACGGTAGTCGTCAATACGTTGGACTCCTCAGCATCTCCCTGAAAGACAGTACTTGCGTTATTTTGGATAACAATAATTATAACTGAAAACAAAGACTAGAGGACGAGTACAAGGGTGTACCATTAGGTAACATAATTACACGATAAATTAAAACTATTGATTTACATGCCTAAAACAAGTCAGTGGCAGAATAGCCAAGTAAGATTACCCGATAGGCGCTTGAAGTGGCTGATGACTGCAATAATGACACGGATGGAGAATCTTCCGCCTTCATATTGAGTGGATACATAAATGGGGAAATTATTGTTAGCTAATGCTACACACTACCGCAAGGCCAAGAGATAAATACGTAAACTTGACTCACCAGTGGAGGGATGTGGACGAATAGAGTGGGAATAGCGGTTGAGAGCAATTTTCGCCTCGCTCGCGGTGTGTTCTTCTTTATTAGCAATGATGTGGAGTACATGTCAGAGGTAAAGTGCCTGCTGCAGATGCGGTATCGATCACCCCTCTTGTCCGCAAAGACCTCTAGGACTCTACTTTCAAGCTCAGACGGTGGATATCCGCAATATCGGACCCATTCTCTTATCTGATCTATTGTCTTAGGGAAAACATGCATTATAGTACCTTCTGATTTATTATGGGTCTTCGAAGGACAACCGCCAATGGAACAGGCAGGCATTGTGGAAAGTTCTGAAAAGAAAAGATCAACAATTCTCTATGAATACCAATGTAAACTCAGAACATGTGACTAGTTCCTTGCATGTACTGTCTTGAACGAAAAGAAATTGGACGCAAAATGATTATGGTACATGGCCTTACCTTGACGAACAAACAGTTAGATGCGGGGATCAGAGTAGTTTCTTGTCGTAGAACAGGGAGCAGTTCACAGGTTGCAAACTGACGAGTTTCCTCGAAGTGGTCACGGAAGTTCACAGAGACGAAGAGCAGATAACCAGCACCTTCACGGGTTGACTAGCAAAGCGCAAAGAAGTGCTCATTAGAAATATGAAGTGGGTTATAAAGAATTCGAAACAGGGGTGTGTTTGTGAATGAATGACGTGTATATGTCGTGGCATTATGTGGATTGCAGGGGGCCGTCCAGCGTGAGGGGGGATGCTTGGCAGGAGACACGGGGTCTGGAGGTAGACATGGGAACAACAACACATGCTCTGTAGACCACTTTGAAGTGTACATGGTCTTTGGCACCTCTTGGCCTTTATCGCTCCCTGACTGATCCAGTTACCAGCACAAGTACCCCGGTGCGAACTGCCTTTGATAGGGCGGGGGTGGATTGGGGCGGTGGTCGTGCAGACAAGACACAGGAAGACTCGTGAATGGAGACACACTTATGTGGATTGCAGGGGGCCGTCCAGCGTGAGGGGGGATGCTTGGCAGGAGACACGGGGTCTGGAGGTAGACATGGGAACAACAACCCATGCTCTGTAGACCACTTTGAAGTGTACATGGTCTTTGGCACCTCTTGGCCTTTATCGCTCCCTGACTGCTCCAGTTACCAGCACAAGTACCCCGGTGCGAACTGCCTTTGATAGGGCGGGGGGTGGATTGGGGCGGTGGTCGTGCAGACAAGACTCGTTTGCCGCAGGGCCTCACCAAGGAGAGGCCATCTAACTGCATGTAAGAGGCTGGCTGCAGGATCTAGTACATGGAAGGCAGGGGGGTGAGTTTATAAATACCTCACCCTCCCAGGAGAATATATGGGTGCAGTTCACCCTGGAGACCCTGGATGCCTAGGCAGTTAGTCAGCAGCAGGCTGGCCTGTGGTGGCAAGGCGGCACGGGCCAGAGGTGGTCATCTCTGTACCCGGTGACCAAAAGGATGATTTATTATGATCAACCATATTTACCTATAACCATGTTTTGTATCAATAAAATACAACAGCCTTCCTTTTATTGCCAACGCTTGAACAAATCAAAACAACCATTGTTAAAATATATATTGGGTTTTATTTTGGATCTTAATTTCAATTGAACATAAATAATAAACATTACACATTGTAAATTTGCGGTTGCAGCACATCCAGGGAAAATCCGCGGTATTGTCCACTGTCGCTGGGGAAATGTTGTCTAATGGCAAGTACCGCACAGGCAGGTATTACTCTCCGAACGCGGTGTCCAAGCCTTCCGTGAAGCCACCAAGTGAAGCAACGATAGGCCACCAGCCTGTACCACCTGTGAAAATGAAAGATGCAAACTGTATTAAAATGACAAAACTTTCTTATCACTGTCGATTCAGGTAAAAAATGTCATTCTGCTTTGAATAAAATTCTATCTAGAAAATGCACAATATGGAACCAATTTACATGCATTCGAATGATATGTAGATGTAATTTTATATGTGGGAGACGACCATGACATAGTAGTGGCATCACTGACATCACAACCAGAGTATACTTACTCGTTACTCGGATTACGCGGACGAACAGTGCCGCGAAGTTCGTGCATAAGCACCATCATCATCCTCAAGACGGTCCGTGAGAGGCAGGCTTCCCTGAACTCTGGCAGCTCGGTGATGCATTGCGGACTTTGCTCGCCTTCCTGCAGACTTTGCTCGCCTTCCGAAATGTAGGCCAGGGATCCCGAGTTTTCTCGGCAGCAGCAGTTCTCCTCCTCAGTTGGCATTAGCTCGCACCGATTGCACGTGCACCAGGTGGAGACGCCGTCCATGCGACATGGGCCAGGCTCTTCATCCGTTGACTGGTCCTCCCAACTGCCGTCCGAATCCCCATCGTTTTCGCGTGCTTGCCTTTCCAGTAGTTCTTCCTCGGTGTACTCGGGCTCGTACATATACGGCATTATTGTAGCCATTATGTGGTAAAGAAAGTAAAATAATTTATAGCGGTGGTACTGGTATCTGTTCACACGGGCTACAATCAACGAGGTAGCTGACCAGAGCACAGAAACGAGTCACAGAATACTCAAAGTAACACAGAGAGAGGAATGGATTCGAAAATCTGCTGCTGTGTGTTGTGAAACGGTCTGTTTATACTTATTGAGGAAAGAGGCGTCCTGCCATTTCCATGGCGACACTTCATTAGCTGAGGCGCAGCGATTGTTGACACGAAACGGGAAATGGGCGGTACGCGTCTGCTGATGTCAGGCTCAGGGGCGGGGGATTTGATTTAGTGCCGCAAAAGCAGGTGAGCCAGGGCGATGCGGCAAGTGAGAGGATTATCATAAAATGGCGGATGTTTTCGAGTGCGTTAATGGACGAAAAGTCGGGTAAGGTCCATAGGAAAGTTTTCTACGATCTACCGATTTATGCTTAAAAACACATGGCCGAACCATAGGAACAATAAAAAAAAAGTCCCGGAACTATCCTTTAAGTGTTCAACAGAATTCAAACAATAGTGTCATTAAAGTCTTCAGTCTACCTCAGTATCAGGGGACGACTGTTCAGAAATGGAGCCTCCCCGCCTCCTGGTGCGGACTGATGCAGACTGATACTCTACTCGATACTCCGCGCGCGCTCCGCGCTGAAGAGGAGTTTTTAAGGGCGATGGATCTTGTATTCCTTAAAGCAACACTCCACAATACACAATCCACAGCGGTTGGAGAACCAAAGAAGCGATGAAGCACTTATGTTTGGCATTGGTGACTATTACACATTCTTTAGAACTGTGACAAACTGTCTTGGAAAAGAGTCAATGTACCATAACCAGGATTGCCATTGGTGTCATTTTTTTTCTGGAAGTTGGAAGGGGATCTTTTCACCCATGAACAAACAGTTGTTAAAAGTGGATTTTTGTTTGATGAACTTTTTCTTTGACTTGAAACTATAAAGGGCTGGTTCAAAACCTTTCCTTTCCTTTGATAAGCATTTGGGTTAATTTTGAATCCTGGGAAGGGACCTTACTCAGGACAGGAGAAGATCATTCAGATATTGGGCCTCATTACAAGTCAGCCAGTCCGGAAACATTGGTGGTGGTAAATCCGCTGCCACCCCTGTTTCCGGACCGGCTGATTCTGAGTTTTGCAGGCAGGAGGTGTCACTCCCACCAGGTATGACATTGCGGGAGTATTAGGGACAATTCTCCAGAATGGCTTATTTCCCTTACCTTTTGAGTCCCTCAGTAGCTTTGATGGATTTCTAGGGTTTAATCTTTTACCTGGTAAGAGTGTGTGCCTTTTATTTCCCACTCTTCAAAGTGTTTTGCTGTGTGTTATACATTTTTATGCTCATGGACTATGGAGTCTCACCCACTCCATAGGCATCATCTATCTACTTTGTGATCCCCAGCACCTTTAGTGCAGTGAAACAGGGTAGTCTTTTTTAGACTTCCCACTTTAAACTCCATTTTCTGGGACTGACTACTGTCTCCCAGAACATGTAAAGTTGTCATTAACTTTACTAGTCTTTTTAAATTTACAGACCCAGTACACCCTATCTTCCAATAGAGTAGTGCAGGGGTTAATAGTTATCCCCTTTTGTCTGATTCTCATGGAGCATTGTTATGTTCCACTTTCTCTAAGATTTGGCTTGTGGCAGTGGTATCTACCATTTTTATTCTACCGCAGACTATGAAAATAGCCTGGGTACCATTAGAGGCTACGGTGGTAGCCTCAAACCCAAACCCGGTAATCCACGTTTATTTTAACTTGGTTCCGGTTGAGATCTTTTGCCATATCTTTTTGTAAAGGTCTTTCTAGTGTTTTACTCTGCGCGCCAAACCAGGTTTGGTTCCTTTGTTCGCCGTCCTTTGGCTGGCTTCTGCACAGAAGCCCTCCTTAGACGCCTGGGTGTCTGGGTGGACAGGATGTGAGGGAGGGGTTTGAGTCCCCATTGGACACACAAGTCGCACTCTTGTTTAATTGACTAGGTGGCTGCTCTGCCAGGACAGCCACCCTGCTGTGTGATTGACAGCCAGGCTGTGTGAATGGGGGATTTGGTGCATAACAAGCCCGGCTCTGGGACTGGAAGGCAGATTCACCACTGGAACGAGAGATCCAATGAGAAGCTGAAGGAAGACAACTGCTGCAACTACTGGACACCCAGTGAAGCCCTGCTGCAGGTCCAAATTGCCTGAAACTTAGACGACAGGGGAGATCTGCAAGCAATCTTCTTCCTTTGAGCTTGGTGGGAACAACCAACTCGCCAAACACCAGACACCGGTCCTCTTCCTGGTCGAATTTGCTGTGCATCGCTGCAGTAGATCGGATAGCCAGTGGGAAGAGAACCAGTTTGGGTTTTAAGGAGCGCACCTTTTATTCGTCGTTTTGCTCTGCTGCTGGCTTCTTCCCTGGGCAGTGCAGGACCCTCCAGCCATCCTCCTTCTTGTCACCACGACTGAAGCTTCAGGAACCGCTAGCCTACTACAGCATTCTTCTTCTTTAAAGGTACTTCGTAAATTCGATCGTTCTTTCCGTCCGACCGTGGTGAAAGTGCTTGAAATATTTAGCCTCTCTGAAGGCTAATCCTTCTCTTCTCCTTTAAGTACATTTTCCTCCAACCAACTTTGTTTTGAACTCTTGGCAAAGACTTAACCGCAAACTAGTCTGAACTGTGTGATCCTGTGCAAAGACTCTGAACCATTAACATTGGCCCAGACCTATTGACTTGAATCCAGTTGTAGTATGCCTATAACTTGTTGGCGTTATTGATTTTGGATAACCTTGTCTTTTCTCCCTTTTAAATTGCTGGTGTGCCATTTTGCTCACACTTCATTTTGAGCTTAACTTGTCCAGAATTGATTGGGTCTTTTTGTAGTTTATTAAGACTTTCTGCTGCTTTATAATAGTGAACTGTTTTATAAGTGATGTTGTAAATAAATGTATATTCTTTTACCCTGACTCCTTGAATCAGTGTTTGTTTGAACCATAGTAATTGTTGTCCTTTGTGTAACCTCTTGTACTACTCACTTTACTCTTGAGATAAGTCTGGCTGCTCAGCCACCCCTACCAAATACTGTGTAGAATAGGCTTGTAACAAAGGTCAATTTGTACTTACACTTGTAGTCTTAATTGTGTGTGGTGTTCCCAAAGGGTACTGCATATAAGTAACACAACCCGTCTGCAGGCGGACATGGAAACACCGGCTCTGTCATAGACGGGAACCAGTGTTTCCATGGTCCCTATCCCCATGGAGTCCTATAGGACTCCATGGGAATGGGGATTTACAGAATTCCACCTCCGGAATTACCGGAGTTGTAATACCCCGGTGATTCCGGCAATCACGGAGGCGGAATGGTATTACGGGTCTGGCGGCAGCCTGCCAGTTCTTCTGGCACGGCTACCGCTGGACTTGTAATGAGGCCCATTGTGTTATTGTTTATTATATTCCATTGCCTTATATTTTTAGTTGTACATTTGTTGTTTAGTGTTAGGGGCAGTTTTGACATGCTAGAAAATGGCTCCTTAGCTTTTAGACTAAGCTGGGAATTCCCCAATGGAGTAGGGTAAGCAAGGTTTTGTTTTCTTACTTATTTTCTTCAATAAAAATGGCATATTTTAGAAAACCCATAAGCAATTGTCAGTGTCGCATAACTGTCCCCTCACAGTATGTGGTCTTGTTTTATGTTGAGGAATTCACAAGGTGGAGGACATTTTCTCTGGGGGATTTAGTGACTTCGATCCATGGCAGATTTACATAACCAGATGCTTGGTTGTTTTACAAGAGATGATGGAGTCAGACATGTCATCAAAGAATGAGCCACACCTGCGAGGTGGGGGGTACAGACGTATAGAAGATGGAATGTATCAGTTTGTTTATATGATTATGAAAGTTGGCATAATAGATGTGTCAAGGCTGTGCATAGTACAGGTCCAGTCAAATGTGTAGATACCTGCCAAACCTTCAGCCTCTTCCCAGTGCAGTCAGCATGTTGTATGCTGTATTAAAGTGGGATAAGTCCATCAAAGATATGGTAACGATATGGGAGGGACCAATTTCTGTAATAAAATGTGCATCGAGCGGTGATGAGGATGGTAATGTCGTCATTGTGGCAACAGCTAAATGTGTAATTATGACCACCATGTCTTGAGAGAGGCAGGTCGTGGAAATGACATGTGAATGAGGAGGATATAGGTAAGATTGAGAGGGTTTGCGGGTGTTGCGACCCTGAATGTTTGTGAGCCTTTGCTCTCAGAAATCTTGGAATGGGGTGCAGCTGTCGTTGACACCTTCTAAAGTTTACCTGATTTTGGAGAGGAAGGGATTCCTGAAATTGACCCTATCCAGACCCTACCATGTACAATCAAGTAATCTTCTTATCTTTCACCTTTGCTGAGCATGCCAGTGATGAGCACACCTAGGGATGGCTGGTTATAAGGAAGGTGTTACCTGATTTGCCATTGTACTGGCCGATTCAGAGCATGTCAACTGACCAGGGACACTCTGAAACATGTGAATGAACACTGCCAAGGAGAGAAAAAGCCAAGCCCTTAAGTCGCCATGGTGTGGCAGTAAAATCTGGCTGGGGCACGGTTGTTAACCATTTATTGTGAAAAACTGGAGGAAGTGTAGCTGATCACGTTACTATTGACACTCAAATAAACATAGTGTTAGAAGTGGTGATGTCAGTGTGTCGGAGGCGGATGCAATGTGAATCAGTGAGTCAGTCTAGTGTGGCTTGACATGCCTTTTGGTCCTTTTTTCTAATGGCTCTGACAAACTAGGTGAGCTGTGAAAACTTGCTCCTGCTCGAGGTCCAGCGAGGAAAAGGAAAAAGGGAAGCAGTAAAGCAGTACAGCGGTGTGGGGGTGTTGAGTGAATTGGATAATCCTACAGTCATGCTGAGCTGCTGCTGCATTGTGCTGAAGGTAAGCTTCTCGTGTCCCTCCCGACCACAGGACAGGGGTGGCAAGTGCATTCAGCACCCCATCACAGAGAAGCCATGGAGAGGTTTTCCCACAGGCCTTTTTTGCCAGCATTTTTGATAAATAATGCAAATCTCTGTACAACTCTGGAGGTCGGTGCATCATTTGTAGAGTCGAGTCCCCTCTATTCCCTCTCCTTTTCCTCCTTCTGAAGTGCACAGAGAGCACTGTCAGGTTGGTGGTAGTCTTTTGACTCTTAGTGGCTGTGAGTCTGCAGTGAGCCTGCACACCTTTCCGTTTGAAGTGTGATAGCAATACAGCAATACAGCAATACAACAAACACTTCAACAGCCTTAACAGCAGTTAGACAGTGTGTGTACATGTGATGGGGGCGTTGGAGGTGCTGCTTTCTCTTTAAGAAGGTAGCTCAGAAATCCATTCCCTGGTGGTGCAGAGTCACTTGGTAGTCATCCAGAAGAAAACGAGCAGGAGGTTGTTGGAGGTTGTTGGGGGTGGTGTTGGTACTGTGGAGGAAGGTCAGAGCCTCAGAAGTAATCAAATGAAACATGGGGTGCGTGCCTGTCTGGAACAGCATCCATCACCAGGGTCTATCAGTAAAGCGACATGAGGCAACATTACCAAAACTTTCGCCATACCATTTGTTCCACCTCAATCCCTCCTCACGACTTTGCAAATCAGTAATAAAAAAGATTTGCCCTTAGAAGAACGTGTGAATACCATTGAAAGGGGCCCCTAGGGGTCCCTCGCGATATGGAAACAAGGCAATAACCGTACACGAAAAGATGGCCAGACACAAGGTTCAAATTCCCAATGCTAGGGTTTATTGCAAGCAAAAATAGTCCCAATTGGCCAACTGTGGTCTCACGCCCCACGATGTGAGTTTCCTAGACCTCGAGGGACGCAAGAGAGCAAATTATGTACATCAGTTACATATATACATAATGCATATCATACAATCAGCTATGTCATGTTTAACACCCTCCTTTATTAAGTTTCTTTGAACTCGGGATGACGATGGACATTTCCGACCGGTATGACAATTATGACACTTTCGATGTTTATTCTAGTAACAATGTGCAATTAGAAAGTGCGGAGGCATCTTTTAGTTGTTGAACAGAACAAGGTGGTTCTGTCCTTGGAAGCAAGCTGCACATGGGGGAAGAGTCACATTCCAAGCTTTGCTATCTATGAGGTACTATTCGTGTCCTGGGAGCCGACACACTCTAAAGGGTTTTGCGAAGGGGGGCCGTAAGAAGAGCATAATTCAAGCCTTTAGCTGCTTTATTCTAACATATTCTACCATAGTAAGAGACTGGCTGGCAGCTGTGAAATGATTAAATGCCCTGCAGCTCTCCCTCAAGGCTACAGAGAGAGAGCGTGGGCATTCCTTTCTTGGCTACTCATGAGGAGTTTCAACAAACTCCTCAGTCCTGCGACCTTGCCCTTTCATATTCCGACAACAATGTCAACAGTTGAGCAGAGTAAGCAGAATCCGCAAGAATTGCAAGCTGCAAAGCAGTTTTAGACAGAAAGCAATGAGCAATGGTTAACAAGCAAAATGGCGATTCTTGCTACGTTTAAAATGGCCGCTTGTTGGTCAAGCATAGCAGTCTGTATTTTCTATAATTCGGTGCATAAGACGGTTGGCCTATGGCCATCAAGTTACGTCTGTCATTCAAATGAAGGGTATTCACTTTTCCAGATTGACAAACCCTCCTTTTGGCCGTATGCCAAACGTCTTATTCATTCATTGTATCCTCCTCTGATGAGGATAAGTCTGGGGTATCTATGTCTGAACCTCTCATGCTATCATGAGCATCATCTTCATCATTAATGTCTATAGCCATGAATTGTTTTACTGTTTTTGTTTCATCAGTGTCTCTGTTATTTCGGCCATGCGTTTGTTTTCCTCTCTACACCATGTGCATACATCCCTTAGTACATCCATCAGTTATTTCAGTGCAAATAATTGGTAAGCATTGTATGCAACAGCAACAGGTTATGAATATACCAAGTACCACCATTAGTATCGAAATTAACTTCCATCCCCAGGACCGCAACAGTCCCCACAACCAGGATCCTATCCCCCAACCCTCTTCTTCAGTAGAGAGTGTGGAACTTAGGACATGTAATTTCCAGATTGCTTTAAATATCGTAGGGGAGTCATCATCTATATACACACAGCATGCAGTTTTTACGAGTTTGCAAACTCCTCCACGATCAGCTAATATTATATCGAGAGCCATCCTGTTTTGTAGTGCCATTAGTCTTATTCCTTTTTCTTCTAACGTCATATTCAATAAAATATCCGTTTTTGAATCTATTGTATTTTTTAATATTCTAGACAGTTTTATTATATTGTAGGAATTTTCTATTTGGGACAAGAATGGTATAAATGATTTGGCTATATCTATTGCTATCATTCCATCCTCGCTACTCCTTTGAGTTCTACCTTTTGTCCGTCTGGCTACTTCTGCTGTTTCCAAGAGAAACACTCCTGGAAACAGTAGACCTAAGTAGCATGTACCTCCCCAGTTCCTAGGTAACCATGGATATGCTTTATTTCCACATATAAAGTAGACAGGGTCCCCTACGTACACGGGTTCTATTTCGTGCTTCAAAACCACTGTGTTCAGGCAGCTGCTAAACGTTCCTACTTTATAGGAACCTTTTTTCTGTAAACATAGGGGAGCAGTTTCGGGGCTGTGATCCACTGTATAGGCAGGGGGCACAGCATCTTTATTCCATTAATCCCTCATTCGAAATGTCATTACTGATGTTTCTTCTGCTGGCAGGGTCGGTCTATTCTGCCTATGTAATCTATCTAGTCTTGTTGTCTTTCATGTATTCTTCCTCATGGGATCTGGTGAAAACACGCGAGCTTTGTGGAATATGGAACAACCCACAGGTCTCATGATCACTTCCTCAAATTCATTTGTATTGGTCTCATCTAGCTGACCTGTATTACTCTTGTTCCTTTTCCCAAAGAACATTGCACTCAACGATACTTCACATGAATTAACCAATGGTAACGGTTGCACATACCAGCCTATTCCTTTCCCACCGTGCTGTGGTAAATGGGCACAAACCCAGCAATCTTTTTTCTTTAAAACCGCATGGGTCATGTTCATGATGAGCAACAATGTATTGTTGCCGTATCCTTCTCTATGTCTTTCTTCCATGGGGGGCAAAGTACCAGTGATTACATGAACCAGGCTTTCAGTAGCTGCTTTTGGCAAAAAGTGTTTCTAATGGGTGCACGGACTCCAGGAACCATAGTGTAATAGCTGTTATTGTTGGTACTACCATACTTAAGAAACACAGGACCAATGTACAAAACAGTCTCTCGTTCTTGATGCCAGAAAAGTTCAACGAATATGTCACAGTTCAATTCTGCCAGCCCTTTCACAGCCTAGATCACTTATCCACTCCGAGCAAGATTAGTTGTTCTTTCTCCCACTGCTCAGACGATTTCTGAACAGTTCTTTATTGATAGAGTACTATGTGCATCCAGCTTGTCCTGCTCAGGTTTAGGACACATGCATTCTATCAGCCTTAGTACTTATGTGCGTCCAGCTTGTCCTGCTCTGGCTCCTGACACATGTACTTTTATAAGCGCATCGAGGAGCCGTGAGTCTTGAATTGCCTGACTTGCACAACTCTCACACTTCTCTCCTCTACGCCCCTGGCTCCTACTCTGTCCGTGAGTGGAACCAAAGGCAAAAGAAAAGCACCAAAGATCTGTGGATTACTTTGCCTGTCGAGGCCGCAAATTATACCGTTTCACTCCTGGTATTGTATGATCCGTGAATAGTGCTGTTGCACTTTCAGTATCAGGCTCAGTTTCAGCCTGCGGCACAATGATGGGTAGCGATGAGCAACGTGGCAATGATGTAGTTTCTTTCTTTGGCTTTGGTGCATTTGCAGAAACTGGTGGGCACCAAAGGGGTACACGCGTTGTTTCAGCTCGTGTTTGCAATGCAGGGTTTGTGTCGCTCGGCAGTGATGTTGTTTCTGCTGAGCAACGTTGGGGCACTTTTCTCCCTTTCCCCTTACTGGCAGCCTCCTCAGGATCTGTTTCGAGTTTCATTCCTCGCTTGGACTTTGTTTCAACTTTCACTTCTCGCTCAGGCTGATGCTGTGGCAATGGACTGGCAACAGTTTCTTTCGTTTCCGAGACAGTTTCCTTTCTCTGGTCGTCGGAAGTTGTCAGCAGTCCAGGGAATCTTTTGGCATGTGTCGCATGGATCCATGCCTTCCGTCCATCCACTCGAATGGCCGTTTGCATCGCCAAAAGTACTTGGTAGGGGCCGCGCCACCTGGGTGCTAATGCTGTCTTCCGCTCAAAGTTCTTTATCAGGACCCAGCTTCCAGGCTCCAGCGAGTGCCCCGGTCTGGTGTATCGCACTGGTAACGCCTCCTGCACCTGCTGATGAATTAAACGCAACTTCTGCATTAAAAGGCCACAGTATGTGCTTAACGTAGGATGCTCGACCTCACATAATCTTTTGGGCTGCGGTGCGCACCATACATTTGCCGGTCTCCCCATTATAATTTCATAAGGGGAGAGCCCAGTTTTAGCCTGCACAGACGTGCGCATGCACAATAGAGGTAGGGGTAATGCATCCACTGTAAGAGGATTCAATTCAGCACTACAGCCAAGTCAACGCCTAGTCTAGAATACTGAATGAAAACCCTTATTGATATATCTTTATGTCCAGTTCATGCGTTCTGGATGACTACCCCTATATAACACCCCTCTCTTGGAATCCTCCTGACCCCACTGAGCCAAGAAGTAGTTCTGTTTTGCAAGTTAAAAAGGTTTATTTGAGAAGTAAAGTAATATATATCTATCACACTTTTTAATAATTAATAATTGAATATCACACTTAATCTGATATGATAAAGATTAACAACGGAGAATCTGGCACTGGCACACTTCTTTATAATCAATGATGAGTGGTTATAGGATGGATAAGATAGCAACAATACTTTTATGGTTTCAAATGGATGCAATGTGGAATGAAATGCAGTACAGAAAATAACTTGATAGGATTTCAGCAAAAGACAATGTAATCACTTTCTTGGACAATTCACCCCCCCCTTTTATGCAATGCAAGGAAATGGAAGGAAGGCACACAGTTCTCAGAAATGCAATCAAATGTAATTCAGTTCACCCAGCAACTTAGACTACAGAAGTTGAAAACACAGGCCCAAAATGCTTTTATATGTGCTGGCAATGAAGGGAAGTCCAGGCTCACTTTAGCAAGGATCTAGGGTGTAACTAGCAGGTTAAACGAATTTTTGGCAACGGAAGCAAAAACAAACTGCTGTTTTCACACGTGGAGAAATTTGCAAATCGCGGCAAAATTCGCACGTGCGTTTTACGCGATTGCGGCAAAACTATAGGATCTGGTCAGGTTTTGGACTGGACTCCGGTTCAGCTCTTTGGTTCTGCTAACATTGGCCTGGGTCAGCTCTGCTCTCTCTCTCTGGGTACAGCACTGCTTCTGGATTCTGGAGATTGAGGGATTTGAAGTCTGGATCTCTGGATGTTGATGGAGGTAAAGTATGGAATTTTGGCAGAGCTTCCAGCTGCAAGTGGAAAATGAATGTCTATTTGGCTTGCACTATCTGCTTTTATCTGTTTAGAATGTGGGTGTGTGTGCAGCATCACTAGACCCTACCCCTCTCCACTTGCCATTGGTCCAACTTCCATTTCTCACTTGATTGGGGAAGGAACTGTGAGTCAGAGCGATGTCATTTTATGGCTTGCAGAGAGGACACTCCCCTGTCAAATTGCACACAATCTATATTTGATATAAAAAGACATATTTGCACAGGTAAACATTTGTTTAAAATTACATGCACCCCTCACATATCACAGGAGGTATCCCCTGTTCAAACTTTGCTCTTCCTGGGGGCTTGCATTCAGAAATGGCAATATTTGCACCTTTTTAGTGGTTTTGCAACATCCGATTTTTCTTCCAACTTCATACAAATGTACACAGCCTGTCCATTCATACTCCAGTAAATTTTCATTTGTCTAACTTAAACACAGTGTCTGTAATATTAACAATTAGCAGGGTTTTGCCCCAGAACATCACACAAATTGGAGTTTGGGCTTGAATTGAAGGTACATTTTTTAAATTAAGGCTCTTAAAGTTATACATTTCTGTCATTTGATTACAAAGAGTTATCAGTGTTTTTGTAAAATATATATTTTGCTTTCAAGTCAGTTCTCAGAGTGTTGGAGTCCGCCTCCAAGACTTGGGTGGGTCAGTCACATGTGTCCTCTGGGCAGGCAGGCCTTTGTTGACAGGAAACAGTAAAAATCAACATATTCCTTTCAGAGGAGAGGGGCCATTGTGTGGTCTCTGGGAAGCTGAGATCAGGAGGCCAGGGAGCCACTTTGCATTTAATTAACAGACCCCGGTGATTTCCTGGCTTCTTGTGTTGAGTTCTGAAGTGTCAAGAGTTCTCAGGACAGGCAACCCCTTTGAACTTTCAATGCAATAAGACCCCTTTCTTTGCACT
Organism: Ambystoma mexicanum; assembly: GCF_040938575.1. Lineage (NCBI taxonomy): Eukaryota > Metazoa > Chordata > Amphibia > Caudata > Ambystomatidae > Ambystoma > Ambystoma mexicanum. The sequence continues at coordinate 770,995,007 of NC_090923.1, read as the reverse complement.
AGACAGTTTTGCAAGACAGCTCTCCTGTCAGAGTTTAGACCGCTAGCGCCACCCTCAGGATTTTGTGGTTACTGCATCCATCCTTGGGATTTTTTTTAGATTGATTAATTTCAGCAAGTGATATTACATGGAGTATATTGTCCATGTTCAGGACATGGCATTGGTGTGTTTCTGCAGTAAAGTAATTCTGTGCCCATGATTTTGCCATATTTGACATTCAAGAAAAATGAATTCCCAACAGTTATGGGTTTGCTTTTGGCAATCAGCATTGCCTCTCTGAGCTCACAATATAGGCGAAATGGGATTTTGCTGTGCATTTTCTGGGGAGCTCTGGCCATTATGATGTTTTCAATGCCAGTAATGCACAGCTTTGGTGGTAGGGCTTGGATGCATGGATAAAAACATCCCACACCACCCAACTCAACTTGCTCCCAGCACAGATTTTAGCTATCTTTGACTTTAAGATACCGTTAGGTCTCTCAACAAGCCTGGCAGAACTGGGATGCCTGGAACTGTGGAATCGTTTCTCTATCTGTAGACCTGCACAGATCTGTAGTACTACTGCGCCCACAAAGTGTTGACCGTTGTCTGACCACAGGACACGGGGCAACCCGAACCGGGAGAAATACTCTTTCAACATTACTTTTGCCGTTGACATGACAGTGCAGTCTTTTAAAGGATATGCCTCCACCCACTTGCTAAATGCACAAATCACCACTAACACATATTTGTAGTTCTGGCACCTTTCCATTTCTATGAAATCAAAATGGATCACCTCAAATGGTATAGAGGGTGGGCCAAAACTACCTACTGGAGTCATGGTTCCCTTCCCTACATTGTGTTGCAGGCACGTAATACAATTCTGCACTAGTCTTTCTGCATTCTTTTTTATGTGCTTATTTTTCCATACTGTGGATAAATGCTGTACCATCTTTTCGCGCAAATGTGGGTAGGGCTATGCACCATTGTAAGCATTGCGGTTATGTAACAATTTGGCAACATCCAGTTCTTGGTCTCTTTGTCCACCCAACATCCTTCCAAATCTAACTCAGCAGAGCCCTCAGCCCACCCCTGAATCTCTTCGGTCGTGGCCTCAGCCTGCATTTCTTTGACTGTGGCAACTCCATTCTCTATCATACAAGGTACTTCCTCAGTCTGTACTGTCATCATTTTATTTCCCAAATCTGTGGCTGTTTGTTTTGCAATCCTGTCTGCAAATGCGTTTCCCTCTCCCACTTTACATGTTACTTTTTTATGCGCCTCGCATTTCACTATAGCTAGGCGCTTTGGAAACGTGAGTGCAGACAGCAATCGCACAATGAAAGGCCCATGCTGAATCTTGGCCCCATGTGATGTCAAGAAACCACTCTCAGCCCAGAGTCAGCCAAAGTTATGAACCACGCCAAAGGCGTACTGGCTGTCAGTATAAATGTTCACATTCAAATTCTCAGAGATTTCACAGGCTCGGGTCAGTGCTAATATTTCTGCAGCTTGTGCCAAATTGTAGGGGATTCTTCTGCTTTCTACAACACTCTCTAGGGTAGTAATTGCATATGCGGCCGTTGATGTGCCATCAGGTAATTTAAAACAAGAGCCGTCACAAAACAACTCCCCATCTGGCTCTTTTTGTGGGATGTCGCTCAAGTCAACTCTTCCCTTTGTTTCTTCTTCAGTGACCATTAAACAATCATGGGGTGGTGATTCGTTGTCACCAATTTCTGCTATGGGCAGTGGCATTAATTCTGCAGGATTCAATGTGCTACACCTCATAATTTGGATGTGGGGTGCAAACAAGATGAGCTCATATCTTGTTAGTCTAGCAGAAGTGAGGTGTTGCGTCTGTTTTCTATTTAATAGAACGTCTATAGCATGTGGCACCATCAGAATTAAAGTGTGCCCCAATACCATTCCTTCCGTTTGTTTCACTGACGCAGCAGCCGCTGCGATGGATCGCAAACATCGTGGTAGTGCGCACGCTACAGCGTCCAGCGCGCAAGAATAATAGCCGCACGGCCTATTCCTTCCACCTTGTTCCTGTGTCAAAACCGCCAATGCACATCCTTCACTCTCGCTCACAAATAATCTAAAGATCTTTTTATAGTTAGGAGTGCCTAAAACTGGCGCAGCACACAATGCAGCTTTCAATTGTTCAAACGCTTTCTGACATTCCTCATCCCACTGTAGAGGCATCACTGCATCCTTTTTAGTTAACTTTATCATCGGCTTCACAATCAACGCAAAATTACTGATCCACTGCCGACAATAAGAGGCCATGCCTATTACAGCTCTCACTCCTTTTTGAGTTTTTGGAATAGGCATACTAGAAATACTTTCTATGCGTTCTGGTGTTAATCTTCTCCCTTCTTTCGAAAGCAGGTAAGCCAAATAAGACACTTCCTTTTGATTATACTGGAATTTCTTCAAACTTGCCTTGTGACCATGGGTCGCTAGGTGTGTCAATAGTAATATAGTACTTTCTTTGCAGATCTCTTTTGAGTCAGCAGCTAGTAATAAGTCATCTATGTACTGCAAGAGTACGCAACCTTCGGGTAATTCTAACATGTCTAGCTGCTCTTTTAGCGCTCTGCTGTAAATGCTCGTGCTTTCTGTGTATCCTTGTGGAATGCATGTGAATGTGAATGATCAACCTCCTAGAGTGAACGCGAACAGATATCTACTGCTTTTATCCACTGGAATGCTAAAGAACGCGTTCTTCAAATCAACTACACTGAAGTATTCTGCAGTGGCCGGTATCATTTTCAGTATTGTTGTGACATCTGGGACCAAAGGGAATTGTGGGTCTACCACTTTGTTCAATGCGCGCAGATCAATTATGAAACGATATGATACTTCATTGCCTACTTTCTTGTAAACTGGAAGAATCGGGCTGTTGCACGTGCTACCTGCAATTTCTTCAACCACCCCCAATCTCACTAGGTCAGTAACAATACTCTTTAAACCCTTCTCACCTTCAACAGAAATTTTATACTGAGGAATTTGTGGTAATGTAACACCTTCTTTCAAAGTTATTTTTGCTGGCTCTATTTTCAAGCATCCTACATCGTTATCATGCATTGCCCACAGACAAGTTGGTACTCTACTTAGCTCTTCTGGTAACGCTTATGACATAAATTCCGTCACCGGTGCATCGTGAGGCCACATCGTGAGGAACACCCCATCTGCCGTACAATGTATAACTGCCCCCAATTTTCTCAACAAATGTAATCTTAGCAAGTTCTCCCCACAATTTTCTGTCAGAAGAAATAGACACTGTTCCGTAAATGGTCCTATTGTAATCGGGACAGCTTCGGACATGGGGTTAATTACTGGTGTACCTGCGAACCCTACAGAAACATTCTTTTGCCCCGACAGTGGGATCTCCGAAACCAAGTGGTGGTCTATCGAACACTTCTGCGCCCCTTTATCTTCAATGAAATGGTGCTCCTTATTCCCGACTCTCATTTCTACGTAGGGTCCTCTCTGATTCACGGGAATAGACACTGGTTCCGATCCCTGCGTGGGCTGTCCTATTGGGAAAATAACACATTGTCCGATGTGTAGTCACCGCTGCTGCTTTAATACGTGTTTGGCTGTGTATCAAAAATATTCCCATTTCCCCCTCGGTGTCCTCCACTCTGATAATTTCTCTGTTGGCCCTGCCCACCCTGATTTTGGTTCGGAACACTTTGGTTCAATGCCTGGTTCTGTTGCGCTTGGTTTTGACCATAGGGTTGGTTTTTAGTACCTCTATTGGTATATCCCTGCTGCTGCTGCATGCTATTTCTGCTTGGGCCATTTGACCCGTGATGTCCTCTATGAGGCCTTCTCTGGCCAAACCCACCTCTATTCTGTAGGTGCGGGCAATGCGCTCGCCAGTGTCCTTCCTCCTTACAGTACGCACATTGATTTACTTCCAATGACACCCCGTGCATATTTTTCAAATTTCCCCTGCCTTGTGCATTTCCTCTACCTCTATTGTATCCAATGACCTGCTGCAGTAACACTCTCGTTTTTAAATTTTCTCTATCCTTCACCTCTCTTTCTTTCGCCACATTTACCCTGTTCTCGTAATATTGGGCTATGATCAATATCTCACTCACCGGTTTTGCTGCCCAGGAACTTTCCGACGTCATTAACATATCTTGAATTGGTGATATTAGTCCCCTCACATATTTGTCAACAAATAGCCTTTTCCCCGACTCTGTGCTCACATCCTGCCCACTGAAGTCTGTGAATACTCCTTCAAATCTATTGTAATAATCCGTTACTGGCTCATCCTTGCCCTGTACACATGTAGTTAATTTGTCCCACTGAATCCTTTTTTCTGGAATTGTTTCCCTCAATCTCTGCAATATCCGTTCTGGTAGATCTGCCATGCGGGTTCCCAGATTTTCCCCTACTTTTCTATTTTTGTCCTCCAATTGTAACTCTGCCCATGTGGCGCCAAAAGCCCCCACGTCATCTACCGTCCTCATCTGTTTCCATATATCTGCTGGCAAAATGACTGGGATAATCAAATCTATATCGCTCATAGTAAGCACTGCTGATCTCAAGGTTGACTCTACTTCCTTGTAGAAACCTGCAGGATTCTTTCTTATATCGGGAATCATCTGTTTTTATAGTATTCACCTCTTGCCTGGAAAAGGGGACATGCACATACTGGGCGGTGAAATGGGCTGGTGTTACCTGCACTCCTACTGTACCCGTCGCAGGGATCTCTACTTTTGGTACAAACGTGGGCGGAACCTCTCTCATTGGAAATGCCCCACTCACGATCCCTCCCCCTTCTCTTAGGTTCAATAGTATTCCTAAATCCAGTTATAGGCCCGTTTCTCCTGTACTTCGCTCGAATGCTCTCTTGTATACCGCTAGTATCTCAGGTGGGCTGGCCTTATTATTTTTTATATCCTTCTCTATCAAATCTTCAGCCATCGATTGCAGTGCCTTTCTTTTCATTGGCATGGAATATTCGTCAAATATGTCATGTATGACCATTGTTGGGATACTAGGATTCGACACCCACTTTATCGCTTCTCGTATACACACTTTCAGCTTGTCGCCCCTCTGTACAGATGACATTGAATGTCTCTGCTGTAGGTATGGTTCTACCGTCCCTCTCCCATCTCTTCTAATATCCCAACCCCTGTATCCAGGTGCAGCAAACATTTCGGCATGCTCATTATCCAACTCATTTTTAAGATCAAAAAGTCCATTCACATGGTCCTTTACTTCTTCATCTTTTATTCTATAACATGCTAATTGGTTCAAATCTAACAATCGTTGTGGCAGTAATTTCTCAAGTAACTTTTTCCATTTTCCCACCAAAAATGTCCCCATGCATTCCAACACTACCTGTCTCTCGTTGCTTCTTCGGTACCCATACAATGAGGCCAATGCTGCCATCCCATCATTTCCTTCAATGTACTTTTCACCCTCTTGCTGTAATTCGATCTTTCTTTCTTTGCTGATCGCGCTTCGAGTTACTTGTCCGAATCCTGTTCCTTCAGCCCTGCCTCTCGCCTCCCCGGTCTCAATTTCGACTTCGGGAGGGGCGGATGGTGCAGAATCTGTCTCTGGAGCGGGAGGTGCGGATGGGACAAGTGACACAGGTGGCATCTGTGAAGGGCCTTCCTGGGTGCTGGGAAATTGTGTGTCTGCGGTCTGCGCTTGTGGGAGGGCTCGAGCTGTGGGTGGGGCTTGGGTTAATGCTTGCGTGAGGGGAAGTGCTTGGGCTTTAGGAGAGGGTATGAGAACTACTGGTTGGGCCTGTGCAGTCACTACTGGCGTGTTTGGTTTTGATTCTGGTTTTGGGCCTCGACCCATATTAGTTAGCAAATGTTCCATTAATTCGTCTGCTATGTGTAGTTCCCGCTGCGGGTATACTCCTTCTATGTTCATTTGCTCACGTCTCCCTTAGACTTGCCGTCCACTCCTCCTCCTCCTTTTCTTCCGCTACCTCAACCTTCTACTGTCTACTCCTAAGTCGGAGCATTGCTTCGTTCCTCCAATCCTTGACAGTCTCAAAAGCTGCGGGTCGCGCTTTTTTCCTAATCAGCACCCTTTCTAGGTTATCTATCCTCGCAATCTCAAAACTACCATTAATTGGCCACTGATGGTCCTGTTGCTTTCTAGTTTGCCTATGCCAAATTTCACAAAATATTATCGCACCCACACCATATTTTGCATACATGTCATAAGCCGGCGTTCCCCCAGGCGGTGCACTTTGACCATATTCCAAGGACTGTCTACCACAGAGGAAAAGCCCAGCTAAAGTGGACAGTACTCCAGGCATGTTTTTAACCTTCCCCTTTGGTTAGCTAACCTTTACCTGGACGTTTGAATTTGCAAAATCAACACTCTACCAAAAATCAGGTTTTTGTTTGAATCAGGGAATGACTCACCTGATAAAACAAGTCGCCTGTCCTAACACAACCTCTCCCAACGTTTCTCTGGCCTCTGCCTCATTTCGGGGCCCTCGCCTCCTTTGCCCTCTGGCCCGGTACGTCGATCAGGGATCAGATGTGTGCAGATCTGCAAAGGAATCTCTCCTCACTTCTACAGGGCGTCCCGTACACCTCTTGATCCCGGCTCAATCGTCCCGTCCTCGCCATTCTTCCGCCTTTACTCCGTTACAACGTATACGATAGGGAAAGTGGGGGAGGGTCCCTATTCGGGAGCCATCTTGAAAGGGGCCTCTAGGGGTCCCTCGGGATATGGAAACAAGGCAATAGCCATACACGAAAAGATGCGCCAGACACGAGGTTCAAATTCACAATGCTAGGGTTTATTGCAAGCAAAAATAGTCCCAATTGGCCAACTGTGGTCTCACGCCCCGCAACGTGAGTTTCCTAGACGTCGAGGGACGCAAGAGAGTGAATTACGTACATAAGTTACATATATACAAAATACATATCATACAATCAGCTATGTCATGTTTAACACCCTCCTTTATTAAGTTTCTTTGAACTCGGGATGACGATGGACATTTCCGACGGGTATGACAATTATGACACTTTCGATGTCTATTCTAGTAACAATGTGCAATTAGAAAGTGCGGAGGCATCTTTTAGTTGTTGAACAGAACACGGTGGTTCTGTTCTTGGAAGCAAGCTGCACACGGGGGAAGAGTCACATTCCAAGCTTTGCTATCTATGAGGTACTATTCGTGTCCTGGGAGCCGACACGCTCTAAAGGGTTTTGCGAAGGGGGGGGGCATAAGAAGAGCATAATTCAAGCCTTTAGCTGCTTTATTCTAACATATTCTACCACAGTACGAGGCTGGCTGGCAGCTGTGAAATGATTAAATGCCCTGCAGCTCTCGCTCAAGGCTACAGAGAGGAAGCATTGGCATTCCTTTCTGGGCTACTCATGAGGAGTTTGAACAAACTCCTCAGTCCCGCGACCTTGCCCTTTCATATTCAGACAACAATGTTAACAGTTGAGCAGAGTAAGCAGAATCCGCAAGAATTGCAAGCTGCAAAGCAGTTTTAGACAGAAAGCAATGCGCAATGGTTAACAAGCAAAATGGCGATTCTTGCTACGTTTAAAATGGCCGCTTGTTGGTCAAGCATAGCAGTCTGTATTTTCTATAATTCGGTGCATAAGACGGTTGGCCTACGGCCATCAAGTTACGTCTGTCATTCAAATGAAGGGTATTCACTTTTCCAGATTGACACCATAGCCCTGAGAACTCACAAATCACTTGAGAATCATGTACACTGTAAAAGACTTGGCGAGGAGGAGGGCCGTGGGTCAAAAGACTGTTGGGTAGACTGTCAGGAAGTTCCAACAAAGTATGGGTGGTAGTGTCAGAGCCTGAGCAAGCCGATGAGGTTCAGCGGATGTTAAAGGCCCTACTCCACTGGGAGAGGACTGGCCTCGCAATTTTGAAATGAAAAAAATACTCAACTACTGGTTGAGGAGTTATTCAATCCAGAAGACTGTGTGTTGGAGGCACAGGTGTCTCCTTTTTCCGATGGATTGAATGTGAGAGGTGTGAGTGGCACCCTGGAGTTTGAACGGGACCAGGAAAATTATTCTGGTCCTGAGGGGCTGTGGTTGTAGCAGGTCTAGGAGGCTCAATACCTGAAATGATGACTCAGTCAGATGTGGGGGATGGTGAGGTGCTGGTGGTCCCAAAGAACCTTAAGAACTTGATGGATTCTCACTACCTCCCTACTATCGTCACTGCCTTAAGTGACCTAATAACTTTAGCTATATGTGGAGAACTGGAGAAGAGTGCCCTGGAAGTCAACCATGAAGGCATTCTGTTAACTTTAACTAATGCTAAGAATCCAGAATCACTGCTGCAGCTGTAAAGCACTGTTTTTTTCTGACACGTGTAATGCCTACTCACCCTATTACACAGACTAAAAGTTCTTGTACTCAGGAAGGCAATAATGCACACCTAGACCAACAATTGGAATATAATTGTCTCTTTACATGCCCTTTATTCACACACAATACACATACAGATAACTATTGGAATAAATCCAATTGGCTATATATACAATTGGTTATACATAAACACACAATAGTTACAAAGGGTCTACATCACCATTAGTGTAGTTGTAGGAGAAAACTTTATCCCGGCCACAATGACACTACCCAGTCCCGAGGCAGGTAGCCAGAGAGATCACAAGTACTAACGGGACTGGAGTGGAGCGTTCTCCCTCTCAGTGAGACGTCAGACAGAGAATTGGAACCCCGGTTCATGATGTCTCACTGAGACGTCATGGCCCGGGGTTCTAATTCTCTCTTTACATTCTGGATACCTCTCTTCTTATGGGGTAAAAAATCCCCGCCCCCGACCATGTCTTTGTATTTCATGTCCACAATGGAGGTGATGGTGTCATGGTCCTGGTGGTACTGGGTGTCGATGCTGTCACGGTCCTGGTGGTACTGGGTGTGGATCTGCACAGGGGTTTGGTTGTAAGGACTGGCCCTCATGCGAGGAATTGGTGGATGCCTACATGGATCCAGTGGCTGCACTGGTGGTACTTTCTGGGCCTCTCTCACCCTCCTTCTCCTCCTCTGTCTCCTCTGATGTGCTGGTTGTAGTTGTTGGTCATGGAGTGGCAATGCAGGCATGTCCTCCAGCCACGAGTTAGCACCACCAAGTGTGATCATTTTGGTGTAGGAAGGGGTGTGGTGTGTGGGTGTGCTCCTTTTGTGCTTGGCCAGGCTCCATTGCCTCCACCGATGCTGATTGTGTGCACCTGTGGCATTTGGAAAAACAGCAGTTTGCTTTTAACGTGTGCTCCGCGATGCCGGTGATGCCAGTATCGCAGTATCCCTAATTACCACCTTTGAGATGCCGGTAGGTGCATGTCCACATGGCTTGTGATGTCCTCCTGTTAGCGGTATCCTGGTATTGCCGGCCTGAAGGGGCACGTTCCAGTGCACATGCCGGTATGGAAGGGTACGGTCTCAGCGGTGGCGCTGACACCAGGATGTCTACTCGTAATAGGCCGGAGCAGTAAGCGGTGCCGGTATTCCCTTACCGGCATCGTTTTTTCATCACCGCGATTCTCATAATGAGGCCCATTGTCTTATCAACCACAAGTCTGGTAAGCCATGATGTATTTGGGAGGGCTGTTTCGAGAATATATATACCGAATGAAGGGTCCACTGCTAGACTTACTTGATAGTTGTACCACAACATTGTCCCAATCGAATGATGTCATTTTCTTTTTGAGACAATATTCTATCTGCTTTATATTAATTGCAGACATAGCAAGATCACAACCACCCTCCATTTATCAAATATGGTAAATAATTTCCCCATACACCGATCCGTACATAATTGTCTAAACCCAAAAAGGTTTTAAAATAGTGAACCATAATTGTACTATTATTCAATGTCATTAAGTCCACAGAACAAATGAAAGACAAGGGTGGAGGAAATGCAGGTTAGCTCAAACTCAAGATAAAAAGATTCCACAGGTATAGATTGCTGCATACGAAAAAGCCTACGTAAAATTGTTGCTTCAAATCTTTTTAACTCTAGGAGAAAGCTGTGTCCCCATATCTCTATTCCATAAGTAAGAACAGGTACGATTTTCATTGAGTTCAGGAGTAAGACTGTTTTCATTGAGAATCCGCCATTCCTTCCAATGAATGGGCTTACTGCCCCAACCGAACTCCAGCATTTTATTTTGGGTTTTCTCCCAAGGCAACTTCCAATTGGGTTTCTCATCCACTAACAGGCCTTGATAGTTGTAGGAGTACACACACTCAAGTTTTTTCTCATATAGAGACCAATTCATGTTCACAATTCTTTTGCTATTGTCCGCGAATACCATTATCTTACTCTTTTCAATATTGACTCGAAGATCATTCTGTTTAGCAAAATCACCAAGACAGTTGATCAAACTTTGGAGCCCCTTAGGTGTATAGTCTAGAAGCAACAAATCATCTACGTATCCCAATCAACGTATGCACTGTCTACTAACATTAACAGGACATAAACTACTAGATTGGAAAGACATTGCAAGGTCAGCCATGTACAAGTTAAATAGTGTGGTAGCAATAATACTGCTTTCCCCGCGTCCCACACAGCAATAATACATCCCTGCTTTACCCCTCTGCCAGTAGGGATGGATACAGAGACTTAACCAACAGCATGCAATTGTACTTTCACACTGGTCTCAGAGTGGAGTAGCATTTGCATACTCAAAAGGCCCAAATAATTTCTGCCAAAGGTTGTTTCTTATGACTGTATCAAAAGCGTCACTGAAGCCTATGAAGGCACTGTACACTTTGTTTGCTCTGCATAACCAGGCATGTTGGACTGAGGATACTAGTGTGAGCATATTGTGAGAGGTCCTGGATTTTGCTCTAAAGCCAGTTTGATATTTGCTTAAGATATCATTTTCATTCATCCAAGTGTCTAGTTCAGCTAGGAGTATTCGTGCAAAAACATTTGCACGAATATCCAAATGGCAAGTAGGCGCTGGCCCTTCTTATATACAGGCAGAATGTGGCTCTCCCTCCATGTTACCAGGAGTATTCCAGACTTCCCAATTAACATGTAGAGTAGCCACAATGCTTCAGCCCATACCTCAGCTGACATCTTCAGTAGACTGTTATTTATCCAATCGGGACCACATGTTCGTGAACTGTTTACATTTTCAATGATTTCTCTTATTTCTGAAATAGTGGTTTCTGTTTTAACTTCATCACCAGCACCTTAAGTAATTATTATGTGTTTAACTCATATTTCTTCAGGCACACAAATAATGGGAACAACACTTTTTTTGCTAGCTCTTAATGATTGCCATATGGCTACCGTATTATTGGTCATTGCTATGTGGGCCAGAGTTAACTATCGCTCATTTTCACAGCTTTTTTTGTGTTGTCGTAGCCATCATCTATATAGCATTTTAGCTTCTTTAATTTTTGTATTAACCTCAGCAGCACCATAAATCCATGTGTTGGAAGAGGGTAAGGTAGAATTAGTGTTCCTGAGGTATTTTATAATCTCAGTTGGAGGCGACTGTATTCTTAATCCATTCTATCATAGCCGAGAAAGCCTCGCTTCTCTCATTTCCACTCTTCTTTGCACCTTGACAGAGCTCAACAAACCCCAGCATTAATTGTTCAGTGGCAACTTTACCCTTGGCTAAATTTACTGGATGCCATTGGATACGGTTGCCACCATTGTTCAGAAATATGTTGCCACACTTGTCATGTGTTATCTCATTATTTGGCTTGCACGTAGTCTTGAGCAGCAAACACAGAGGTAAGTGATTGCTCTCCTCTCACGCCACTTTCCCCATATCCAGAATCCACTGAAGTCCAGTAGTATTTACAAACACAGGCCTCATTACGACCCAGGCTGTAATCTGCCGACATTACCGCCATGGCGTAATGAGCGTTTACGCCGTGGGCCGATGGCGTAAAGAGCGCCACATTACGACCCATCACGCACGAGCATTACGCCATGGTGGTATTGTAAATAACGCCATGGGGGAAAGGGCCCCTACCGGCATCGTAGGGCGAGCAAGGTGCACTTCCGCCACCGTAAGTAGCGGCCACCGTAATTAGTGGTGGCCGCAATTAGCGGTCACCATAAAAAGCAGAACCGGAAATAACGTCATTGCGGCGGAACGGGAAACAGCACGTCGGCCATCTTTAAAAACACAATCCATTGCCATCCTTCCGAACAACACCAGATCCAACCCTGACACCTGTCCCAACCCATCACCCACCCATTCAACCACCCAAAAATGCCTAAAGTTGTTAACAAGGCATGTGACCGCCAGCGCCAGGAAAGATTTACCCGGGAGGAACTCTGCATGCTTGCGGAGACCCTGCAAGACAATGCAGCTGTTGTTTTCTCGCCGGAAATGACCAGGCCGGCGATAGCAAAAAAGAAGGCCATATGGGCCCTGGTGGCCGAGCGCGTCAGCGCGGTGGGGACCGTACCCCGCACCCCACAGCAGTGCAGGAAGCGTTGGGATGACCTTCGCATACGGGTCAGAGCCGTCATCTCTGCGAACCGCAACCTTGCCCTGGGTACCGGTGGAGGTTCGGAATCCCCACTGAAACTCCAACGGTGGGAGGAAATATGTGCAACCACGATTGGCATGGAAGGCATTGAAGGCGTCGGAGGGATGGAAAGGGGAGTTCCGACATCAGGCGATGAAGGTAGGTGCCTCAAACAAGACATGCCATAGTCACTGCAGTCCATTCATGTGTAGCACAATGTTGCCCTAGAGTGTAAATGCAACACATTAGCTGGACACTGCCCACAGACACATGCGAACTCCACCCTGTATACACTGCTGGCACCCACATACCTCCATCCACATTCCACACAAAAAGGAGACAACCTGAATGGCCCTGCCTGAAATCTGCCTCATCTACTGACCAGAATCATGTCAATCATTGTCATTCCAAAGTCCGCAGACCCATCAATAACGCCCTCCCTCCTTTGCTCCACCACAGGCACAGAATCACACCCCGAGGACCAGGACACCCCTGCGACGAAAAGAGCCAAGAAGGCCAAGAATACCATCCCCGCACCCTCAATCTCAGCTGCAGTGAGGCAGACCCCACAACAAGCAGAATCCACTGCAAGCAAATCGGACGGCCCACCGGCGAACACCCCAGTAGGCAGCAGGCCAGCAGCAGCAGCACCACCTGTACCAACTTTGCCTGCCACAGAAGGCACCGGGTCTGCGGCCAGCAGCAACATGGGTGAAACAGCTGCAATTGCTGCATGTTCAGACTCTGACATTGAGGAGCACGACGTCAGAAGCCCCACTGACCTTCTACATTCCCCCTGTTTGTCAAATGTCAGCCCCAATGAGGATCACACACAGGGGCACACAGAGGAAGAGGAGTGGCCTTCTACCCCATGCCCAGTTCTTAGTCCACAGGAGGGGAGCAGCCCCTCCATCACACCACCAGCACTGGACATGGCCCAGCAGGGGCAGCAGTCCCTCGAGGACATCATACAACGGCAGCAACATCTGTCCACGCTGCTGACTGAGCATGCTGCGGAATGTGTGGGGGCTAGGGCAACCATTGAACAGGCCACGAGACCCTTAGGGCCGAAATTGCGCAGAGCACTGCCACCCTGAGGGATGCTATGCAGGCCATGTCAAGGGACATTTGTGGCGAACTTGCCGGGTTGCGTCGTGTGCTCACTGAGCTCTCCCACACCCTACAGGACGTGCATGCACGGGAGCAGGCAGGGACATCCTCCGCTGCCAGTTCTGCACAGAGCAGCCCCGTCCGACGTTCCGGACGGAACCTGTGCTCCACAGCCAGGGGTGCCCCGGGGGCCGGGAGAGGGGGCTCGTAACAGCCTGTGGCCACTGTCACAGGCATCTGTAGACACATGGGGTGTGTTGGGGTTTGCAGGGGGGAGGGGGGAGGTGGGAGGGGGTGTGTTGGGGTGTGCAGGGGGAGGGGGAGGTGGGAGGGGGTGTGTTGGGGTGTGCAGGGGGGAGGGGGAGGTAGGAGGGGGTGTGTTGGGGTGTGCAGGGGAGGGGGGAGGCGGGAGGGGGTTTGTTGGGGTGTGCAGGGGGGAGGGGGGAGGTTGGAGGGGGTGTGTCACACAATTTATGATTGAAATACACTTTTTCCTTTTCTGAAATGAAATGTGTGGACATTTTCATTGCATATGTGTGCTTTATTGGTGTACAGTCCACAGTGTGCATTTCCCAGAGACACACAGTGCCCCAAGTGCAGTCTCCATGAAATACACACCAGCCGTGTGTGCTAGAAGCAGTGGTCGATGATATTTTGACGCATTTCACGCCCCTCCTGTGCATCGCCTCCTCCATGAGGTGCCGCCCCATCTGCACCCTCCTCATCCTCATCGTCAGGTGGTTGCAGTTCTACGTCAGGGGGCAGGGGCACATTCCGTCTGACGCACATATTGTGTAGCATGACACATGCCATGACAATCTTTGCCACCTTCTCATGGCGGTACAGGAGTGCCCCACCAAACCTGCTGAGGTATCGGAACCGTGCCTTCAATAGGCCGAATGTCTGCTCTATGACCATGCGGGTACGTGTATGTGCACGGTTGAAGTCCTCCTCGTGTTGGTTCTGCGGGTTCCGGACTGGTGTAAGGAGCCACCTGTATGTAGGCGAGAATGTATGTGTCAGTCATGACGTCTGATCAAGAACATGATGTGCCACCATGGCGTGCATCCAACTGTTACTTTGGCTCACTTCTACATGCACTAATTGATTCACACAATGCAACCAGTATATGCTCATGGCTCTCATGGCCTGTTTTGCATGCCATCACCCAATGTATGCAGAGGGGTGGAGTGCATTGTGAGTGCCCATCCACTGTGCCGTTTGGTTAGTTGGCCTGGCACATGTCCTGTGATGGCAATGCGCACATCATTGCAACATTGCTGTGGGCCTCATCATGACCCCAGTGAGCAATGCTGATGTAGATAGGGACATTTTGGGGGCCCTGCTGTCTGTGTAATGGTGTGTTGATGTTTCTGTCCGTCATGTGCCTCCTTCGTGGGCAGTTATGGGGGACAGGCCTATCGGTTGATGGTGTTTGGTGACGTGCATCTAGGTGAATTTCATTGTTGACAATGTGGTCTGAATTGGTAGAATGCACTTGCAGATGGTTGTGTCATGGTTGGGACACAACCTCATTCACATGGTAGGGCTGCATACTTTGGGTATTGGCTTTACTGGTGTTGGGTGGAGTTTGGGTTGCTTTAGGGTATCATCTGTCTCCGTTCTCTCTGCTACTCACAGCCAATTGGAGTATGCATCATTCCCCCCCCTTTCAGCCAGGTGGAGTATGCATCATTCCCCCCCCTTTCAGCCAGGTGGAGTATGCATCACCCCCCCTTTCAGCCAGGTGGAGTATGCATCATCCCCCCCCTTTCAGCCAGGTGAGGTATGCATTGGTACGTCATTCACCTACCCACTTCACATTTCCATGGTCATGACATTGGACTCACCGAGTAGCCAGGATCTTGGGCCTGTATGTCGCTCCATGTAGCGTGGTATTGTGGAGTTCCTCAGGACCATAGAATCATGGGTTGATCCGGGCAATCGGGCACAACAATGTGTGATGATCTTGTTGGAGTCACAGACCATTTGCACGTTGATTGAGTGGAACTGTTTCCGGTTGCGGTACGGTACCTCCATGGCACGTGGAACCACCAATTCCACATGGGTGCAGTCAATGGCACCAATGCAACCAGGTATGCCGGCTAGTGCATGGAAACCCACTTTGGTGTTTGCAATCTCCTGGGCAGTCCGTGGTAATGAGATGTGGTCGTCTGTGTGCTTGAGGATGGCATCGAGCACTTGTATGAGTGTTCGTGAGAATAATGGTTGTGAAATGCCATGCAAGTGCCCCACTGTGTGCTGGTAGGTGCCTGTGGCCATGAAGTGAAGTACAGACACTACCTTCAGTAGGGGTGGGATGGCGGTTGGAGTTTCTATCATGCTGACGATGTCGTTGTGTGTCATGTCTACGATGGCGGTGATGGTGTCCCAGTCCAAACGGTACAGGGTGTGGATCTGCTCAGCAGTGAGGTTGAATTGATTGGCTCTGATGCGTGGGATTGGGGGCTGCCTGCGTGGTGGCACTGGCTGTGCTGGTGGGGCTTGCTGGGCCTGCCTTGCCCTCCTTCTCCTCCTGCGTCTCCTCTGTGCTGCCTGTTGTTGTTGTTTCTGTTGTAGCACTTGCATTGCTATCAGGTCCTCCAGCCCCAACATTGCTAGTCGTATTGGTATCATTGTGGAGTGTGACTGGGTGTGGGAAGGAGTGGGGTGTGCTCTTTTTGTACTTCCTGAGTCTGTATTGCCTTCACCTGTGCTGTTTCTGTGCACCTGTGGCAGCTGCATTCACTTTACATGGCCATTTACGGTTGGTACGCGATGGCGTAATTAGCACCATGGCGGTAAGGTACTTAACGGGCTGGGTGATGGCGTTAGGTGCATGTCCGCTTGGGTCGGCATTCGCGTACTTTTCCGCCATGGCGCTAAGTACGGTGTGGGAGGTCGCATGCGTGCGCCCTTGGCGCAATTAGCAGCAGCGTTAACTACGATGCCGCTAATGGCATCGTAGTTAACAGTCACGGGTCATGATCGGAGCTAGCAGAAAACGATGGCGGTAACCATTTACCGCCATTGTTTTTCACTTAGCGCCAGGGTCGTAATGAGGCCCATAGTCAAGAGTAGAGACAATCTTCCCTAGTCCTAAAGTCAATCCCTCCAGAATATCAAAGCAAGTAATGTATTCAGGTATGGGAACAATCAACACTTATTCCTTTTTAAATTGCCAATTTTCATGTCCACTTTTGTTTGAACTGTGAGGGTCTCTTTTCCTCCCAGTCCACTAATGGTAAAATGTCTGCCATTAAATCTCAAAGGATTGCCATGAATCAAGGAGACCTCCGCCCCGTTATCAATCAAAGCTCGAACCTCTTGCATATTTCCTGATTGCTAGAATAATTTCACATTCACATGAGGTCGTCTGTCTACCTTAATCCCGGCAGACGCTACTGGAGTTTGACCACAATCCTATTTGTATTTCAAATGCATGTATCTGGACTCTGTCTCCAACATCGCACTCACAACCTTTCGTAAATCAGCATCGGTTGTGATATGGTGAAGGCATCCCAATGGAATTGTTATCCATCTCCTCTCTGGTGGCGCAGAAGAGGACATATCCTCACTTCGCTTGTTCGCATCCTGCCGTTTCACTTTTTGATACTGCTCTTTCCCTTCAAGCTCTCGCTTTTTATACAGCTGACATATTTTGCGAGTCTCAATTCCATCAATATCTTCACGCGGTACTCTATCTTTTAGAAGGGCTAGGAACATCTCTTTTCTGGATGCATGTAAATCTCGACTATCAAACCTCTTTCCAGGGATATGTTCATCACTTCACCCCTCTCTCTCTCTTTTTCTAGGCCTTTCTTCAGTCTTGTCCCATTCGCCTAGGTCCACCAGCTGCTCAATAGCATCCACTACCTCATCTGTTAATTTACCAGTCATCCCCACCAGCGGCGTCATAATAATATTTTTGTATGCCCCGGTGGAGCTGTCCGAATGATTGTTTTTCGTGCTGAGACCGATAATGCCACTACCTCCATATGCTCTGGATCCTCAATATGGATGGCTTCTTTCATCTTTCATGGCATGCTCTCTAAGTCTTTGAATTGGCTCTCTCAGCGTGCACCACTTCTTCTCATCACTAGGCCAAGCCGATGTAATCGGATACATGCGATTACATCCATGAGCAGCTAACAGTAACAAAGATACTTGTAAATCTCTCCCTTGACCATCGGGAGACAGGCCTGCACGTAATACTTCTTGAATATGGATTTCATGGGATAATGGAAAAAATTGTTGCGAATCAGTCACTTCTACAAGGAGAGCTGCCGCACCCCCATCACATAATCTGACCATCCATGTTAACAGATGCTCACCAGCCTTCTGTTTCAATAGATACATTATTTCCCCAACCTCTTGTTGAGAATAATCATTCAACATTGTCAAATCCACTAAACCACCTCTGGGATAATTCAGATGTGGTCCAGCTCATCTATGTGTGACTGGTTAAGCAGTCACCTCCTTTCTGTTAGGTTCTGGTTTGGGCAATACCTCCATATCCGAGTCACTCTCTAATCTAGTGCTGTCAAATACATCCCTGTCCCATTGGTCAGGATCACAATCAACCTCTGCGCAGGCAATCACCATTGCTGCTTTGCAGGTATTCACTCTCCCTCTCCTTTTCTGATATTTGTATTGCTTGTATCGCTTGGCTACTGCTTGATATTTATTGGCCTTATCATGATACAATTTCATCTGAAGCTGCTGCATCACCACAATCTGTTTCTCAGCAGCCAGCTCCTTTTCCAATTTCAAAACATCTGCCTTTAACTCTACAGTCTGCTGATGTACCTTTCTAAAAGCATGCAACAAAATTCAACCTTGTCTGCCCAGTGCTGAGCACTCCTTTCCCTTTCCTATGAGTGCCTTTTGCAAGCATGCTACAACCTCGTCCGGACTGCCTCTCCTATACGCATATCCCTGTTCTCACTTAGACCTGCACCACATGCCCAAGTCTGTGCCAGTTTGTCATACGGACTATTTGTCCACCCTGGGATTGTTACTTCAGGACAATCTCTGACTGCGGAGCTTTCTTTTTTCCTAAATAGGGATCTCATGGTGTCGATAGATGTTTCTTGTCCCTATCAATAATACCTCACACACTTATACACGTCACAAACATAAAACTAAAATTGCCTTTCTGTGACCAAGCTTCAGATTCGTTTGGTATCTGGCATGAATTTAAGCACAAAGACCCTGCTCACAGCGCCATTATGTTTTACTTTTCTGACATGTGTAATGCCTCCAGAGCTACTCACCCTATTACAGGACGACACTACCCAGTCCCGAGGCAGGTAGGCCGAGAGATCACACGTACTAACGGGGTCTAGGTTGCAGAACTGTCCACGGCCGAAGGACAGTCAGCATGCATGGGAGGCAAAGAGCAGACAAATCCATACAGTAGTGGAAAAAACCATCCTCACCCCTTATCAATGCACCTGAACATCTCTGACTCCCTTCTCAACTCATCATTGAGCGAATAATACAACTATCCTTCATAGTAGCTCCTCTGTTTCATAATATAATATTGCAACCATTGCAGAATTACTGTCTGCCTTTTCACTAAGCTCACAGAAACAAAGACTTTCATTGCGGTTTGGAAGTGAATGTTCAAAATGGCCATGCACCGGCACCATGTTTTAGCTCACGTTTGCACACGCGTTACAAGCATGGAGGGAGTACAATAACATAGTTCTTCATGATGAATAACGCTGACCCAAATCAATGGATTAGCAGTCTTGGAAAAGTGACAGATGCTAAATTCTTGGAGGGGTGGAGGAGGAAGTTGTGCCATGGACATAGCCTTGACTTTGGCAAGGAACAAGCTAGTGCCTTAGACTTCCGAAACCAGGCCCCCGTCCGCTCATCCTCAGAGTACCATTGAGGGAGGTAGGGAAAACAACACCCACAAAGGCATCAGGAAGGGACCACTCCACTGAGGGGGGTTTTGAGGCCTCCATAGCTGTGCATAACAGCTCCACGGGTCACCTGGATTTCCTATCTGCAAAGGAGAAGGGGGAGCTGTGGAAATATCCCTAAAGACGGACAAAGCTAGAAATGAAAAAATGATTCAGCTGTTGGACTCAGAATGCTTAACCCCTTCAGCCAATCAGACATACCAGCCCAAAATTGCCATAAAAGCAAAATCCAAGGATGGAGGGGTGTGAACTCCAGACTCTCCCAAGGCATTTGAAAAAATGTTGGGAGATCTTGAGAAGGCCATCCTGATTCCAAACCACACTGAAAGGAACGGTGAGGGAGAGAGGGAATCATCCTCTTTTAACTCATCAACATCATCAAATTCCTTGTTTTCAATAGAGGAACGTACACAAGAAAGAAAGGCTTGAGAGAGTAGGTGCTCAGTCGAAGCCCCATCTATGCCGGACTTGTTTAGTACTATGTCTACCTTGACCATCTCCCTGGCCCAATTTTTGAAAGTTTATGAAAACATGAATGACAACATCAAGGATCAAGCCACTTTAATGGCGATGTTACATTCTAAGATGCTATTTATCAAAGTTTACATTACAGCTGCAAAGGAGGATGTAGCTTTGAGACCAAACAAGCCTCCCTGGCAGTGCCAATGGAAGAAGGCACCCTAAGAGAGCGCACTCGTATAAACTTAGTAACCCATGATGAAGTGCAGGGAGACCAACACTTCTGGTATTGGTGAAAACAATGGTAGCTAGTATTGACATCTCATGCCAATAGGAGACGGTAAATAAGACCAAAGCTGAGAGAGACTCCCGTTGCCGAATTTTTGGAGATGTCAATATTGTAACCAAAAATACCTGCATTGTAAATACAAGCAGTCATGGGGGCTCGGCCAACCCCGTCCCTAACATCCTGGAAGGGAAGGCAGTGAAAGCGAGCGACATTGACAACTTTCCAGATCAGGACCTGGCTCAAACATCAAAGTCCTACCCACCTTTGGTCAAAAATGCTGAAAATGAATGCACAGAAATCGGCATGCCTCAAAGACAAAATAGAAACTCTAGTATAAATGAAGATT
Source organism: Ambystoma mexicanum (assembly GCF_040938575.1). NCBI lineage: Eukaryota > Metazoa > Chordata > Amphibia > Caudata > Ambystomatidae > Ambystoma > Ambystoma mexicanum. Next base: position 770,974,375 of record NC_090923.1, on the reverse strand, counting down.
GAACAATTTACACAAGTTTTTGAGAAACTCTATTGAGCCTAATTACAACACTGGAGTCTTGTGAGAAAAAGAAAAGGAAAAAAAAAGAAAAAACAAGAAGAAACTCGAGGAACATTGGAGACAAAACCCTGAGCCACTTGCAGAGGAAAAAAGAATGAAGGTGAACCAGGAGATGTCCTCTTCAAACCCTTAAATGGGCATGTCAATGTATTCAATCAAAGAGAAAGAGATCCAGTGTGAAAAAAGGCAAACCGCAGATGTAAGATTCATTCCAAACCAGAAAAGCACCCCCAGGTACCCCCCCCTCCCCGAATCTCTCTACCAAACTCCAATCTCTCTACCAACATCCACCCATTCCCCTGCTCTCTCTACCCCCACGCTCTCTACCCCAAGCCATCATACCCCCACTCTCTCTACCCCACCAAACCTACCACGACTCTCTCTACCCCATCCATCCTATCACCACTCTGTCTACCCCAACCCACCCCTGCTCTCTCCACCCCCGACCACCCACCCGAACCCACTCTCACTACCCATCTACCATATCCACACCCTCTCTACCCACACACTCCCCACTCCTATCCTCTCTACCCCCACCAATCGACCATACTCCCACTCTATATACTGCCACATATTCACCCCACCCCCATTCTCCCTACAGCCACCCACCCCTACCCTCTCTACCCCACCCAACCTACACCCACCCTCTCTGCCTCTAGCTACCCCAATCCCACCCTCTCAACCCCCACCCACCCTAACCCCACCCTCTATACCCCACCCTCTCTACCCCTTACTCTCCATACCCCCACTCTCTGTAACCCCCATCGACACTACCCAAACTTGCTATACCCCATCCACCATCCTTCCCCACATTCTCAACCCCAGCCACCCACCCTACCCCCACTCTCTCTTCCCTTAACTGCTCTCTGTACCCCCACCCGACTTACCCCTGCTCTCTCCACCCCAACCACCCACCATAACCTGCTTTCTCTACCCCATCCACCCTACCCACACTCTCTACCCCCACCCTCACTATCCCCATCCACTACCTTGCCCCACCCACCTACTCTTCCCCGACTCTCTCTACCGACACCCTCTCTACAGAAACCCACCCACCACCTACACTTTCTCCTGAACCTCACCCACCCTACCCCCTCTCTCTCTACTCCAACAACCCACTATCCCCACTCTCTCTACTGCAACCACTCTCTCTACCCTAACCCACCCTATGCCCACCAAATATCCCCATGCTCTTTACCCTCACTGACCCTACCCCCACTCTCTCTACTCCTAACTACCTTACCTCCACTCTCCCTACCCGCACCCACCCTATGTCCATGTTCTCTACCCCCACTCACCATACGCCCACTCTACCCTCAAATACACACCCAACCCCACTCTCTCTATCCTCACTCTCTGTACCCCCACTCACTCTACCCACCCTCTCTCTCAAAGCCCTATCCTCATTTCCTACACCCACTCAACCCCCTCTCACTTTACTCCCACTCTCTCTACCCCATCCTACCCCTGCTTGCTCTACACCAACTGACCCTACCCCCACTTTCTCCACCCCATCCGCCCCTCTCTCCACCTCATTAACCCACCCACCCTACCCCCACTCTCTCCACCTCATCCACCCACCCACTCTACCCCCACTCTCTCCATCCCACCCCTCCACCCAACCTACTGCCACTCTCTCCATCACCACCCACCCGCCTTACTGCCACTCTCAAGACCCCCACCCACCCACTCTATCCTAACTTTCATCCCCCCAGCCCACCCTACCCCACTCTTATCACCCAAATCCCACTCTTTGGAATGGCACCCACCCTACCCCCACTCGCTGGAACCCCACTGACCCACTCTGCCCCCACTCTCTCCAACCCCACCCATCCACCCTCCCCCATTGTCTCCACACCCACCCCCACCCACCTTACCCCCACTCTCTCCACACCCATCCAACCTAACCTCGCTCTCTCCACTCCCACACACCCATCCTACCCCACCCACCCAGACTACCCCAACTCTCTCTACTCCACCCTCCCAACCCCCTTACTCTCCACCCTACGCTCTACCCTCTGAACCCCCCACTCACTTTACCCCCCACTCTCTGGACCCCCAAAGAGCAAATCCACCCTAGCCCACTCTCTGGACCATAACCCACCCACCCTACCCCACTCTCTGGACCTTGTGCCACCCACTCACCCACCCTACCCCCACCCTCTCTACCCCAGCAATCCATCCTACCCTTATTCTCTCTACCCCCCACCCATCCCATCCACCCTACCCCCACTCTCTGGACCTCCATCCACACACCCTGCACCCACTCTCTCTATTGGAGCTCACCCACCCTACCCCCACTCTTTCTACCCCCACTCACCATGACACTCTCTATCTACCCCACCATATCTCCCCAGGCCCTGGCTTTCTCCTCCCCACCCACCCTACCACACTCTCTCTAACCCACCAACCCACCCTAACCCCACCCACGCTAACCCCTTCGCGCCTTGAAACACTTGTGTATAGGCGCGTTACAAATGCCATATCATATCATATCATAACCCCACTCTCTCTAGTCATACATACCCTACCCCACACTCATTCTACCCCACACACCCAATTCAGACTCTCTCTACCCTCACCCACTCTACCTCTTCACCCACCCTAACCCACCCACCCTACCAACTCTCTATACCCACACCCACCCTCCTCTCTCTCTATCCCCAACCAACCTACCTCCCTCACTCTACCGCATCCCATCCTTCCCCCTCTCTCTATGCTCAACACTATCACCTCTCTTTACCACCACTATCCACTGTAAGCCTTTATTCCCCCACCCATCCTATCACATCCTACTTCCTCCTTTACCCCACCGTTCTTACCCCTTCTCCCTTTTCCCTCTCATCCTTCCTCTTACACTCTCACTTTATTTCTTACTCTCTCACTCGCACACTTTCTTGTTCATATTTCCTTTCGCCCATCATTGATGGCATGCTCTATCAGTGTCTTCCTCACGTTGCCCCATGATCTATTCCCCTACTTATTCTATTGCACACAGCGCCCCTATTACATCCCCCATTGAAATTTTGCACTCTCCTCCTTGCATCCTGGTGCCTATAAATGCAAAATGAAATGTGCAGCAGAAAACGCCAGAACTAGTGGGATTGCAAATGATTGTTTTTCGTTGTTTATATATATCACAGATTGACGCGTTGAGTGTGAACTCTGAAACCACTTTTAAAAAAAATATTGTGTGTTTGGCTTACAAAATAAACCTTACAAAAAGAAAAACAAAACAAATCACCAATACAACATTTCATCTATGATACACATGGCAATAAAATCAATACAGAGTTAACAATATAATCTTCTAACAACAATTCAAGTACGCCCTACACAGGAATGCTGAATGAGCTGTTGCTTCAAGTGCTCGTGTTGCATGACTTCACTTGTTGTCAGGCAACGTAGTATATCCAGACCTCCACAGCAACACCGCCTTGTGGTTCACGGAGCTCAAGCTACGACATTCCCCTTCTGGCGAGCAAAGGATAGGCTTGTACCAAAACATTGAAACATGTAAAGGGCTCAGCGCACAGCGCAGAGTGGTATTCATCCTGTGGATACATTCCCATATCTACGGGACCGCCGGGTGCAATACCCACATTTCACTTGATGTTCAGCACGGAATGGAGACACCAACACATCGAAGGTGCGGCTACCCTCTGGGGTGCCGCTTGCAGGGGCTCCTGCTTGTCCATCAAATAATCACGTCATGCATGGTAAGTAAAGGGAGATGGTTTCATATTCATCCGTCCATGCCCCACCGGTAACTGCCGGTAACCTCACTGTGGCATATATGGAATGCTATAGGTTTCACATTCCACATGAAGCACGTGGAACATGAATGCTAAACATCCCCTTTGTTTACATGGCATACCAAATGACCACTAACTCTTTGAAAACTACATAAATACAAATGAAAATGCAACATTCGGGCACAAAAGCAACACAAGAACAGTGGAACATGGCATACAAAATTTACAGACAACAAAACTAAAAACCTGAATACCAACTAAATACAGAAATGCATCTTCAATCTGAATTACTTGACATCTTACTCGAGGTACATAGGCATCCTGCTTTCTCTGCGAGGCCCAGCCAAACAGCAGTGTGATGAATATGGAGTCATTACTAATTCCTCCCATGTGGCCATGGAATGATAAGTTATCTTAGGTTATTTATAACGCACTTAAAACCCAGAGGTTTCTAAGCACGGACCCAGGGATTGAACCTGTGTTGCTCCGTATCTCCTTGCTTCCAAGGTTAGCATGTTGCCCCTGAGCTATCCTCCCGAGACTCGAGTATGGCAGCCGCTACCTGATCCTGACCCTGGGGCTGGCTATATGAGGGTGTATCACATGGGAACAGAGAGCCTCAGTTTTTGTCATGGCTTCATTAGATGAGACACGGTATCCCCCATTTGCCCATGAGGAAGACCCCTTGATACACAATACCATAATGGCCTAATGACATACATCTATACTACCCTTTGGGGAAAATAGAGAAACCTTTTCCGAAAACCCTGTAAACCAAACTTCCATCCCTGGTCTAGAATAAACTTTCCAATTCTAACTGTACATCATTGGCTTGCCATTCAGAACCGTTAAAGTGATTTCCAAGTAATCGGTGTCATTCAACATCAACATCAATGGACTTAATGGACTCCTTTTCCAACAATCAGTCAAGTACTGGGATATAGAAGAACAAAAGAAGAATGCAGAGCAGAAGGAGCCTACATGCTCAATGAGCGTTCTAGTTGTTTTCATAATACACCTGTGTGTGGGACATTTAAAGATCAAAGTAAAATCTTAGAGCCTGTTGCTGTTTGGGTTAAGTCATTGTACCTCTACGCGAGGCTTATGGAACTTGGAGGCACAAACCAGTTGGGCAGAGGCAAGCGGCTGGCCAGTGAGGAAGCAGAGAAATGCTTCAATGACAGAACCCTCGGCAGACATGAGAGTAGCCAAGGGAAGACTCGTGGGCATTCAGCAACTGAAAAAAGCAACATTTCACCTACCGGAACCTGGAGCAGGATCGGCGTGCAGAAGCAAGGATGCGAGAGAGTCCAGAACACTGCAAGAGCAGTCCAGAGTGAAACTCGGAAGGGAAAACCTTTGCAGCGCAAGCCTTAATGGAACTGAAGACACCAAACAGAGCCAGTGAGTCAACTCAGGCATAGTAGGGACCAGGGGCATTTTAGCAACCCCGCCAAGTACAGTGAATAACAATTAAAGCCACAGAAACAGAGACAATAGAGAGGTTGATTGAAAACCAAGAAGGTGTATTGCAAATAAGAACCTCTGCCATATGTGAGTGCATGGAATATGGGGAGAGCATGAAACAAATGATGTACCAGGGAGATATAAGATACCTAAAGGGCTATATGTAACTGTGGAAGTAAAAGAGGAATCACGTCCTGGCAGGCAAGTAAACCAGACAGTAACCTGTGTATGCAAATTTCAAAAGCCCCGACAAAAGAGTATACATGGCAATTGCAAGTGCATAAGAAGTCCTGGCGGGGATGTATACCAGGCAGTTACAAATCTACAAGAAGTCATAAGAAAATGTATAGCTATAAAGAGTTCTGGCAGGCGAATAAACTATAAAGTACAAGACTTCCTGTGTTTACTCACTCTGCCCATATTCCATACCCTTCCATCTGATGCCTCAACAGAGCCATACAATAAACTTATTACACTTATTGGTCTAGACCGAGTACCACCATGTTTGTGCAAACGAGGAGGTAACTTAATCTGCACCACATTTCCTACCTAACATTGTACATTTTGGAATCTTTGCACAACATAGTTATTCTGCTGTCTCTTTTCTATATCTGAACAGACATCCTCTAACTTCACTTTGTTCACACTTGACCTACCCAACCACGCAGGACACACCCTAGTGTTGTGTTTCCTACCCCTGAGAATTTCAAAAGGAAACACCCCAGTTGTGAACTGGGGTGTACACCTGTGTACACCACCATTTACTGCTGCTTTTCAGTCCTCCTTCTCCACTATGGCTCCTTGTATACTTTGGTTTATCGCCCTGTTAAACCTCTCAAACTAAACCATTAGTTTGCAGATAATAAACAGAACTTGTGCAATGTTCTATGCAATTTCCCTTAAGAAATCACTCCATCTCGCTTGAAACTAATTGTAAACCATTATCAGTCAACAACATTCTGGGATAACCTTTTCTCTGAAACACTGTACTTAGAAACACAATGATATCACTGGTGCATATATTATGTGTCCACTAAACCTTCACACATCTTGACAGAAATTCAATCAAAACCATACAATATTCTTGTTTAACTTGACTCTTCACAAGACCCACAATATCAAAGCCAACCCTTTCCTAGCATATGGATTGAATTGTCATGATTGCATGGAACTAGTTCTGCTGATGCAACTTTTTTGGGGCATTCCCACTTGTATCAAAATCCCTGATCATTCTCTCAACTTATATGTCCACCCCTGGCCACCAATAATCTTGTCTAGCCATTTGTTTTTTTTTTTACATCCCTTGATGTCCTTCATGGGCAACTAAAAATATTCAAAAGAAAAAGATGGCGTGGGCACAGCTGCGTCTTGGTTATATTCAAAAAATAAATTCAATGGGTTCTTTAGTTGGGATTCAACTATGTTTTCTATTCACTGCGTTTTAATTATCACATCATTGAACATTTATAATATGCTGATCATTGGGTTATTGTGATTATGTATACCCAACATGTGGGGAACTGATTTCTGTTGACTGCTGGATAGTGCCTATAAACTCTGATGATGGACTTTTGCAGTGGAAGCTGCACCGACCCGTGAAGAGGAATAGTACCCCCGGTGGTAAAATCAGGTAAGTGTATGGGGGGGTAACTAATATTCCTCTGTGTATTCCCTTGGCTCAACTTGCTGTTCTTGTCTTCTCCTTAGGTGCCGGAGTGCGGCGGGAACATGCAGGAGGATGCGGTGGAATGTGAAGATGCTGCAAAGGCCGGTGAGTTTAGCGCGGCGCTGCAGCAGGCGAGGCGACGCGCATAAAATAACTTCTTTCTTCCAGCTCGAAGGCGATGGATCGGGAATTAAGGTAAGGATCAAAGGTATTGCTCTTGTTCTAACCTTTTCTCCTTTCTTCTCCCTTTTTCTAGGAGCTCCAAACTCGAGGCGGGCGTGGCAGAAGGCTGGATGCAGACTTGCAGGCACGGTGAGCGTTACGCTGCTGGATGCAGAATAACGCAAAGCGTATGCTGCTCTTCGGGCATGGTTTAAATAGCCTCCAAAGTAGTCCCAGGTAAGTATTCCTCCCCAGCCCCGCCCGAGTAAAAAATAGTCCTAAGTAAAGTAGTCCCTTCCAAGCCTCTTTTAGCTTGGAGCTCTTGCAGCATGGTCTCCATCAGGTAAGTTTGCAGCATGGTCTGCATCAGGTAAGTTTTAATCTATGAGCCTGGCGCCTATGGCACCAGGACTGACTCTCCATATGAGCCTGGCGCCGTAGGTGCCAGGACTGGACCCAAATAGCCCCTAGCAGGGGTTGTTGGGCTTGCTTGGGATAACTTGATGCCTGCTTCCGGGGTTGCTGGACTTGGTCTGGGTCCGCGGGGGTAGGCATCATGACACCCTATGCGTGCCAAAACTTATGGAAATTGCGCTTTGAAACTGGAAAAGATGGCTGCCAAATCTACTTTGCCTGTTGTCAGTAGTGGAAGGAGACTCACTGCTGCAACCTGTCACTGGGCTGCCTCCCGAGTAGAAATTGAAACTGCATAAAAAGGCAGTGCTTTATTGCAAGAAACCCAGAAATTGCTTTTGAATCGCTTTTTCTTGGTTGCTGAAAATACAGAATACCAAATCAAAACACCACAAAACACCCAATATCTTTGCTGGGTGTTACCCGCCACTTCAGTTTAGGAATCAATATGAACCCACAATGTCAGGAAAAGTGGAATCTATCATCAAAATATCCACAGTAAAAAGTGTGCTTGCCTGTGAAAATCTGTCAAAATATTGTCGCAGTACTAGCGGCCGCCTGTGACTGTTTCAAAAGCCTGCATTTAAACTGTAAATTTGCAATATTAAGAACTAATGTTTTAAGTCTAAATGACCTGTCATTAAGAGGAACATAGGTTGTAACTATTTAATCTCCATGGTTTAGAGACTGGAATCAGAGTTCTAGCTGCTTGATTAAAAATTGCAAGTTTTATTTTAAATTAAGAAAACGTTATAAATTGACAGTGAATTTAGCTGAACTCACCACACCAGTTTCCCACAGCTTTCCCCAACAAAAGGTATCACTCCTGCTTCCCACCAAAGGCCAGGAACTCACATTCAGGTGTTGATTAAGAGGGGAAGAGATTTTGGGCTGCTGCTCCTGGAGGAGACAATGAACCTTCCTTGGCTGAAAGGATATGCAGATTGTAAGTGGCAACAGTGGCCTATGCCAGAGGAAGAGGGTGGAGATTGCTCTTGAGCTAAAGAAACCTTTGGAAGCGGAGATAGACATTTTTGTTGATTCTCAATGGACAGAAAGCATATTTTTGGAAAAGACTGATAAAGGTCTGTGCAAATTTGTAAAAATTAGAGAACTAACAGCATTGTGAATGTGATTTTTTTTTTTGCACATTTTAAAAGGAGCCAGAACTCTGTGCGATGCTCTGAGAAGGCACAGTGAAAATTCTTGTTTTGTAGCAATTGCATTTATGTCAGAAGCACGAAACTTCATATGATTATACTCAGATATCATGCGCACATATGTACAAAATTGTGGACAAATCAGATGTTTGCTCCCGGATAAAAAGTGTGAAAAATTGTCAAATCCAGACCCAAGACCTCACAGCTACGGGGCTTGGAAGAATATTTGTTCCACAAAATATGTGATCTATGTATGTCATTGGTATAAAGATAGTACACATGTAAAGATGTATTATATCAAAAATAGATTTTATGTACAAAAGGCAAAGGGGAGGTTTTCCCTGTCTCATAAACCACATCATCATGATGACACTCTGTTTTCTCCTCCAATCAAGGGAGAGAGCAGACTTTAGCCAATAGACTACCTAGGGTGTGCGCCTAGGATAACTCAGCATACCCACCCCTTTCTCAAACACATAAATAGAGAAAGCTTAGGACCTAGAAAGACACACTGATCCACCCACCACCCTGAATTTGGCGAAGCACTCTGACGGAGGTCCATCCATACGCCTTCTTCCAGACTACAGAAACTTTACAAGCAGAAAGGCTCAGAGCATAGCTGTACCACTTTCAGCTGGGCCTAGCTTCCAGAACCCATCCCTCAACTTAAAGGGGAAACCAAAGAACAGCCAGGCTGTGCTGTAACTGTTTGCCTGCCAAAGAATCATCTTCATAACCAGAAGGGCAGATTAAACCCCGTCTGGTGCCGTGCTGTGCTGTGCAGACCAGAGAGCCATTGCAGATCCAGTCCAGTCTTGTTGTGCAGTGTAGACCAGAGTGCCTTGCTGTCCAGTCCTGACGTGCAGTGTCCAGAGGACCTTGCTGATCGCTGACCCATCCAGTCCCGTGTGCCCAGCAGTCTGTCCCAGAAATCTTTGACCAGAACCAGATCCCTGACGATTCCAGTCAAAACATTGGTAGTAAGTATCCATAGTATAGGATTCTCACTAGCCTATGTACTGTCCATAGGTATCCCTATCCAAATATAAAAATCTTATATCCAGAACTGTATTGCTAGGAATCCCTTTTTTTTGTCTTGCCTGAACTCTCTCTCACATCCTATAGTCCTTCTGTAATAATATTGTTAAAATCATCTTTGCGCTGATATATTTCATCTGAAGAGGGCAAGCGTCTCGGCGGGCAAAAACCTGATCAGAGGCGTTCTGATCTGGTAGCTGTGCTGTTGTGTAGTTTGTTTCTTCATAGTCCATCCCTAGTGTAAAGAAACCTTGTTTGTATTTTAAAAGCGCATCTTGTTTTACAAATTTGCCTCTATCTGAAAAAAACGACCTCCACGAAAATGTCCATAACTTCTTCATCTTTGCTAGAAACAAAATTTAAGTGTCTACTTGTAGCTAACATCCTAAGCTTTTTCATGAACCCAAAACTGCTTCTCAACTTCTTATAGTTTTTCTGCAATCGCGCTTACCGCGCGCAGAAAAGTTTGCTGTGAATTTTTCGTTTGGCTCAAATCTATAACATGTGAAATAGCTTTTCATTGCACCCAACCTCAAAATTAAGTTTTCAACTTTCTTATTACTCTTAAATCATTGCTAGTGTTTGTCTGATACCATGCAAAGCGGCTCCCATGACAATTTCAACAATTTCAGTGAATTAAACCATTTTCAGTTTTTTACCCCATTCATTCAAAGCCAACTTTAAAACCATTTTTGACAAGTTTGCCAATCAATTCTGTTTTTGTCTGGTGTTTGCTGGGGGGAAATTGGGATTGATATATTTGCTTGAATTCTGCATTCCTGAAACCTGTTCTCTCTCCTTCTATCTCTTTATATTGCATATTGGGGGGATTGAGTAGTGTTCAGGGGGAAATATTAACCACATTGCCATTTGATTGAACACACACAAAAGTATTATCTCTGTGCTGCATTATTGTTTCCCATCATTGCTCCTTGTGATTAAAGAGATTGTTTAGTGTGACATCACCCCATTGGTGATTACTGTATACCCATTAAAAATAGTGTGACAATATTGTGAATATATATAAATAAGTATTTTAACTTTGCAAACCAGCCTGCTTCCTGGTTTAGTGTGACCCGGGGGGATTCAAAGAGAGGGGCGTGATATAAGTGGTACATCGTTCAGAATAAAAGAACTTATAGTCACAAAGAAATAATTAAGGGTTTCAGTTGTGCATACCACGCTACGCATTGACTTAGGTGAAGTGCCGGATTGAAATCGCTTACACTGGTTCATCATCACATACTTCGTACTTTATGCAATGGAACACAGCCAACGCTGACCCTAACCTGCAGGGTATGCAAGCACACTGAAGTAGCCCATAAGGTGTAATGAAAGCTGTATGATTTCTGAGGGATGTAACCTAATTTGATGGTAAACTGACGTTAAACCTAAAGTAGGAAACCACACTGCTTCTCCAATAGTACCAAACATGTCCATGTTATTCGCAAGAAGATGTCTATTAGGAATTATACGTTTCATCCGCTGCTCTCAAATTAATGCATAGTCTCAGTTTTCCAGTGTGCTTTCTCACAAACTCACAAAAACGAATGGTGAAACACATTCCGATGAATCCACCCTCTCCATTAATACTTGTTTTTCCATGAGAGAAAATGACTTCTTAACTTCTCCCTTGCAGCAATGGGGATGTTGCTAACTCTATGAGCTACTGGAACTGAATTTGCTTTCATCCTCATCCTTTGCGAGAATTTTCTGAGGAATCCTAGCTCATCCCTAAACACTCAATGCTGTATACGTGTATCCCTCTGTCCTGCAGTTACGTCACTTACTTGTTGCGTCTCCTTTTGCCCTCAATCACAAACACAGCTTCTTTAGCATTGGGGTCAAATTTGATGTTCAGCCTTTTCTGGTTAGACCAATCAAGCAGAGATGAGCTTTCTTTGGTTGACACATAAACCTTAACATTTGTTGTGCACTCTTTAAAACCCAGGGTGGCCCAAAACCAGCCTAACAACTGAATGCATTTCCCTTCTTAAGCCACAGGATTAATGTCTATTCTGCCCATGGACACTCCACCTCTCAAAACCTCACAAAAACTCTCTACAGCATGAGCACACCAGAATCAGTAACCATGTCTATCATAATTCCTTGCAACTTTAGCTGTGCTATGGGCATCTCAGTATATGCATCCTTGTCTTGGATGGATTGCCATGACCGCATCCACCATCTCCTCAATCATGAATGTGCACTCTTACAATTCATGCCATAACTCATCCAGATAGTGATTTGATTCTATTTTGCTCCTGCAGCAACTTGCAAAGGGATCCTTGCAGTTACACTTCTTGCACAAAGATTTCCAAGCCAGGCACTCTACTATTTAGAAATGAAAGAAGCTGTCGCATTCAAAGAATTGTATCCTTTCTTCTCCTTCACTTTTCTCTTTGCGGAAGATTATTATTTTTTTACAAACCGTTTCTTCCTTTCATGCAAGTCATGGTCTGCACTGCTAGAACCTCTGCCAAAGTTTGCGGCTGACTTTATTTTTACTTCAGCGTCTGCTGGAACGGATCCCAGCATATTGACACTGCTTCCATGGAGAGAGCCCCTTTAAATGAGGCCAGGGAGGTGTGGCTGCTACCCGATAGTCCTCCTGGGGGTGGTACTAAGTGGGAGGAATTTATGAGGATGGAAACACCCTGTGGGGCCAGCAACGACTTGTGGGAGAACACAGTATCCCCTCCAATCACCTGACACTGGACCCCCTCCCTACAACAACCACGCCTTTCCTTCACCTCCTCCCTCTCCACCCCTTTCCTCATATGCCATGTATTTTTTCAGTCCAACAAAAGTAGAAAGTACTGAGAAAAGGAAGATCTCTAGTGAGTAACAACATCAGACCTCACTCAGAACTTGGATGAGTAGGAGGCATGGATCAGTACAGAATACTTACCAGAACCACTGTGACCATTCTAGTGGTTCACAAAAGCCAATTGGAAGAAGCCATGTAACAAAAAAATTAAGGACTTGAGGAGGAGCTGCGAGAGCAAGCACAGACCAGGAGTGAAGGCAGAAGCTGACCGGGAAAATGAGAATGGGGGAATAGAGTCCGGGGCCATTCCTGTACGTGATGACAATATGGTCAGAAGGCGGGCTGAAACTCTGGGCATCTCTGCATCCTGGGCAGCATGCAGGGAGGAAACCGCACTGCTGGAAATGACAGACTGTGGAACAGCTGCAGAGCACGAGCCGAGACCCGGAGAGAGCACAGTAAAGAAAACACACTACCAGCAAGAAATGAGAGAACTGCTGAGCTGCTACTGAGGGAGAGAAGCTCCTTAACTCCACCGGAGCCCTGTGATCGAGCCCAGCTGCCCCTGAGGAGCCCACACTTGCACACACTGAGTTGTAAGGTATGAAGGTGCCAGAGATGTGCTGAAGGCCAAAGGAGGTGGTGGCATGAGCTGAGAGGCTGGGAAAAAAGAGTCTGGGACCCTGACACTGTGGAAGAAAGGGTTAAAGGGTTGATTGGACATGGGCTTCTGCTAAGGCTTGGCAGGAGAGTGAACCAAAACTACAAAGTGGGAAAATAAAGTCAGAATTAAGAGTTCTAGACCCACACCCATATAAAGAGAAATGTGCAATTGTTAGAGAGTACCAGCAGTACTTGCTAGGAATTTCAACTGTAGTTTGGGGAGTGCATACTGGCTGTTCTTCTTCTATGCAGTTACTGGTGGGAGGAAACCAGGTATGCCAACCAGGGTTAGGGACCCATCACAGCTTGGGTAGTGCATCCAGGCTGTTCTTATTTGTCACAGTACTTGGTGGGAGGAAACCAGGTCTACCAACCAGGATCAGGGACTCACCTTGGTTTGCGGGGGGTGCATCCAGGCTGGATTTTGTTTTACAGTACCTCGTGGGAGGAAACCAGGTCTGCCAACCTTGGCCAGGGTTTCCTAGCTTGGGAGTGCATCCAGGTTGTTGTTCTTCATTACAGTGCCATGAGGGAGGAACCCAGGTCTGCCAACCAGGGTCAAGGAACCACTCCATTTTGGAAACACATCCGAACTCCTTTTGTATTTGCAACTGTGCTGGTCCACGTCTGCCAATCAGGGTCAGGGACCCAGGAAAAGAGAAGAACCCTGGGAAACACGAAGGGGCTGGAATTTCCCCCAACAGTTGTTGAACTTTACGAGAAGTCTGAACAAGGAGATATTCCCAAATTCTTCAAGATCTGAAGATTTTATAACTGTATTTTATCCAAGGGAAGGGTACCACTCCCTTTAGGTCAGAAAGACCATACTTTGGCTTTAGTTTAAACTTAGAAGTGAGGGACAGAGTTAGGATTCTGACATTGGACATTGGAACATTTGCTTTGGACATTCTGACACTACTTATTTCAGCTGAGTCAGGGAAACCTTAGAGTTAGGGAGAGATAGTTTTATTTTTCCCTTTTGCACTTGCATAAAAGTATTTCATAATCAGCATGACTTCTCTGTGTCAGAGTCTTACTTACACACCCCTACATTGCCCTTTTCTCTAGTTCTTTTACACATTTGCTGCTGTGCTCCTCTTCCTTGGCAACTCAGAGTACTTTGTCTAAAGAGGGATTTACTTTCAACCATAGCACTTCTTGTACCTTTGTATCATTTAATTCTAGCATGTAATTTTCATGCAGGTGCTCTTCTAACATGTTGCCAAAATCACACGCAGTGCCAAGTCCTCTGAGTACTGTGATATATTTTCTCACCAAGCTTCTGCACACGTTTGCCAAAATGATACCACTGAAGTACAATACTGAGTCTTTCATCATAATGCTTATCCAGCATGTTGGTGAATTTTTCATATTCAGTCTGACCTTCTGACTCCTCCTGCTGACTCAAAGCTGGATGATTCTCAATTTGCTGTGCCAAAAGTTTCCTAGGTAGTCTATCAGCAATGATATTGTCCATTCACTTGAGTAATTCGACCTATGTATTGCTTTAACATAGAGGTCAAAATGTTTCCTCCACCTTTTCTACAGCACTTGTGGCTCTCCTTCGGATTCAAGGAAGAAGATAGGAGGCAGCCCTCCCTGCATTGGTGTAAACACTTGTGTATAGGCACGTTACAAATGCCATATCATATCATATCATAACTCAGTTGGACAACAGATAAAACTGCAGTCTCCAGGAAACTATACTCTGTTGGTGTTAGTGTGCACTTTATTCCACAATGCATCATAGATCCGGACTTGCACAGCAACTACCCAATGCATGCTTGCCTAGTGCAAGCTACAACGTTTCCCTTCCGGTGTAGGTAAGAGTTCAAGATGACCTAGCGATCTGCTAGGAAAAATTAAAAGGGTTCACCGCACAGCTCACTGCGGATGCACATCCTACACATATGGGACCACCGCATACAATACGCAAATCACTCTTGGCAATCAGCCCAAAACCGAGACAACATGGAAACAAATTGACTGTCAGCTACTCAATGGGACACCGGCTGTAGGGGCTCCGGCTCATCGCCAGTGAAATAATCAAGTTATACTCTGTAAGTTAATGGAGAGAGTTGAATATTCATCCGTCATTGCACCAACGGCTCATTCTAACTGCTGTTAACCTCACTATGGAATAGGAAATGCTATCTGATTTGCATTCCACATGATGCATATTGAACTTCAATGCTACACATGTACATTGAGAGGACATTCCATGGCAGAAGACTGCAATCTCTGTTAATTTGGCAAATGACCATGCACAGCCATTCATTTTGCCCTGATCATACACTTTTTACCCCTCACCTCTGATCACTTTGATGCTACAAACAGTGGTTTATACTGCTAGATGAATCCTGTGTAAACACTAAACAAATTACTTGGGCACTTATATCTGTTTCAGCCCCCCATTCACAGGTAGTACCAGATAATTGTGCAGTGATGTTCTAAAGCCGGGTTAGAAAATGCTCTTTTGTGCACCATACATGCTGAGGTTCGAATAACACAAAATCAGACCAGTATTTTAGCAGGCTTAATGTAATATTAACAGATCATGCCAAAGACATTTGCTGAAATTTGTGACATTACAATCCCTATTCATTGGGTATGTGTGTATTATCTAGTCAGAACAGCTCATCACAAAACTCTTTTCACTGTGAATTAGTTATTTTCACAGATCTACAGTTGTCCCATGCCAGGCATGAGCAGATCATCCAGTCCTGTTTTTTCACATTGTCACTAAACTGGCAGTATTTCAGTTTTTCACGTTTATAAGTTGGAGACTTTAGGCAAAGGAATTCAAATCATGATTCAACTACTTACTACTGACATGCCAACAGTCCTCTATTGATATGAGAAAATCTGATATCTCTTTTCCTCGTAATGTCTTCCTGTGACACATCCAAATATGTGCTTGGAAGCATTGGGTGAGGTTACTGCAGGGCAGTCAGCCAAAACAAGCTGCCCTGCATGGTAGCATGGAGGGTGACTGTGTGCCAGTGTGCTGGTCGCATGACTGCTGATGCCCATCAGCAGGCATCAGTGGGAAAGGAACACCAGCCAGAGTGGCGTTCCTGGGAGAGCCAATCAGACGGTAAGTTCCTAAGCTCCGGTGAGGGGGCCAGCCCTCAAAGTATCTACCACAGAGTCTGAAAAGATCATTATCTAAAAGGTATTGTGTGAATGTCCCCTTTCCCACCAGCTGGAGGGTGTCTTGTGTGCTGTTTTCAATGGTGCTGACCAATGGCACTATATTAAATTTCTGGCAATCAGCACAAACATTTCATTAATAACAAGCTGTTCTGGGGTGGGCTGTGAATAAAATGTGGTACCACATGGGGAGGTGAGGTGATGGGACTCTATTGAATTGTTTGCTCTAATGACAGTTTCACTAATTAATGTAACTAGGTGGAGGTGGAGGAGTTTGCAAACCAATCAAATGTTGAGAAGCACAGGGAAAAAACTAATCCTCCAACTTGCAAGTGTTTCTCCTGACTTCCGACCATTATATTTCTTGTTATAAAACTGCTTCTCATAGTCCATTCAGATGTCAGCTTCTCGATCAGAGCTAATTCACTGTTCTGTTTGATTTGTGCTCACCAAGCTGTAATAAACAGCATTGTTTCTTGCCCGGTTTGTGCTCCATTGTTTGAGTACATGGTCTTAATTATGCACTAATTAGCGGACCCCTGACTAGATTTTTGGATGCCCTAGTGATATATCTCAGTACTCCCCAGACTACTGGGGGTATCCAAGCTGCCCTCTCTTGGGGCACAGGTCTGGTACCACAGACCTGTCCACAGTACATCACTGAAAAGACCCTGCAGACAGCTAGTTCACAAAGTCTGCCAAGTCCCGAGAGCCCTCATGCCTTTCAATGGAATGGCAAGCCGGTGGTGGTGGCTCAGTGCCGAGGGGACTCAAGACTATCCAGGACATGAGTATAACCATGCAATAAGATGCTTCACCATAGGTGTATGCTAGCAGAAGGGGAAGGGATAGATTGTTTTTATATGTATAGTACGCATCGTCGAGAGAAGGGAGAACGATTGGCTGTAGTAGAGTAGATATTTGAACGTAAATCCCGATAGGAAATGGGCGCTGCTGTGGTCACACATGCAGTAGAGCAGGAGGAGTGTGTGGTGAACTCTGTTAGCCAGGAATGGCGCATAGTACAGGTGATTGTATAATTGCATCATTGGGGTAAGAGTTGTGTTGTTTGTTTCTTGTAGAGAGGGACATGCATGTGGCAGTTAGCATCATTGAGTGGTGAGGGTTTGTGGTTGACAAATCGGCACCCAGAGGTATCTTGTGTAAAAGAACAGGCGTTTCACATTATTAACAGGATGAGTGTGCCGGTTATGCATGGGTAGACACTGGACAATCTTGCACTAACATAGGGAACAGTGAGCCCATGGAGAGGGGCTGTCAAATACTAACATTGAGTGAGTGGTCGGGCCTAGGGAGAGGGCTGTTGTGAACGAGCGGAGTGGCTGGTTGGCCTGTGCAGAGGGCCAGAGTGCACATTGAAGGGTGTGCTTGGGAATAAAGAAAGGAGGAAGAGTTGGGGTAACATAAAAAGGGGAAACGCAGGGTAGTGCAATAAAAAAGACAAGAAAATAATGGCATATACGGTCAGCCCCGTAGACCATATGTGCCGTAAATTGCCCCAGTATCACGTGTTTCCATGCCTGGCCAGGAGAAGGGATGTTTGACAGTAAAATAACAGAGAACATGTTCTTATGCATTAAGTTAAAAAGCAGGCAGAATATATTGGGTCTCTTGAAACTATAGAAGGAAATCAAAGCACAAATTAAAGAAAAAAGAATTGACAGTGGGAGGGGACAGACTGTGCTCACCACCCCCATTCTCCAAGTTATATCCCACTTTTTATGACCAGCCGCAGGGTACACAAACCTGCAGCGTGAAACATCTAAGCGAGATCAGGAGAAAAGCACATGGCAAAAGAGAAGGAGGGACAAAGAGAGGAGATGCATACATGGGGCAAAAGTAGATATCTTGTTTATCAAAAAGAACACATGCCAGCATGTGGATGCATTGATCAGTGAAGCTGAATGGGTTATCGAAGAGAAGGTGAGGAGGAAGGAGAAGGGAGAATGGGTATCTGGAAGAATGTAATTCAGATTAGATGGTGAGGACGGAGAGTAAGAAACGAAAAAATACGATGAAGGGGACAAGGAAGACATATCATCAGACAAAGGGTTAATAGGAGACAAATGGAGGGATGGGGACAGTGACGAATGCACACCCAAAAAACTAAGGAGAAGGGCAAGGAAAGAGTGGAAACGACAGGACAGAGACAGTCGCTGTCGGGATTGGTCCACCTCCTTATGCAGTAGGACGCAGAAGATACACATGGGGTTAATATGGGGTTAACACAAGTTGCCAGGGGGGGAAGGGCAGGGCCAAAAACATGGATAATGCCATTATTACAGAAAGGAGGAGGGGGAGCTCATTAAGTGCCCTGGCAAACAATAGACCGGGATAACCTAATATGTAGTTTACCTTGACTCGTGGTCGGAGCCAGTAAATGGATACAGGCACTAGAGAAAGACAGCGGGGGTGACTTTGGCCATAGGGGATATGAAAAGTTTGTTTGCCGAAATCATAGGAGAACAGGCAGACAAAGTTTAGAACCAGGCAGGCTACAAAAGTGTGAAATTGAGCACCAATGCTCATGACGGAGCTCCATTTTACAATTATCGAGCACATGTCTGGGAAGTTCTAAAAAGCATGTATCCAGACAGCTATGACCTAGGGACAGTGATGACTCATAAAATGAAATAAAAAGATCACCCGGCAGAATATATAAAGAGAGTTCAGGATTTATGGACCCAAAAGACACACAGGTCCTGGGACGAATGTGTACCATTGCTCTATCACATACTAGTGAAAGGATTGCCAACAGAAGTGCAGGCATCCTTAGACAAGATAGTGAGCCTATAAGCTAAAGGCTGGCCCGAAATACAAGCCACAATAATACACTTTTGTAAAAGGAAGCAGGAAATAGAGAGGCAGGCAGCAGAGAATGCTGCGAAGGCAGAAAACAAATGAGTACAACAGAAGCTGGCTAAATACACTATGGAAGGAGCATTGTTAGTGCCAGATGCTGCTGTCATGGTACCAGCACCACAGGGAGGGTTTCACATAGGACAAGCACCACAACAAGGAGGGTACATGCAGCCACAGTATGGGCCACAGTGGGGAATACTACCATAGGGGAACTGCATGCATGTGGGACAATACCCTATAGGAAGAGGGATTTCACAGTGAGGAAGAGAGGGGTATCGAGGAACAGGGTATAGGGTCTTCAGACTATGCTACATATGTCAGAACATGGGACATGTAGCACACATTTGTACGTTTCTGCAACAGGCACAGCCACAGGTAAACCAAGGAGCACAACTGCAAGGTCTCCAGTGGCAGCAGATACAGAGTCCTCCAGTGCAGGTACAAGCACAGCCCCAAGGAGGAACAACTGATAGCTGCTCAATGTTCCCAGCGGTGACCAAGCCACCCACAGTAGCAGTGGGAACCACACTGGTGCTAGGGCAAAACCTGGTTCCCCACTACACAGGAGTCAGTGTCAGAGGAGGGAATGCTTTTCCCTTCCCGCCTTATAACATACAACAACAGGCCCCCTGATTTCCCCTGACTACACTATCATCAGTAATTATATAGTGGTCTCATTTATTTTCATTGTTTTTTTTTTCTACTTTCCATGCGCATTCAGTGTCGCCTCAATAAGCAGTCCCAATGCATTATCACAGTTTTGTCAAATCATAACCTTTTATACAGCATCTAACATCTGATGGTGCCCAGTACAAAGAACATGATTTATTTCAAGATCTAGATGTCGCCTTCTCATCTCTGTTTTCGAACCAGTTTACCATTTGAATAATAGAACCACAAATCCCAGAATTGTTTTAAATGTTAATTTGAATCTTGGTGGAATTTGCAATTCATTTACCTGAGTCATTTGAGTGTTAAGAACTATAATATGTAAAACAATGTTGTGCTCCATATCAGGGCACAAAGGAAAGATGTAATCCACTCTAACAAGTATGCCATTTTGCTTTCTTTTTGATTTACAGCTGAGTCGGAAGTACGGGCCAGTGTCCACAGTGCACCTTGGCTCAAAACCAGTGGTGGTGTTGTATGGCTATGATGCTGTGAGGGAAGCCCTGGATGATTATGGTGAGGCGTTTTCCGGAAGAGGACCCTCACCTGCATTTGATAAAGTACTGAAAGATTATGGTTAGTAATTCATAGAATTGCACAATGTATATTTAGAGTGGTGTATTTGCAACCACATCTATAGTTTGTGACTTCTGGGCTGAACCTGAATGTTGTAGGAGATGGAGGGACTGATTTTTTTCAGTGAACAATGAAATAGTTGGAATTTGTAGTGTGTCTCCACCATACAATTTTGCATAATTATGACATTTGATTTTGCCTGTGTCATGCAATTACGCATGATATTTTGCCAATTATAAAAAAATGTAAGCATTGCATTTTCTGTAAAGGCTGCAAAAACAGTCAAAATAGATGTAAAGGTTTACTCAGCAAACAATATTAATTGATTGTATTCTGTTTGCTAAGTAGATCTCCAGCAAAACATCATCTGCTGTTTTCTTTTCAGCTTGCATAAAAATATAAAACTTCTCATTGTTGTTTTCCATTTACCCTATGGGTAAAAGTAACTTGAAGATAATCCTTTGCTGAAGATTCCTTCAATAAACACTATTGAAGCTCTTTACTAATTCTGGGTGAATAAATGTGTCCAGACCTCGAATAGCCTGAATATTCACTGTGTCCTGGTAATTCGGATTTCAGTTTAACGTTTAAGCTATTGGGTTAAGTGTATGATTATTGATGGTTGTTGTTAATATTATTATTATTATTATTATTATTATTATTATTATTATTATTATTATTATTATTATTATTATTATTATTTTATTTCTTGAGTGCAGAACTAGCTTTGGGAAGTAATGGAAAGCTTTGCAATCATAGGGTGAAGAACAAGGTTAGGGCGCATAGAAACAAGGGAGTGGGTATCTAACAACAGGGTAGATGGGTAATTGTCAGAAATTGATCTAAAGGTAACTAGGGGTGGTAACTGTGAGGATTAGATCAGATCACCCAATCACAGGTAGGATGGGGTGTTGCGGTTGTGTGGACAGTTGTTTTTGAGGAGCCATTCCTTGAAGGGGAGTGGCCTGAGCTCCCTCCTGAACTGCAGAAGTGAGGAAGTGAGTCAAATGTTGATGGGGAGGAGGCCTACCTTCTGGTTTTTTTCATGTCTGCACATGATATTACTCTTAGTGGATTTTAGGCCTCTGGAAAGGCTGAGTTTCTCAGTGAGGTAGTTTGGTTACTTCAGGGGGACAGCCTTGTAGATTATGCAGCAGGATATGATGATGACACAGGCTTGCAACTGGAGGTAATGCAATTCGATGAGGGTCATGGTTATGTGGTCGGATTTGTGGAGTCCTTTGATGAGTCATACTGCAGCATGCAGGACATATCTCAGGTAGCATGGATAGTCACAGGAAGGTCTTCCAAAAGGGCACTGCCACCATCCAGGTTGGAGAGGACCAAGGCTTAGAAGCAGATTTTCTGGAATGAAGGGCATGATTTTCCTCAGGCGAGACAGTTGGTACCAAGCCCTTTGTGTCTTCCTTGCTATGTGCTGATTTAAGTAGAGATGTCTGTCAATGTCAAACCCATGGGACTTGGCAAAGGTGGCCAGCTGGGGTGTGATGCCCTTGAGGTGCATAGCAGATAGCCAGGTCTGGATGTCCAGGTGTTGGTTGTTGGTCAGTAGTAGGAATTTAGTCTTGGAGGGGCTGAGCTTCAGGTAAGCACTGGACATTCACAACCTGATCAATGGGAGGCAGGCCTTGAGCCTGTGGGTGTCTTCAATTGAGGTTATCTCAGAGGTGGCCTATGGGGGCAGCATGTGCAGTGCCCCACCTGTTTTTGCACCCCAAAAAATGTATTTTAACTGAGTGACTCACTCACTGATACTGCAAGGTTATGAAAAGGAAACATGCAACTTACACGTTTCATTTTCATTGATGCAGCAGCATGAGTGAAAGCCCACATAATTTGGACTCGGTTGCATCCTGGCTTGCTTTTTCTGCATTCTATCTTGTGATGAGTGATACCATTTTTGTATTTATTTTATTTCGCTGGACATTTGTAGGGCTCCTAGGCTCCTATACACAAGTGTTTCCAGGCGCGACAAGACAAGGGCGGGGGGGGGTGTAGGAAAGAACAATAGTAATGGTCATAATAGGCCATGTCACATTCTTACCGTGTAAGTACAGAGACAAAGACGTGCAGTGGTGGGGGGGTGTAAATAGGGGGAGGGCTGGCATGGGGAAGCGGGGCCAGGACAGGGTGAAGTGCATGAGTGCGGGGCCTAGGGGGCTGAGCAAGTGCTGAGGGGAACCACGAGGCCAAGTGTTGGGGGATAAGTGGGAGAGGGAAGACAATTGTGGTGGACCAGATTGAGGCTAGTCCAGGAAGGGTGACCGAAGGCAAGTGCTGGTTACAGATGCTGGGAGAGAGTGGTCAAAGGAGGACCTGGGCCCTGTAACACCCATGAGGGACCGGGCACCAGGCTCACCTGTAGACAGACATTAGCGGGGGAGGGGGAAGGAGGAGGAGAAAAGGAACATCTGTAGAAGTTTCCAGATTTTACGAAGATCTGGCTCAAGTCTGAGTGTGGCAGAAGATACAAACTGATATCTTCACAAAGTTTGAAGTATGTTGTGTGGCGTCCAAATAGTTGTTTGGAGCAGAATGGTTTCCAAATGCAGAATACTGCCAAGCCAGTTCAGCAGTTGAGGCGACTGGTGCTGTGTTGTTATATCTTCAAACCTGCCAGTGCCTGTAAATGCAAAAGCTTTTTACAATTCCTCTGCTAAATGTATTGTAAATGGTGTTGTTAGTTTAAGTTACTTTCTTTTATATATATCGATGGATGGATTGGCTCCCTCACTTCTATGTGTGGGAATTTCTGACCACATAGTGAAAGTTGGTTCTTCCAGCACCCTAGTGTGAACATATAAAGTTGGAACCGGTGGAAATTGGCACCTCGGAGTGGGAATATGATGTGCACCAAGAGCAGTTCTCTGACGTAGTTCACACTGCAATTGCAAATCGTTTTAACTGTGTACCAACCAACCTTGATTCGGCCATGATTCCCTGACATATTAGCCGTAAATAAGAATACTAAACATTTCTCTGATGTATTTTAGCTGCATATAAGCAAGCACAAATCCTACTCCAACCTCCAAGACGTGTCTGACATTTTAAAAAGCGACAGCGAACTTCCTTTCTACCAGAGAAATCATTGTCAGTGTTAGGGAGAATTCTCCAGAATGGCTAATTTCCCTTACCTACTGAGTACCTCAGCAGCTTTGCTGGATTTCTAGGATTTTTTTCTTTTTACCTGGTAAGAGTGTGAGCCTTTTTCTCACTCTTACATGTGTTTTGCTGTGTGTGTTTAACCTTTTTGAGTTCATAGACTGTGGAGCTTCACCTACTCCATAGGCATAATTTTTTTACTGTGTGTTACACAGCACCGTTAGTGCAGTGGCACAGGGTTGTCTTTTTCAGACTTTCCTATTTAAGCTCAATTTTATGGGACTGACTACTGTCTCCCAGAACATGTAAGTTGCCATTGACTTTATTAGTCTTTTTAAATTCACAGACCCAGTACAAACTATCTTACATAGAGTACTGGAAAGGGTTAATAGTCATCCCTTTTTGTCTGTCTCTAATGGAACATTATTTTGTTCCCCTTTCTTTAAGATTTGGCTGGTGGCAGTGGTATCTACCATCTTTTTGTCTACCACGATCTATTTAAATAGCCTGGGTACTGTTTTAGGCTAAGTTAGTAGCCTCAAACCTAAATCCGCTGGTCCCCATATACTTTTATTTGGTTCCGGATGGGTTTATTCGCCATTTCTTTTTGTAAAGGTCTTTCTCGTGTTTTACCCTGTGCGTCAAACCAGGTTTGGTTCCTTTGTTCGCTGTCCTTTGGCGGGCTTCTGCACAGAAGCCCTCCTTAGGCGCCTGAATGTCTGAGAGGGACAGGTTGTGCGGGAGGGATTTGAGACTCCCTGAACAGGGTCTCCTTTGAGACCCATGTCGCATTCTGTATGATTGGCTGTGGTGACTGTCCCGCCAGGACAACCACCCTGCTGTGTGAATGGGGGAAAACTGCATAAAAAGCAGGTCTCTGGGACTGAGAAGGCAAAATTGCACTTGGATCGAGAGAACCGAAGAGAAGCGACAGAAGATGACCTCTACCATGACTGAAGAAGCCTTGCTGCGGGTCCGAATATCCAAACTTCGACGACAGGGAAGATATGCAAGGAATCTTCTCCCCTTGAGCTGGTAGGACCAACCAGTTTGCCAAACTACAAGCCAGGCCTCCCTCCTCTGCTCGAATTTGCTGTGCAAAGCTACAGTGAACGAATAGCCAGAAGGACCGGATCCTGCTTGGGTTTTAAGGAGCGCACCTTTTATTCGTTGCTTTGCTCTGCTGTTGGTTTCTTCCCTGGGCAGTGCATGACCCTCCAGTCTTCCTACTTTGTGTGAGTCCGACAGTCACTTCATGAACTGTGAGTCTGCCAGAGCCGCCACAGCCTTCTTCTTCATTTAAAGTACTGTTCTAACCCGGTTGTTTGTTCCATCCAACAGCGGTCAAAGTGTTTGAAATCTTTTGCCAATCCGAGGGCTTGTCCTTCTCTATTCTTTAAAGTAACTTTTCTTCTGACCAACTTCATTCCAAACTCTTGGCAAAGTCTTAACCACAAATTACTCTGAACTGTGTGATCCTCTGCAAAGACTCTGGTCCATTGACTTTGGCTCAGGCCTCTTAATTTGATTTCCTCACCGTAGTAGCCTTTTCTAGATTGCCCTGCTTACTTACTTGTTGTGCTGCTTAATTTTTGTCTAAACCTTGTCTTTCCCTCCCTTTTATATTGCTGGAGTGCCATTTTGCTAACACTTCATTTTGAGCCTAACTTGTCCAGAATCTATAGGGTGTTGTGTAGTATATTAAGAGTGTGATTTTTCTACTGCTTTACTTTAGCGAATTGTTTTACAACTGATGTGTAAATAAATGTAAATCCTTTTACTCAGAAACCTTGAGTCAATGTTTGTTTGAACCATAGTAATTGCTGTCCTTTGGGTAACTATTGATACTGCTCACTTTACTCTTGAGATAAGTCTGGGTGCTCAGCCATCGCTACCACTTTACTGTGTAGTACAGGCTTGTACCAAAGGTGAATTGGTACTGTCAATTGTAGCCTTAATTGTGTTTGGTGTTCCCAAAGGGTACTGCATATGATTCTGCCTAACACTGGTGTACCGCGTTGAAGATCAAGTATCGTGATAACACTTAGAGTACTGCTATTACCTTGGATCAACTAACCACAAGGCTAAACATCACTAAAAAGCAATATTAATCATGTCTGATATGGAAAGCTACAGTCAGGAGACCCTCCTTAGTTACACTGTGGATTATGTGAAGAATCTGTGTAGAGATAGGAATCTCTCTGTTAAAGGCAAAAGGACAAAATTGATTGAGAGGTTGTTAGAGAAACAAAGTCTGGGAAGTGGGTCTGAAATACCTAATCCCTCAGCAAATCTGGAAAACAATGATGATGATAATGTGTCCATTATAATGAATCAGTTAGATGAGGCAGATGTGCCCCACAATGTAGGTTTTACGTCTCCTCTACCTGCTCAGCAACCTCAACCTTTGTCCACTGGGACCCCATCAGGACCTACACTCAGTCCTGAATTCATTGCTCCAGAAAAGATGAGGCTTGAATTGGAATTTAGACGTATTAATGCTCAAACTGAACACAAAACCTCAAGAACTGAAACTCAGAGAAATGGAGTTGAATAATCCCTTAGAAATGAAATAATTGTCTTTTGAAAATGCTTCTCTCCCAGAGTCTTCTAGGTCTTCCAGTCCTAGGAGACCCTGTATTCCTAAAGAAATTGTTTGTATATATGAGGCTAAGCTTGATATTTCAGATTGGTTGGCAATGTTTGAATATAACCATGGGATTAAAGACATTACAGGGAATCAGTTGCTTCCTTGGCTCTTCTCTAGACTACCCACTGTTGCATCTGATGTTGTGATGGAGTTGGGGAAGGTGGATAGGATGGATTATGAGTGTGTGAAGCTAGCTTTAATTGCTAGATTTGGGAAGACCCCTTCCCAGTACCTTAAGACTTTTAAGACCCTCAAAAAGCATGATGGTAACCCTTGCTACCTGGGTATGTGAATGTTTGAAAAACTTAGATGGTTGTGTTAAGGGTTACAGAGTAAACACTTATGACGGTATGAGCAATCTTGTTATGTTGGAGTCCATCTATGATGCCTGCTCTCCTGATCTCAGACAGCCCTTGGCTGATTCTAAGTAGATAGATCCAAAGAAGTTAGCTAAGGCTGCTTACTTGTGGGTTGCCAACAGGGCTACTCACAAGGATTCTGGGGCAACACAGAAGAAGGATGAGGGAAAGCAGCCAAAGAAAATTAACAAGGAGAATTATACTACCTCCAATCCAAAAGAATCCCCAAAACAGCAACATTAGGGTAAACCACAAGGGAAACCAAATCAGGCTACTGTACCATCTGGACCGAAACCAGATGGAGGTCAGAACAAGCCCCCATTCATCAAAACATTTGGGAAATGTTATGTTTGTGGGTCAACTGACCATGTGAAAGGGGATCCCAGATTTAAGGCTAAACCTTCAGGGGTCCACACTATCTCCTTAGCCTTCTCCCCAGAGCAAGAAGTACCTATGGCAAGTTGAAACTTTCACCTAGTGGCTGATAAACCTATGAGAGTCTCAGCTCGTGTTTCTTTAGTGTCCCTGGGTTTGTGGGAACAACAGAATTTAGATGTCTATAATTCCATCCCAGATAATACTAAAGAGTATTACAAAGATGGTGATCTTGTGAATGGCCAGGAGACTCCTGCAATCAGAGACACTGGAGCCAGCATAACTGTGGTTGATGAATAATTGTTCAAGGTGGAGGATGTTGCTAAGGCAGCCAAACACCTAACCAAGTTAGCTGGAGGCCCTGTGCAAATGCTTCCCCAGTTACCAGCTCTCATCCAGTGTAATGATATGACTGTCAAAGTACATGTTAGTGTGCAGATTGAAGTGCCTGGGAGAGTCCTGTTGGGTAATGACCTGAACACTCTTGGAGTTGTGTCTAGTACCCCCAGGCCACCCAGTAAAAGGAAACAGGAGCTCAATAGGCCTGCACGGGAGAGTACCTTGAGAGGCTCCCCAGAGGTGTTGGTAGAGGAAACTATCACTCCTAGTCCACAGGAGTTGCTCACTGCTATTTCTGGAAAGAAAAAGGCAAAGGGGAAACCCAAGACCTTCAAGAAAAAGACATATAGCACCCCTGTGCTACCAACAAGGACATCCCCAAGATTGTCCAAAGTCACACCTGTGACTCCTTCACCTGCTGAGGCAGAGTGTGAGGTACAACCCTGTGTAATTGATCCAGTTTCTAAAGAGTCAGATTTGTAAGAAGGCATTGTTTTAGTTGGAGATCTGGACCCTGTTGACCATTCTGAGCTGCAGTCTTTACTGGCAGAAGGTGGACCCAACAGGGCAGACTTCAGCAGAGGACAAAGAGAGTGTTCTATCTTGAAGGTCTTCGCCTACAGGCAGCTTCTTAGCTCAATGGGCAAGAGCCTGGGAAGCATAGGTTGCACTGGGAAGATGGCATCTTCTACAGTGAACCGACTGAGTCTATCCCTGGAACCTGCAAAAAACGTTTAGTGCCCCTAGCAACCAGACTCCAGTTCCTACAGTTGGCCCATGAGATACATTTGGCTGGCAATTTGAGTTTCAAAAAGACCAAGGAAAGGCTCTCCCTATTCTTCTACTGGCCTAACATGGGTTCAGAAGTTGACAAATTCTGTAGGTGTTGTCACACTTGCCAGTGCACTGCACAGGACGTTTCCTTAAAGATCAGGCATATGTGTTTTGGGGTTTTTATTGTGACTGGGAAGGGGCGCAGTGAATGGGGTCTGTGGGGATGGGTGCAGGCCAGTAGGGAACATAGTTCCACTACTTCTTTTCAAACACTTCGACCACTGGTTAGTCCCTTTGAACTTCTCTATGGCCATCCAGTCAGAGGTCCATTGGGCCTGATTAAGGAGGGGTTGGAGAGTACTCCTTCGCCCAAGCCAGCCAGAGTGACTGACTATGTGATAGGTCTCCGCAAGAGAATGTCACACATGATGGCAGAAGCTAAACTTAAAAGCAGGTCAGGTTCTGGTCAAACATTGGCATGACTAGAAGGCCAGCATGGTTGAGTTTACTCAAGACCAGCTTGTACTAGTTATGGTGCCAACATGGCAGAGGGCCTTGCAGGACAAATGGATAGGACCCTTCAAGGTTGTGGGCAAACCTGGAAAGGTGAACTATTTGGTGAACTTAGGCAGACCTAAGGAGGCTCCCAGAGTCTTTCACACCAACCGTTTGAAGGCATATGTCACGAGTGCAGAAGTGAGAGCTTTGCTTCTAGCTTCAGCTCAAGAGGAGGAGGAGAGTGAACCTCTACCTGACCTCCTCAGAGGCCAACCTTTAGATGAGAACATAGAAGGAGTCAATCTCTCTTCTAATCTGACATCTGAACAACAGGAGGAGTGCAAGGTTCTGTTAAATCAGTTTGCCTCCCTGTTTTCGCTTTCACCAGGCTTGTCCCCTTGGGGCCAGCATGATATTCTCACTGATGACTGTTTACCTTTGAAAACCAGAGGTTACAGAATGTCAGAACATGTGAGATCCCACATTAAAGTAGAGGTCAACAAGATGCTTGATCTCAGAGTTATAGAGCCTTCTCCTAGTCCATGGTCTAGTCCAGTTGTTCTAGTACCAAAGGCAGAATCCAAGGCGTTGAGATTCTGTGTGGACTATAGAGCTCTAAATGCAGTCACTAAGACTGATGCCCATCCTTTGCCAAGGACAGATGGACTGGTGGATATACTTGGTTCAGCCAAGTACCTCAGTACATTTGATCTGACGTCAGGCTATTGGCAAATAGCCCTGACAGACCATGCAAAGGAGTGCCATTTTGCTCACACTTCATTTTGAGCCTAACTTGTCCAGAATATATTGGGTGGTGTGTAGTATATTAAGAGTGTGATTTTTGTACTGCTTTACCATAGTGAATTGTTTTAGAACTGATGTGTAAATAAATGTATATCCTTTTACTCAGAAACCATGAGTCAGTGTTTGCTTGAATCATAGTAATTGCTGTCCTTTGTGTAACTATTGATGATGCTCACTTTTCTCTTGAGATAAGTCTGGCTGCTCAGCCATCGCTACCACTTCACTGTGTAGTATGGGCTTGTACCAGAGGTGAATTTGTACTGTCACTTGTAGTCTTAATTGTGTGTGGTGTTCCCAAAGGGTACTGCATATGATTCAGCCTAACAGTCAGTGCAAAGTTTCCATTAGCTCAAAACTTTGGGGTTTCAAAAAAGAAAACTGCATTTCGCAAATACCAAACTGGATTGGCATGATTAGTAAAATTCAGTTGCAACACTCTTGTCAAGACGCAGAGCGACACAGGTTCGAATCCCGTTCCATGCTTAGAAACCGCGCAAAGAAACCTCTTGATATTAAGTCCCTCATACACAATTATAATTATGAAAATGCTGTCAGTGATCTGTGACTGAGAGATGCCATTAGCTAGACACCAACCACCAATTACAACATGTAGGATTGTTCCCGTTTTTTTTGCACCTCTTAACTGAATTCCATTGAAAACTGGATTAACGTCCACCTGACGGATGGTTGACATGATACATTTCACACTGCCTATGGGCAGGCATGTGACATACACCTACGGATAAGCGGTTGGAGGCAGCTATTACCAAAGACTTGAATAAAGACACTTGTCACTTTAAGTATCATACATCGAGAGAGAATAATTCACTGCTGCAATGCGTTTAAGGTGTGACACAGGCGGGGACACACGCCCAATCCATCCTCCGGGCGGAGAATGCACATGCTGCTCTAATGTTGTTTGTCAGTGTTCCCACTTCATAAAAAAGCAAGGATCAAATAACACATATGATGTAGTTTACTGGACCTAGTAGCAGAACCCTCAGACAGGTGCAGAAGGGAAGACACTGGCATCGCAGTTATTTTTAGAATGTGCCTTTATGCACCCAGGCGTATTTTTACATAACGACATTTGTACCTGGCACTAAATAACATGCTATATTTGTTATTTGTTTTTTTTTAAATGTCTACACCCTATTTGGATTTGCCATTGTACTTGTCAGAGTAGCTTTCTATGCTCCCTGAACATTTACTGCGATTTTTTTTATTTCCTGAAGGGTGTTTGTGTTTGATTTTTAGGATTAGATTATATATGGCAATTCATTAGTAAAGCATGGACATATATGTAGTATGTTTGGGCTATTACGGGTCGCTTGTGACACCTAATAGCCCACACTATTGCATTGGAGTACAAATTGGAAAGAATGACATATGAGGATGGACACAGTCTGTAGGTGTTGTTTGGTTATGTGCAATGTACCATGCTGAGCGGGAAGAACAGATAGCAGACACTAATAGGTTTGATGACAGTGAGTTGGACATGGATGAGATGTTTCAGCAATAGGTCATCAATTTAATTTGATTTGGTCAGCCTAATGCAACATTCTCTCAAAGATGTTCATCAATCAAAGACTGATTGTGTCTTGTTTGGACTGCAGTTTAATGATCTACAAATGATGGCAGTCTTTGAGAACTCCCAATTTTTGCAGACAATGGACAGTGAAATCATCAGCCACTGTATTTGTACGCACTTTGCATGTCCTTCTCTGAAGTTCTTTTAACAAACATTGGCAAAGCTAACAGTTTTGTATTGTGTGTAAGTATTAGGCATTTGCCAGGAATTGCTATTATATGGACCGGTACCCCTACAGCAGTGCCTAACCTTTCCCGATTATATCTCTAAGTTGGCACATTTTCTCTCCTCCATGGTGGCCTTCTTGTTTGCTCCTATTTCCGATCCTTCATTGCATTTTTCATTCATTTTTGCTATACAGCCCATTCCTTCAAAGTGCAACAGTGGCTGCTTATACCCACCGCCGAGCTATACACTCTTTGCAAGACATTACCTCACTGCCCTCTTTGATTCTATTCCTAAATTGGTACCTCTTCTATCCTCAGCTCATCCCAGCTGCCCTTCGTGTACGCTCCTTTTCCCACTCCATTACAAGATTTTATTTCTTTTTGCTATCCTACCCCTTCCTGCAAAGTGCAACATTGCTGCCATTCTGTCATACCCATCACTAAAATTCCATTCCATCCTTGCAATGTTCCTCAAAGTAATGTATTTAGCATATACCCATAATCGTTTTGAACAGGAAGCAAATCAATGTTTGCCTACTCTGAATGCCCACAAAGTGAGTAATAAGCAAGCACTGTATCGTTGGGTAACTTTTCTAAGTAAACATGTCATTGGCAAGTATCTTTGGGATTTGTGTGTTTGCAGGATCTGGCGTTCCGGTCCAACTCTTCTTTGGCTTATGTGATCTGAGATTTTTAGTTTGGGCTATTAGGTGTTGCTTGCAACACCTAGTAGCCAAAACTGTTGCATTGTAGTACAGATAGGGAGGAATGGCACATGAGGAGGAACATAGTTTGGATTGGAGAACAGATAGACACAAAAGCTGGGACAAAGTTTTTTTTTGTGGTGACAATCCGTCACAGAAAATCATCTGATTGAATAGTCTGTAGTATGCTTCTTTCCTAATTTATCCCAGTCAGTGATTGGAGGGCTTTTTGGACATAATCATACCCTGCATTTGAAGGCACAATATCAGTCTGATTATTTGTATGTGATATGTTGTGTGAATGTATTTATCTCATGCTGCTGCTATGATAAAGTTTTTATATCATCAGCATATTTTATTTTAAAGTTAAATGCATGTACACATGATGGCTTTTTTGGGTCAGGCAGAGAACTTTGTGTAAGAGAAAATAGGAAAATTATTAAAAAATCTTTCCATTGTAGTCTGTTGTTTTGCCTGGTTACCATCAGCACGGTATGGTATAGTGGTTGCTTGTCAATGTTTGTTGAAGTTGTTCTTCTTTGCCTTTCTGGTGCATCTGATTGAAATCTCTAGATTTTATTGTCAAATTGGACATTACCTCCATAACAAATGTGTGGTGTGTAACTGATAAAAGAGGTGGCTTGTAGTGTAGGTTTTATAAATGAAATATATATCAGGTAAAACACCCTGCCAGTTTTGCCTTACATATTAAGCATTCCAATTAGCAGTTTGCAGGTAGGGATAAAAGGTGGAGCATGAGAGCACAGGATGAGCAAGGCAGACCGCACAACGTGAGGGCTAATTCAGCACAGCAGTTCAAAAGGAGGTGAAAGACTGCGAATACTGAGAGGTGATATGGAGAGACGTAACCTTGCCCTTTCCGATCCAGGCCCATGAAACCTTTGCAAATGGAAACATAAGACTGCAAACAAAGGCCAGCATGTGTTGCAGCAGATGTCAACGCTACGCAAGTCTGTCCTCCTCCGATAACCAAGCTGGGGAGAGACACTTGTCTCGGTGTTACCAACCTTGACTCGAAGGAGAAGAAAGCCAAGTGGTTCATCACAGCCAGTGAGTTGAGGGGAGAGCTGATAAGAAAACCAACTGTGTTGAACGAAAAGAAGCAAGAGCTGATTTGAACTTTGAAAGGAACCATTGAAAAAAGAGGGGAAAACCCATAACAGAGGCGATCGACAGCACGTGGGTGCTCAGGCTGGAAACTCTGGGAGATTACCTGATGATAAAAGACTACCATAAGCAGAAGGCCTTGGGAAGAGGTGAAGAGAGGTCAAAGTGGTCATACAGGGGTCTTGTAATATCCTCTGTACCATCAAAACTCTTTGACCGACAGTTAATTGTGGAAGAAAGGGAAATTAATCCTGCATGGTTAAAACTAGTACATGAACTGTTTGTTAAATGTTGGGAAGAGTAAACCCGGCAGAGGCAGCTAACAAGAAGGAGTGAAGTCTGATGTCCCATGATGGTGAATTGTGTGTAAAAGTTGGTGAGAGTGAAGCCGGCAGAGGGAAGCCGACAATCAGAGGTGAAGCCTGAACTGTTTAAAAAGACATTTAGACTCATGAAAGTAAGACGTTTTGGAAGACCAGGGGAAGTGTGAAGGGTTTTGACCCATGCTGAATCAATAGAATGGGTAGATGTGGGGATTAGCTGCCGCCGCCCATCATTCCATCCCAGAGTCCAGGAGAACTGCGCAGTTGGCACAAGACCACTCCAAAGATACAACCTTCTTGTGGGGGGTTCCACATCACCACTCTACTGTAAGGATGCCATCAAAACAATGTTAAGTAAGGGTCCTATTCTATCAAGCAAAAGACCACTCTATTGAAATGCAGTAATTCAAGACAGATCCCAAAAATGGGTGCGGTACCAGCTTTGTCCACAAACCGGCGCTAGCGGTCTAAACTCTGACAGGGAAACTGTATTTAGGAGTTGCAAGAGGGGCAGGGACTTCAAAGCCTGTTGGTTAATTGAACATTTTAGCCACCTGCTGTTCATTAACAGCTGCAAGAGGCTGGGAAACCTCTCACCTCAGAGATTCACACCAGGAGGCAGAATATCACATGACCCTGTTGATTGATTGAGGAGAGACTTCCAGGCAGCCTGCTGGAGCCCACACAAAAGACTCTTTCCCTTGAATGGGGTATGTTAATTTTGAGTGTTTCCTGTCAACAGCCCTCTGCCAGCAAGGAGAGACATGTGATCACTGACCCACCCAGACTTCTGGAGGCGGACCCAAACACTTTGGGGAGTTGAATTGCAGCAAATATATATTTTATAGAAACATTGATAACTTATTGTAACCAAATGACAGGAATGTACAACATTGAGATTCTTAGTATGAAAAATGCCCTCACGATTTGAGTCCAAACTCCAATTTGTACCATGTTCTGGGGCAAAACCCCGCTAATTATGAATACTGTAGACACTGTACTTAAGCTAGAAACCTGGAAATTTATTGGGATATTTGGAGAAGGGGGGGTGTACCTTTGTATAATTTTTGATGAAAATGCCATACTGCAAAACCCACTAAAATCGAAAATAAGTTGCCATTTTTGAATGCAAGCTCCTAGAAACGCCAGAGTCGGAACAGAGACTACCTGAGGCAATGTGTAGTATGTACATGTAATGTCAACCACTTGTGTACCTGGGAAATATGTATTTGGATCAGAAATAGATTTGTGTGCACATTGACCAGGGGAGTGTCATTTCTGTAGGTCATAAAAATGACATCACTCTGACACACTATCCCTTCCCAAATCAGGGACCAAAGAATTTATTGACCTATCAAATCAAGAGAGGGACAGGTTTAGTGATGCTACGCACACACCCACTTTCAAAACACATAAAAGGAAAATTGAAACCCAGGTAGAGAGATTCAATTCCATTTTCTGCGGGACGCTCTGCCGGGAGACTCCAGACTTCACATCCATCAATCTCCAGAGACCAGAACTTTATTTCAGAACCTAAAGCAAGGGCCTAAACCCACAAACTGAGAACTCTTCTCAGCAGGCCTCAGCATCCTTAAAATCATTTGCAAACTATTCCACAGCCGGGCGAGCTGTTTGAATTCTTTGCCAAGAACTTTTAACAGAAGAGCAGTATCCAGAACCAGAGACCGCTAACAGAACCACCCGCCGAGCAGAGGGAACCGGTGCCTGACAGACCAGCAAAGCAGAGCTGACCCAGACGCTGTGAGCAGAACCGCCCGAAGTCCAGTCCAGTTGACCCGATCCGTGACGAGGCCCAGTCCTTCTAAAAATATAGTGTGAATACTGCCAGAACTGTGCGAAACCCAATCCCGTAGTTAAAATAATCTAATGCAAACTATTTTAACCTAAGTAGAACTGCCTCCTAGTAATCCTTTCATCTGTCATTCTAAAGCTGCAAACTGTCACCTGTCATTTTGAGTGTTACTTTAAATCCGAAAAACTACCTTTACTAAATCGTCCGTATCTCTGGAACCGTTTGTCCTAGAAACATGGTTTAACTTTCATTTAAAAGCTAAGATTCTAGGCTTTCCAAAGACCTGCTACTCCTTATATTTTTGCCGTAATCACGATTCACGCACTCGCAAATTTTAGCGCAATTTGCGATTTGGCCTGATTTCTTCTCCAGTAAAAAAGTCAGCAGCTCCTTGCTTTCCTTTGCTAAAATTTGTTTAACCTGCTAGTTACTCGTAGAGCCTTGCTAAAGTGAGCCTGAACTAATATAAAGTAGCCATCACCTACCCTGAACCTCTAGAGCAGGGGTGCACAACTGATTTTGACAGAGGGCCGGAAGTACCTTACATGAGGGCTATAGTGGGCCGAAAAGTAAATGTGGGCGGGGCGGTAGGCGGGGCAGGAGGCTTTTTAAACCCCCAATTTGTACTAAACACATGGAAAAAGAATGTTTTTGAGCGGTAACGATTTTTATTTGCATTTCAAACTTACATTTTGTACTACACATTTTCCATTGTTATAATTTATTTCTATTTAGTTATTGTATCTCGCTTGTTTAATTAACTTATATATATATTTATTGACCCTAGATACACTATGCCCCATGGCCCCCTCACCCAACCAAACACTATGCCCCATGTCCCTCACCCCCAACCAAACACTATGTCCCATGGCCCCCTCACCCCCAACCAAACACTATGCCCCATGGCCCCCTCACCCCCAACCAAACACTATGCCCCATGGCCCCCTCACCCCAACCAAACACTATGCCCCATGTCCCTCACCCCCAACCAAACACTATGCCCCATGTCCCTCACCCCCAACCAAACACTATGGCCCATGTCCCTCACCCCCAACCAAACACTATGGCCCATGTCCCTCACCCCCAACCAAACACTATGGCCCATGTCCCTCACCCCCAACCAAATACTATGCCCCATGGCCCCCTCACCCCAACCAAACACTATGCCCCATGGCCCCCTCACCACCAACCAAACACTATGCCCCATGGCCTCCTCACCCCCAACCAAACACTATGCCCCATGTCCCTCACCCCCAACCAAACACTATGCCCCATGTCCCTCACCCCCAACCAAACACTATGGCCCATGTCCCTCACCCCCAACCAAACACTATGGCCCATGTCCCTCACCCCCAACCAAATACTATGCCCCATGGCCCCCTCACCCCAACCAAACACTATGCCCCATGGCCCCCTCACCACCAACCAAACACTATGCCCCATGGCCTCCTCACCCCCAACCAAACACTATGCCCCATGGCCCCCTCGCCCCCAACCAAACACTATGCCCCATGGCCCCCTCACCCTCAACCAAATCCCCCAACTCAGCACACACACAAACATGCACCAATACAGACCCGAACCCCCACCCCCAACTCAGCACACACACACAAACATGCACCCATACAGACCAGAAACCCCCACCCCCCAACTCAGCACACACACAAACATGCACCCATACAGACCTGAACCCCCCAACTCAGCACACACACAAACATGCACCCATACAGACCCGAACCCCGCACACCCCAAATCAGCACACACACAAACATGCACCCATACAGACCTGAACCCCCCACCCCCCTAACTCCAAACCCCCACCCCCAACTCAGCACACACCCACTCAAGCATGCACCCATACAGACCCGAACCCCCTAACCCCCCAACTCAGCACACACACAAACATGCACCCATACAGACCGGAACCCCCCACCCCCCCAACTCCAAACCCCCACCCCCAACTCAGCACACACACACTCAAGCATGCACCCATACAGACCCGAAACCCCCACCCCCCAACTCAGCACACACACAAACATGCACCCATACAGACCCGAAGCCCCCACCCCCCCAAATCAGCAAACTCTCAAACAAGCACCCATACAGACCCGAACCCCCACCCCCCAACTCAGCACAAAAAAACATTCAAATCAAAACATTCATACACATCCGACACCCCCCCAACCACGCATCTCAACATACACACAAAATACATTCAAATACAAACATTCACACACCCCCCACATCTCAACATACACACAAAATATATTCAAATACATTCATACACATCCGACACACCCCGCCACCCCCACATCTCAACATACACACAAAATACATTCAAATACATTCATACACATCCGACACGCCCCCCCACCCCGCATCTCAACATACACACAAAATACATTCAAACACAAACATTCATACACATCCGACACCCCCCACCCCCGCATCTCAACATACACACAAAATACATTCAAACACAAACATCCATACACATCCGACACACCCCCACCCCCGCATCTCAACATACACACAAAATACATTCAAACACAAACATTCATACACATCCGACACACCCCCCTGCCCCCGCATCTCAACATACACACAAAATACATTCAAACACAAACATTCATACACATCCGACACACACACCCCCGCAACATACACACACAAACATAAAGCAAAACAA
Source organism: Ambystoma mexicanum (assembly GCF_040938575.1). Classification (NCBI taxonomy): domain Eukaryota; kingdom Metazoa; phylum Chordata; class Amphibia; order Caudata; family Ambystomatidae; genus Ambystoma; species Ambystoma mexicanum. The sequence goes on along the minus strand of NC_090923.1, from coordinate 770,936,602 downwards.
ACCCGACACACAAACACAAACAGACCACTTACCGGAGACGTGCTGGAAGGCAGGCAGGTAAGCGGCAGGTAAGCTGGAATCGTACTACGGCTGGCATGGTCCAAGGCTGAAATGCTGAGCCAATGAGGGCCAGTGTTTTCACCGGCCCGGAAGACAACAAAGACTTTCCTAATGGAGGGTGGCCGCGGGCCCCCCTCCTTTAGGAAAGTCTTTGTGCCTCGCGGGCCGGTCAAAAAGGCCATGGCGGGCCGCAACTGGCCCGCGGGCCGTATGTTGTGCACCCATGCTCTAGAGGGAATTAAAAGCAATTTTAGCACCTTTTCACTTCCTTGCAAACCACATTAAAGTAATTCGCCTGTGTTTCAAACTTCTACCTGTTTTCCTCTAAGCTTGCTGGGGAGGAACTGAATTTCGTATTGTATTTGATTGCATTCCTGAGAACTGTGTGCTCCTCTTTCCATCTCCTTATATTGCATAAAGGGGGGGAGTGAATTGTCAAGGAAAAGTGATTACATTGTCTTTTGTTGAAGTCATATCAAGTTTATTTTCTGTACTGCAGTTTCATTCATCATTGCATTGTCCTTGAAGCCATAAAGCATTCTCAGCTACTTTATCCTCTCTATATCCCTTCTAACCCATCAAAAAGAGTGTACCACTGTAACATTATCCATTGTTGATCACTATCATCTTCACAAGTGTGCTATCAAATATTAATTTACTATAAAAGTGTGATAGATATATATTTTTTAATTTTTCAAATAAACCTTTTAAATTTGCAAAACAAGCCTACTTCTTGGCTCAGTGGGGTCAAGGGGGATTCTAAGAGAGGGGTGTTATACAAGGGTTCATCATCCAGATTATAACTTGCCATAAAAATATATAAATAAGGTCTTCCCTTGGGCATCCCAGGCAAGGCACTGACTTAGTGGGATTGCTTGATTGGAGTCACTTACAGAGTGGGGGCTCGTCCGGGATCTTCTGGGTCAGATTTAGCACTTGTGCAGCTTAATACAGTGTGCTAACTGACGGGATACATACATCTGGTCGGATCACCATGCTGTGGTACGCTGTAAAGCACTCCTCAAAGGAACGCTCTAAGGAGAAGGTCTGTTTTGCAAAATAAAATACAAACTTCTGTAAGTCAGGAAGGAACTCAAATTCCAGAATGACGACACTGGTAGACATCAAAATAGCCAGAGAGCACTTCTTACATAAGCTATTTGTGAGAGGTGAATGGATTGAGCAGGGCCAGGATGCGTGGTTGCAGGCAATCACGCAACAGGTCACTGCAACTGGGGTAGATATCTGGAGAGATCAGGGTCCCTTACATGTGGCCCTGAGTGAACAATACATGGCTCCTAAAGCTAAAGATGAACACGACAAGATGGTTAGGATAGCGGCATATTTGTACCTATATATGGGAGCCATGCAGGACAAATGTGCTGAAGGCCAAGATCTGGCAAATAGGCAACAGATCGCGTTAGAGAAGGCCCAATCTGACCTGGTCTCTTCTGAGCAGAGGATGCACAGAAGCCAGGAGTCAGAAAATGAGAGCAGACAGTATCTCATTAAAATCAAAGAGGACATGTGTATCCTGCAACAGGAAAAGTCTGACCAGGATACCAGATTTCAGGCCTTGCAGAAGGAGTACCAAGAAGGTTTGGACTCCCTACTGCAGAGCCAGAAAAAGCTGGAGCAACAATTAGATTTCAATAGGGCATGTGCTGAGCAGGTAGTCACCCTGCAAAGCCACCTAGATAGGGAAAAGGCAGAGAGCAATAAACTGATCCTGAAAGACCTGGATACCCAGGCAGAGTTTGATCAAGAGCACCAGAAAGCTGGTGCCCTTCAAAGGCAAAGGGACGACCTGGCTGCACAGATGCAGACTCTTAGTCAGGAAAGGGACACCTTAGGCCAGGAAGTCTGCCAATTAAAATAATAAACTGAAGAAAATCACCTGGCCCTCCAGGGGCTGGGTGACCTCCAAAAAGAGCATCACGACTTGCTAGAGCACACCAGGAGGGTGAAGGAGGCTTTGGCAAGAAAGGAGCAGGCCAGTAGGGATGGGACTCAGGAGGTAACCCTCCTGCAGCAGAGACTGGCCCAATACTCCAGGACCAATCAGGAGGCACAGAGAGAAAATGAGGCTCTCTGTCAGCACAATGATAGGCTCCAGCAACAGGTAGCCATGCAGGAGAGACTGATAGAGTCTAGTAAGGCCTTAACTGAGGAACTGAAAGCACAGGCTCTTGCATTGCAACAGGGAGCAGGTGCTGACAGACATGAGGTTCGCTGGGAAAGGGAAATGCCTGAGCATAACCTCAGGAGCCCTGGTACCAGAGGACTTTATCTCTCCCAGTCCCTAGACTCTGCCACCCCCATGTCCCCTGGCGCGCATGAGCAAAGGGCCACAGGAATGGCAGATTACTATCCAGCCAAAAGTATGGGGCTCATAGGCCAGTACCACCCAGGAATGGAGGGGCGGGCATCCGGGTATGGGCACCCAAGCACAGTGCAATTTAGTGGGGAACCCCAGGAGAGTAGGCCCATTAAGGGCATCCTGAAAATATCTGCCCAGTTAGGTCAGTGGGGGGGTACCCATCAAATCCTGGCAGCAAGGAGGGATCTGAAGACTCCTCTGAGCATTACAGGACACAGGAGACCAGGTCCCCACATTCTGCCAGCCATTCCCAGGCTCGCAGAATCCGGGAAAACCTGGAAGATCAGACGGGCACCTCTGGGAGCAGTGCTTCGGAGTCAGAGGATGAATGGACCAGGGTGACCCGAACCAAAAAGGCCAATAAGGCAAAAAGGGCCTTGCTTAAGGACCCATTGAAACAAATAAAGGCAATAAGGAGTGTCATCACGCCTTATCATAAGAACGCCAAGTATTCTGTTTGGGAACACTTGGAGCTCTATGAGCAAATGATGGAGACTTTCCATTTGAAGGACAGCAGTAGCTGCATCCAGTACGTCAAATGGACATTCTCCCCAGAATACTCCAGTTTCTTTGCAGGGCTGGAGGACCAAAACCATTCAAGATGGTCTGCATATAGGGCGGCCATCTTGAAACATTTTTCTGTTCATAGAAATCCTCAAGAGGCTCGCAAGGCAGCCTACAATTTGCAATGTGGGGAGGATCCGGCCCCACAAGAATTTGTACAAGAATTGAAGCATGCCTTTGGGCAGACCACCAGAAGGGTGCACACGGACAGCAGAGAATTTGTCAATACTTTTTTCCATGCCTTGCCCAAATACATCATGACCCAGCTAGTGAGAGATTTTCACGAGAAGAGGTCACTAGACTGGGTCATTGAACAGGCTACCCGGATCTATGAGGTGCAGAAGCCCATAGAAAATAAAAGTAATGCGCAGAAAAACCCCAAAACCAACAGCACCCCTGCTGCTGCTAAGGTGGCAGAGTACAGGTTGCCCCCATTTTAGATTTGGAGATGGGGGGCCTAAAAACCTGCCTGCACCAAATAATTCACAGCCCAGAAGGCCCTCGGGCCAGTCACAGACAGGGAATCGAGGAGGTAGTCCCACAAATGGGGTCCCTCGCTCCCCTGATTCTGTAAGTCCCCGCTACAAGGGAAACTGACCCATCCTGGGTTATGTGTGAACTCCTCCAGCCCAAGGGGGGGGGGTCCAGCCAACCACTTGACTCAGGGAACTTCCCTCCTAACGTCCCCCAGGAGGGCAGAAATTCACCAAATCCTGGGCAGAACTTTTTCCCCAGGTATCCACCCAATTTCCAGCCCCAAAATCATCCATCCTTCTTTCCCCAATTCCCTGAGCCCAGACAACCTAATCTGGGAGAGGGGAGGCCAAGGGTGGAGGGGTACCCGAATCTTCCCAACCCAGGGTATTACCAGAGAAGGGATAGCTACCCTTCCCGGGATCGGGTTTCCCAGTTAGAGCACCAGGTCCAAAATATGGCACGGGATCTGGGTCACATACTGAGGGCTCAACAGAACCCTCAGATGAGCATGCCACCGCACAATGCCCCAAACTCTGGACCTGATGCTCCAGAACAATGATGGGGGCAGCACCCCGATAACCCACCGGGTCCTAGGGAGGAGGCACAAGGGGAAGGGAGGTGTAAAGCCTTGGAGGAAGCTTCCTTCCCAACTTGGAAAACCAGGAACCGGAAACAAAATCTCCTGTCCCTGAAAGCCTGCCTCCCAAGGAGCAGAGGGGGGGTAGGAGAAACAAAGGACCCAAACAGACCCACTTTGTGGAGGAGGTACAGGTCATCCAATTTGAGGGAGAGGGATCCTCAAAAGATCCTGGGAAAAGGATCTTCTCCTTCAGAGATGGGGGAACTCCTCCCAAGGAAAAATGGGTCCCAAGGGATGCCAATTCAGACTGGGGAGATGTGGAGACTGAGCTACCGCCGCCCATCATCTCATCCCAGAACCGACAATACCAAAATCCCATCGGTCAAACCCATCCTGATGACTGCCTCCAAAAAGGGGGGGGCGGCCCAGAACCCGAAACCATTTCCAGTTGCCAACTTTTTCTTTCAGATTCCCCAGGCTCTCCACAGAATTCTGCCCAAATCTCTTCACTAGCAATGTCCAAAACCAGAAAGGTAGCCCACCAGTTGTCCAAAAATGTGCATTATCTGTGCCCCCTTGAGGAGAAGGAGGGAAGATATTATGCCCTGGTTCAAGTACAGGGACAGGGTACAATTTCGGCACTGGTGGACACTGGATCCCAAGCTACCCTTCTGTCCAAAAGGGCCTTTGATGAACTAAATGCAGGAAGGGGGGAGAATTACTGTATTCCTCTCACCTCTCTTCCTGGACAACTGCAGAACTTTGACGGGAAGGAAATTCCTGTCGAGGGGACTGCAGATTTGGACATCAAAATTGGGCGACACAAGGTGAAACACCCGGTCATAGTAGTGACTCCAGAGGGCACCCCTTGTTTACTAGGGAATGACCTCCTGAGAAGGTTGTCACCCCTAATAGATTGCGTAAACAAGGTCCTCTGGTCCCAGACTAGCCGACCAATAAAATTAAAACAGAGTGTCAACCATGTTAGTTTAAACGGCACCTGCCACATGGTTGAACAAAAATCTGACCAAGTAGAATTTCACTTCCAGAACAACCAAATTCCAGATGTGACAGAAATAGCAGTAGGACAACAGACTGGTGATGGGGGGTCCTCTCTATTTCTGAAAATCAAACTTCCTTCCAGTTTAAGGTGGTATTCCACACTAGAAGGAAATACTCTGAAATTCTTTACCAATCCACAATCAGACACTCCCACTCCTATAGTCCAGAAAGATGTGAAATCAGCTCAGAGCCTGGCTGATATTCAGCAAATTGGAGAGCAGTTGTTCATCCCTGTTCAGTTAAATGATGGGAAGGACTCTGTTCTCGCTCGAGTGTGTGTGAACAATGGTAAGAGCTTCATCAGCGAAGCCATGTTCCGCCAACTCCCAAAAGATCCAGCCATTCCCACATTCAAACTGATAGACAAATGGGAAATGGATCTGGAAACACCCAATTCCAAACATCTCCTGCCAAGCAGGTGTATGCTCAAAATCTCCATCGGCAACAAGAGCATAGTCCATAATTTTTGGGTCGTGCGATATGTCACTGCCGCCTTTTACTTCGGCAGTGACATTCTCAATCGCTTTGCCATTAGTTTGGACCTAATAAACTTCAAAGCTTGGTCCCGATTAGCGGATAATCCCAATGGGCTTTGATGATCCAGAAAAAGCATTTAGGTCAGCTCAATTGCTAACTTATGCAGTTGAAATTCAGATTAAAGAGGAAGTCACCATCCCAGAAAGGACCCGACAATTCTCCCTGGAAGTGAAAGTTAAAAGAGGACACAAATTGAAAAACCCTGATGCTTACATACATCTAAATGCTTCTCTCCAACAGCAAGGGTTGGGGGTAAACCCAACTCCATTAGTCAACATAGAACATGACACCATTCCAATAGAGATGGATAACAGCGACTTAAAGAGTATTCCTCTAGCCGCAGGCACCATTATTGGAATGGCGGTTGATGACCGACATTTTTCCATTGATCTAGGAAATGAACAGTTAGGACCAATCCCCAAGGACTGTTTTGACAGTGACAGTGATGACAACACAACACCAGACAGGATTTTCACCCGGCATGGGGGGAACTTCCTGGTGTACACTTCTTGCCCTTATGGTAAGGAAGATGTGACTTGTGACTTCAGGAGGGATGAGGTGATTTTCCATGTCCATGAGGGCTGCCTTTCCCACCTGAAGCCTCCAGTCCAAATAAGCACTCTGACCAGGGACTTCTCCACCCAGCTGGAGGAGGCCGCTGAGATAGCCAAACCAGAAGTCTTTCCAGGCTTCAGGCAGATGGTGGAAGATAGAGTCAACCTAGCTGATGCCTGTGTGACTCTGGAGCAGAAGCAAAAGTTGAAACAAGTTTTCTTGGATATCCAAGATCTCTTTGTGGTAGACTCACATGACTGTGGTCGCACCGACATCCACACCACAACAATTCCCACGGACCCTGGAATGACTCCAGTGTTTGTGAAGCAATATCGTTTGCCTCTCGCATCCATGGAGTCCCTTACTGAAATAATTAAGAACCTTGAGTCCTGGGGAATAATCCGTCCAGTACACAGCACCTTCAATAATCCGGTGCTGGGAATATTGAAGCCAAACGGCCAGTGGAGACTCTGCACTGACCTTAGGGAGCTCAACAAACGGGTCCATACTTCCCGATGGCCTCTGCCCTACATCGACCAAGGGCTGGCCCAGATCCAGGGGTCACAGGTATTCACAGCAATAGACCTGACCAATGGATACTGGACCGTGCCTGTCAGTAGGGAGGACCAATACAAACTGGCTTTTACCTTTGGGGGCCAGCAGTACACATGGACCCGGACTCCCTTCGGATACCTCAACTCCGGCAATGAATTCAACATTTTCCTACATAAGGCCATGCCCGACATACGTGCGAGGGGTAACCTGGCTTATGTAGATGATGTCCTCATCAAAAGTTCATCGGTGGAAGAACACATAGCGGAGATCCGTTATGTTCTGACACAGTTGAGGGCCGCAGGAGCAAAACTTTCCTTTCAGAAAGCACAGTGGTGTAGAACCCGTGTTAATTTCTTGGGGCAGGAAAAGAAAGTGGAAGCACTCCAGAAACTGAAGGATCCCACAACTCTGCAGGAACTAAGGAGCCTCCTTGGACTGACTAATTACAGCAGAAAGTTCATTGAAGGCTACACAGAGATCACTAGACCCCTGATTCATCTCTTGAAGGGGGGGTCAAGTGGGAATGGGGTCCAGAACAATCTGAGGCAGTAAGACAACTGAAGAGAAGCCTCTCACAAGCGCCTTGCCTAGCTTACCCTGTCAGAAACAAGGAGCTCTTCCTGGAGACAGGGTTCTCTAATACGTGCTTGACGGCAGTATTATACCAAAAGCATGACAAGGTCAATAAAGTAATCTCCTATGCGAGCAAAACTTTATCCTCTGTGGAGGAAAAATTCAACGATTGTGAGAAGGCACTCCTGGCAACGGTGTGGGCATTGAAGAATTACCGCCCGTTCATCCAGGGGGAACACATCATAGTGGAGACTCCACACCAGCCTCTGCAATATCTCCAAAGTGACAGAATCCAGGCCGGAAATGTGAGTAATTCCCGAATTACTTCCTGGATTCTGTCAATGCAAGGCTTTCCTGTGGAGGTCAGATATGGCCAAAACATGAAGAGTCCCCTCGCGCAAGGTCTGGCTGACTTGTATGATTGTGCCAGAGAAAACTGTCTCGAGGACGAAAGTCTAAAAATCAAGGACAACATGGAGGCATACTTTAATTCCCCACACAAAGTCTTTGAAGAAGACAAGTGTGAGGGAATGCCCACTGTATATGTGGATGGATGCTCGTACCATGTTGACAACAACGGGGAGAAAGAACTGGTGGCCGGCGTAGGGAATGCATGGATGAATGAGTCCCCAGAACCCTCCACTGGATACAAAATTGGTCCCCGAAGTAGTCAGGTGGCAGAATTGATGGCTGTGCATCAAGCCATCCTCACTGCTGTCCAACATCAACTCCACAAACTGGTCATAATCACAGATTCGGATTATGTACGGAACGGGTTCGTGAAGCACATGGTTACTTGGAAAACCAGAGGCATGTTATGTGCTAATAACAAACCCCTGAAACATGGGAAGTTAATTCAAAACATTGATGATCTGGTCACATCGAATGGGATGACCATCTACTGGAAAAAGATCAAGGGTCATTCCAAAGTAGAGGGACCAGACAAAACTGGAAATGACTTAGCTGATCAGCTGGCCAAAACCGGGGCCATCCAAGGGGATCTAATAGAAATAGAGTCCCTGTTGGGGGAAATCCAGGTCACTGCAATCACTAGGTCCCAGACAAATGCTCACAATGATCTTTCAACTGCACAATGGAGTAAGGAGACCCCTGATGCTGATTTGATTACAGCTCAGAAGGGGGACCCAATAATTGGTAAGTTCTACCAACACATTGAGGACCCTGAGAACTTTCCCCTGACGGATACCGATTACATTGGGAAAAAAGACCTAAGAGTGTTGATGAAATGTCCAAAAATGTTCAGAATCCAAGACGGTTTGTTGGTAAGGAAATCCCAAGCCGGCCATGATCAGTGGGTGGTTCCTACCTCATTCCGAAGCCTGATGTTAAGTCACGCCCATGATGCGGCCACCGCCGGTCATAGGGGGTTTCACACAACACTGGAAATCTTAAGAGAGGTTGCATACTGGCCACACATGGGGCAGGACCTCGACCAATACTTGAAGGGGTGTCTTGTGTGTGCACAATTTCAGCCATCATCCCTCACAAAAAGAGGGGGATGACACTGCCATGGTCAGATTTGCAAATCGACTTTGTAGGCCCTGTAATTCGCTCGTCTAGAGGAAACAAGTACATGTTGACTGTTACATGCTTGTTTACCAAGTGGGTGGAATGTCTCCCAGCCCCAAACTGCAAGGCAGAAACAGCAGCTGCCCTGATGATTAACCACATCTTTTCCCGTTTTGGTCTACCTCAAAGGATTGAGTCAGACAGAGGTAGCCACTTTACCAGTGAAGTAATGACAAAGATGTGGGAGATACTGGGGGTTAAAAGGAAGCTACACATTGCTTACAGGCCAGCTTCTTAAGGAGCAGTACAGAGATACAACCGAACCATTGTGAGCATATTAAAAACGTTTGTGGCAGATTCTGGGCCAAGTTGGGATATCCGATTACCTCTGTTCCTAATGGCCATCAGATCTACCCCTTCATCTGCAACTAAAATGTCACCATTTGAGTTGATGACCGGGCGCAAGATGGTGCTTCCCCAGCATTTGCTCTACAGGACCCAAGAGCAGACACTGATAAATGCCTCGATAACTCATGAGTATGTGGAGAATTTAAGGAAACACCTCCAACATGCTTTTGCCTATGCTCAGCGGAATCTAGAAAGATCAGCTGAGAGCATGAAAACCCACTACGACCTGAAGACCACCAGGAAGGAATATACTGTGGTAGACCGGGTCTATCTATACAATTTCCAAAGGAACCAGGCCAAACAGCGAACATTTTTTCCTACATGGAAGGGACCGTTTGAAATTATAGACAAGATCTCCCCTGTAGCGTATAAGATCTGCATCCCCAAAGGTAGTCTGGTGGAAGGGGAAGACAAGTGGGTACATATAAATCAACTAAAGTGTTGCCATCCCAGGCACACTCTGCAGCAACTGGAGGAGTCCTCTGCAATACCAGAGGGGACCGCTCCAGATTAATTCAGTTCCAACTCTAAAATATCCCACATATAGTCTCTAAAATATTATGACGCTTGTAAGCCACTGTCTCTGAATTATATCTTGTTTTTCAAAATTGGAATGCTATGTCTATTAAAGTATAAAATGTATATGTCGCCCCAATATAGCAATAGTGGGGGAGAAATGTCTATGAATAGGTATTGCCGCTTTCCTTTGTCGTCCTAGGAGAAAGAAAACCTGGAGACTGGCCAAGGAGGACGCCCAGGGACCGGGAGCAAAGATCCGAGGGGCCCGGGGTACCGCCCAATATTCCCATCAGGACCGGCAAGGAGGACCGATCGATCCAACTGGTGGAGGAAAAGATGCTGAACTGTGCCATCTACAGAATTGGAAGAAGATAATGTGGACATACCAGCGCAAGGGCTCAAAACCTCCTTTGCACCCGACTTCCCCTCGACTTGAATCAAAGCGTAGTCGGCGGGGGGGTTTGTGAAGGTTTTTGATCCATGCTGAATCAATAGACTGGGTAGATGTGGGGATGAGCTGCCGCCGCCCATCATTCCATCCCAGAGTCCAGGAGAACTGCGCAGTTGGCACAAGACCACTCCAAAGATGCAACCTTCTTGTGGGGGGTTCCATATCACCACTCTACTGTAAGGATGCCATCAAAACAATGTTAAGCAAGGGTCCTATTCTATCAAGCAAAAGACCACTCTATTGAAATGCAGTAATTCAAGACAGATCCCAAAAATGGGTGCAGTACCAGCTTTGTCCACAAATCGGCGCTAGCGGTCTAAACTCTGACAGGGAAACTGTATTTAGGAGTTGCAAGAGGGGCAGGGACTTCAAAGCCTGTTGGTTAATTGAAAATCTTAGCCACCTGCTGTTCCCAGGAGGCAGGCTGATTTCATTAACAGCTTCAAGAGGCTGGGAAACCTCTCACCTCAGAGATTCACACCAGGAGGCAGGATATCACATGAGCCTGTTGATTGATTGAGGAGAGACTTCCAGACAGCCTGCTGGAGCCCACACAAAAGACTCTTTCCCTTGAATGGGGTATGTTAATGTTGAGTGTTTCCTGTCAACAGCCCTCTGCCAGCAAGGATAGACATGTGATCACTGACCCACCCAGACTTCTGGAGGCGGACACAAACACTTTGGGGAGTTGAATTGCAACAAATATATATTTTATAGAAACATTCATAACTTGTTGTAACCAAATGACAGGAATGTACAACTTTGAGATTCTTAGTATGAAAAATGCCCTCACGATTTGAGTCCAAACTCCAATTTGTACCATGTTCTGGGGCAAAACCCTGCTAATTATGAATATTGTAGACACTGTATTTAAGCTAGAGACCTGGAAATTTACTGGGATATTTGGAGAAGGGGGGTGTACCTTTGTATAATTTTTGATGAAAATCCTATACTGCAAAACCCACTAAAATGTCCTAGGAACGTGGTTTAACTTTCATTTAAAAGCTAAGATTCTAGGCTTTCCAACAAACCTAAAACCGACTTGCTACTCCTTATACGTTTGCCGTAATCACGATTCACGCACTCGCGAATTTTAGCGCGATTTGCGATTTGAGCTGACTTCTTCTCCAGTAAAAAAGTCAGCAGCTCCTTGCTTTGTTTATGTTTATGTTTTATGTTTATGTTTTATTTATTTGATAATGCGCACAAAACCCAGGGGTAGCCGGGCGCAGCAGGTACAAGGTTACTTAAGCTTGGGTTACATACAGAGTATAGGCGAGAAACAACATAACAGTACAGTAAGAACATATCAATACACGCCGTGTGGAAGGAGAAAAACTAGCATATTGTAGTTTTGAGGGAGTGTACAGGTATAGGTATGAGAACAGAATCGTTTTGGACAACGGTATCATGGTTATTGGGTGCCACGATAGTTAGTTGTCGTTTGTCCAGAGCCAGTTTTTTACCTTGCATCTAAAATTGGAGTAGGGTAAGTTGGTTCTCAGTGCAATGGGCAGTGCGTTCCAGGCCTGGGCAGCTTTGACAGGGAAGCTTGCTCTGCCCGCTTTGGAACGTCTGAATCTAGGGGTTTCGAGCAGGTAGTGGTTAGTAGCCCTAGTATGGTGCCTGGATGATTTTCTAGTCAGTCTGGCTGAGATGTAGGGGGGAGCAGTGTTGTTGAGCCCTTTATGGGTAAGCGATAGTGTCTTGAGCAGGACTCTGTCGCTGATTTTGAGCCAGTGGTGGTCTTTCCTAACGTTTGAGATATGTGCTTTGCGGGGTATGTCAAGGGCTGCTCTAAGAGCGTTGTTTTGAAGGATTTGCATTTTATTTATGATGGATTTGTTGGCGCCTGCATAGAGGGCATTGCAATAGTCCAGTTTGGACATGACTAATGCATTGGCAAGCATGATGCAGTTGGTTTTAGAGAGGTAAGGTCTACAGGTCCTGATTAATTTGCAGGTGTACGCTGTAGAGGATGCCAGGGTGTTAACTTGTTTTTTGAGGGATAGAGTGGAATCGAGGTAAAAGCCCAGGGTTTTTACCTCGGTGGCCACCTTGATAGTGTTGCCATCTATGTTGAAATTACGATAGTTGGGGCTCAGTTTTTTTAGGTTAGAGTCGGAGCCCAGTATTAATATCTCAGTTTTGTCGTCATTTAGGCAGAGGCCGTGGGAGGCCATCAATGCCTGAATGAGGAGGTAGATTTTGTTTACTAGAGCCGTATCTTCGACAAAGTTGCCTGATAGAGGTATGAGAATCTGTGTATCGTCCGCATAATTCGTGTAGGTTACCCCTAATTTGTCAAGTTTGTCGAAGAGAGGCTTAGTAAAGATATTGTACATAGTTGGGGAGACACATGAGCCTTGTGGGACACCACAAGTGATCTGGATTGAGTCCGCTGCTGCTACAGGGGAGAACACTCTCATCGAACGGTTGGCTAGGAAGGATTGTACCCATGCTATAGCTTCACTTGAGAAGTGAGCGGCAGTCGCTAGATGGTTGCATAATACTGCGTGATCCACAAGGTCAAAGGCCGCTGACAGGTCAAGGAGGAGGAGCATAGCTGTGTTACCTTTATCCTTCAGCTCGTCGATTTGTGTCTTGAGGTCAATGAGGGCTGTTTCTGTACCGTGCAGTGGTCTGAAGCCAGATTGCCGTGTACCTAACAGTTGGTGCGTCTCCAAATGGTTTTGGATTTGGAGGTAGGCTACTCTATCAATGATTTTAAGGAGAAATGGGATCGTAGTAATAGGCCTGTAGTTAGTGGGGATAGCTGGGTCAAGTGTCTGTTTTTTGAGAAGGGGGAGAACCCAGGATCCTTTAAGGTTGGTAGGTACAGTGCTCGTGTTGAAGGAGGCATTGATAAGTTTCGAGATGAAGGGTGCTAGATCTCTAGCTGCATCCTTAATGATTTGCGCAGGGCAACTGTCGCCTTGGCAATTTGACGGTTTAAGGGACAGAATGACCTTTTCAGTTTCCAATATAGAGATATTGGTGAACCTGAAGGGTTTACCGTTGTTTTGGGGGGGTATGCTGGGTAATTCCTTCAGTGGGGTGGTGTGAGTACCATGAGGGCGCAAGGAGGCTTTTTTCTCAGCAATTTTAGATTGAAGGGTTGTGATTTTATTTGCTAGAGCATTTTGGATGCTAGTGCACCAGGATTTGTCCTTGGGGACATTGTCTGTGGGGGCAATAGGGTTTTCCAATTCACGAAGAATGGTGAAGAGCTCTTTAGAATTTGAATTGGCTTTAGTGATTCTATGATTGAATGAGTCTTTTTTCGTTTGAATAATTTCCTTTTTGTATTTTTTGGCAAAGTTGGCAAGTGTGGTTTTATTGTCGGCAGAGGGAGTATGCCTCCAAATAGCTTGGAGTTTGCGTTTTTGGATACGCATTTCTTTGAGATGGGGGGTAAACCAAGAGTTGAGGTGAGTTTCACGTTTACTTTTATGAAGTTTGGTAGGGGCAATCAAGTCTAGAGCTTTGGTCATGGCGTTGTTAAATGATTCAACTAACTCACTAGGGTTGGAATCATTAGGACTAGCTATGAGAGTTGGTAGGAGAAGTGGAAGTAGTTTTTCAGCTGTGATTTCTTTTTTACTTCTTGTTGGCATGGGGGGTGCTATTTTATTCTTATTGGGTTTGGGAGGTTCGATGTTGGCTGTGAAGCATATAAGATGATGGTCAGTCCATATTTGAGGTAGGATACTGGAGATGGTGATGTTGCAATTGTGGTTGGCTATCCAGTCTAGCGTGCAGCCTTTTGTATGTGTAGGAGCTAGGACATTTTGGGTGATGTCGTGATTGGCTAGAATAGATTGGATTGCTTGTGCTTGTTTGTCTTCAGCGTCATTAAAGCCTAGGTTAAAGTCGCCTAGTAGAAGGAGCTGAGTGGAGTCTTTAATGCTGTCAGTGAGGAGGCTAGATAGGTCTTCCTCAAAGTTACCTAGTGGGCCTGGTGGTCTGTACACAAGAAGTATTGTTAGTGTGCTGTTGTTTGAGATAGGTATTTTAGCTGAGAGAAGTTCGCACGATGTGAGAGCTGGGTGTGGGGTGAGTCTGGCAGCTAGATGTGTTTTGGTTATGATGGCCAGGCCACCTCCTCTAGTGTTGGGTCGGTCGACTCTAAGGATATTGAAGTTATCTGGTATGGCAGTCGAGAGGGTAGGGCCAGCTGCATCATGGAGCCAGGTTTCAGTGACAGCAAGGATATCTAGATTGTCCAAAGACAGTATATCTGCTATTTCGGTATTGTGTGCTATAAGGGACCTAGCATTAATAAGGGCTCCTGATAGTGTTGGGTTTATCGTGTTATCTTTGGCAGTTCTGGGAGTGGGGTGGTTGGGTCTCCTCTGTTTGTAGTATGGGTAATCAAGTGGTTGAGGACGATTTATCGTCGCAGGGTCTAGGAGGTTAGGATGAATGGTAATGGAGGTGCGCGTGGGTACTGGTGGGTTGGTTCTCTTATTTTTGATGTCGTAAAGTCGTGGGAGCCTAGCTCTAAGTCGCAGGTTTCTCTCTTGCAAGTTGCAGGGTGTAGAGTTGGTGAGGGCCATTATTATGGTGGTGGTTAGGAGAGTCCAGGCTATGGTCCCACGTGTGTGTGAGAAGCAGGTAGTAGTGTACATATTATGGGAGTGGCAAGATAATGCTTGTATTTGGTGAGTTCGGAGGGGATTGGGGTGCAAATGTACTATCAGTCTAGGTTGGAAGATCCTATTAGTATCTGTAAGGCGGGTATGCTACAGCAAGGGTTCAGGCTTGGGAAGTCCTAATCGTAGCTAGTAATGCCAATATAGTGGGGCATGGCACTTAGGTATTGACAAAGGCATAAGGCACAACACAATTTAAGGGTGGTCCGAAAGCGACAATAAGGCACAACACAGTTTAAAGTGGGCTGAAAGCGACCATAGGGCACAACACAGTATAAGGTGGTCTAAAAGCGACCATAAGGCACAACACAGTTTAAAGTGGGCTGAAAGCGACCATAGGGCACAACACAGTATAAGGTGGTCTAAAAGCGACCATAAGGCACAACACAGTTTAAAGTGGGCTGAAAGCGACCATAGGGCACAACACAGTATAAGGTGGTCTAAAAGCGACCATAAGGCACAACACAGTTTAAAGTGGGCTGAAAGCGACCATAGGGCAGAACACAATTTAGAAGTGGCGAGTATACTCAGGCCACACAGCCATACACTAACAGTGCAATACGTTTGCAATAACGGTTAGGGTTGTATGCTGGTGGTGAGCTTCTTACCCTGAATAGGTGCCGGCATAATCAGGATGTTGTTGGTGGGTTTCAGAAGGAGCATGAGACCTTGCACTCGGCATTTTATGAGACCTGGACCAAAGGTACTTTTTATGGAAAAGGGTGGCAACAGGTGCAGCAGGTGGATGTCTATGATAGAAGCAAGTTCAATGGCAGGGGTCAATAGGGGCGAGCGCCTCGCGCCTGCCAGCGGCGAACAGGGGCTAACAGGGCAGCTTGGCCTTATAGTGGCCTTGAGGTGGCCGCCGGCTATTCCGCCTGCCGGCGGAAGTTCCTGTAGATGTGGAGCAGGGACGCGTTGCCTAGCAACGAAGATGAGGCCGAGCCTCGCTTTCATCCCGCATCGCGCCCGACATTTTGTTTTTCGTAATGTCGGCGCGAGCGGGTTGTAGGACAAAGAAGGTGGTGGGCCTGCAAATGGGGCCCTGCAATGGTGGCAGGAAGGACCCAGGAGGGGTATGAACTCCTACCCGCTCCGAGGGAGTAGAGGTGGAGGCTCCTGCCCGCTCTGAGGGAGTAGAGGTGGGGGCTCCTGCCCGCTCCGAGGGAGTAGAGGTGGGAGCTCCTGCCCGCTCGCCGGAGGGATCCTAGTGTGGGCTAACAGGGCAGCTTGGCCTTATAGTGGCCTTGAGGTGGCCGCCGGCTATTCCGCCTGCCGGCGGAAGTTCCTGTAGATGTGGAGCAGGGACGCGTTGCCTAGCAACGAAGACGAGGCCGAGCCTCGCTTTCATCCCGCATCGCGCCCGACATTTTGTTTTTTGTAATGTCGGCGGGAGCGGGTTGTAGGACAAAGAAGGTGGTGGGCCTGCAAATGGGGCCCTGCAATGGTGGCAGGAAGGACCCAGGAGGGGTATGAACTCCTACCCGCTCCGAGGGAGTAGAGGTGGGGGCTCCTGCCCGCTCCGAGGGAGTAGAGGTGGGGGCTCCTGCCCGCTCCGAGGGAGTAGAGGTGGGGGCTCCTGCCCGCTCTGAGGGAGTAGAGGTGGGGGCTCCTGCCCGCTTTCCTTTGCTAAAATTCGTTTAACCTGCTAGTTACTCGTAAAACCTTGCTAAAGTGAGCCTGAACTAATATAAAGTAGCCATCACCTACCCTGAACCTCGAGAGGGACTTAAAAGCAATTTTAGCACCTTTTCACTTCCTTGCAAACCACATTAAAGTAATTTGCCTGTGTTTCAAACTTCTACCTGTTTTCCTCTAAGCTTGCTGGGGAGGAACTGAATTTTGTATTGTATTTGATTGCATTCCTGAGAACTGTGTGCTCCTCTTTCCATCTCCTTATATTGCATAAAGGGGGGGAGTGAATTGTCAAGGAAAAGTGATTACATTGTCTTTTGTTGAAGTCATATCAAGTTTATTTTCTGTACTGCAGTTTCATTCATCATTGCATTGTCCTTGAAGCCATAAAGCATTCTCAGCTACTTTATCCTCTCTATATCACTTCTAAGCCATCAAAAAGAGTTTACCACTGTAACATTATCCATTGTTGATCACTATCATCTTCACAAGTGTGCTATCAAATATTAATTTACTATAAAAGTGTGATAGATATATATTGTTTAATTTTTCAAATAAACCTTTTATTATTTAAAAGATAATAAAGAAACTAAGATAATTTGCAAAACAAGCCTACTTCTTGGCTCAGTGTGGTCAAGGGGGATTCTAAGAGAGGGATGTTATACAAGGGTTCATCATCCAGATTATAACTTGCCATAAAAATATATAAATAAGGGCTTCCCTTGGGCATCCCAGACAAGGCACTGACTTAGTGGGATTGCTTGATTGGAGTCACTTACAGATGTGAATGGTTCCTCTTGTCAAGTGGGTCCGAGCCCCGGTCGAGGGAGATCCAAGGGTGAAAAGTCCTCACCCAAAGTCCATTGAGAAAGTAACTTTTTGTTTGTTTGTTTGTTTGTTGTTGACCACATTAGGCCCTCGAAGGCAAGGGACTTTTTATTGAAAAGAGACTTATCCATTGAAGAACCTGATAGCTGGAACAGAACTGTTAGCTCATGCTGAGAAAGCTCAAGCGTTTGCTGTGCTCCAATGTCCTACCTTGTCCTGTGCTGAAAACGTGGGAAAAGGGAGACCCCTGGCATTCTCATCATGACTTAGTATTTCTGAACACTTCTTTCTTTTTTGAACCCTTATCCCACATTCTTTGTATAATTAGACATAAGAAAATGGCAATAGGTTTTTCGTAGTATAGGCCCTTTTATTTTGACATGACGCCACAAGGACTACCTTATTTTTCATTTGATAATCGATGCTTGCTCCCATCTCAGATATAGGTTTAGATTAGGCGTTGTTCCACCCTGCATTTACAGTTTAATGAACACCCTTGAACTGTGATCACTTGTGTCTGTCTTTGCTGTTGCCACCATGAGTTCCTTACATATGGTGTCAGGAGTGGAATGTGACTCAATTGAAACGTATTGGGGAACCCTACCATTTCAAAAGCTTAGTAAGAGAGCCTCTAACCCTTCCATCACCACTCAGGAATCAATAGGGTTTGATATCTGTTGCAGTGGGGAAGCTATTATTTCACATGGAAAAGAGGAATGATTCCTCCAGACATTGTTCTGATACCCCCTCCGGGGTGTTACATTCGACTGGCCCCAAAATCTGGCTTAGCGTGGAAGATCGGGATCGACTTCTTAGCAGGCGTTATGATCCCAAATTTTGGGGAGATTTGAAGGTTCTCTTACAAAACCATGGCAAGGTACCTTTTGAGGTACATCGTGAAGATCAAATTGCCCAGGAGATTTTGGAAAGAGCTCTATTTCCTCAGTTTAAAGCAAGTGAACAAGATAACACAAAAAGAGTTTTTTGGGAAGCTGATGAATATATTAACATCAAAGAAAGGAAGGGAGTGGAACCCACAATCTATCCCAACATAGCCTTCGCCCAGCGACATGATCGAGTTCTCGCTGAAGTATTTCTACAAGCAATTCCAGAAGAAGAAGGCTTAAAGATGGGGAGTTCCTTTTTCTTTCTAAAACAAAGATTGCTTTACAGAAAAGAAACCACCCAGATGGCAGGGTAAAAATTCAATTGGTAAAACCCAAAAGCCACAGAAAGGTTATCTTAAAATTGTGCATTCCCATTTTACTGCTGGGTATTTAGGACAATCTAAATACCAGGCACATATTGGTGATAAGTTTTACAGGCCGGGTATCCACGCCGATCTAAAAACATTCATCCAGACGTGCGAAATATGTCAAAAGACCAGTACGCACATCCCATAACACTGCCCCTCTGAACCTGTTGCAGATTATAGAAATCTGCTTTTCAAAAATTGGTATGGACATAATTGGACTGCTTGAAACCTCCAGATTAGGCAATAAATATGTGCTTGTGATCATGGATGATGCAACCCGATATCCGGAGGCATTCAAAATGTGAAATAATGCCACCCAGCAGATCCTTAAACACCTTCTACCATATTTCTCCAGGGTTGGTTTCCCAAAGAAATACTAATGGACCAGGGTTCTAATTGTATGAGTAAGCTTATGGCTCAAGTCAAAGAGCTACTCCACATTACTACCATGCGAACATCTGTGTACCAATCCCCAAACCAATGGCTTGGAAGAAAGATTCAATAAAACCTTAAAACTAATACTCAGAAAACTGGTAGACAAGGAAGGGAAAGAACAGACTTAAATGATCCCATGGGCACTATTTGCAATGAGGAAAACCCCCCAAGCTTCCACGGGTTTCTCTCCCTTTTAATTGCTCAATGGAAGAGAGCCAACAGATGTCCTGGACATACTCTGGGAAACCTGGGAAGAATGAGAGGAGGCCCCTATTCCCATCTCGCAAACTGCCACCCGAATGCATGAACATATGAAGTTGGTCCAAGGCTTAGTTTGAATGCATATGGAAAAAGCTCAGATCCAACAAATGGCCACTTATGACAAGAAAGTGAATATAAGATAATTCTCCATAGGACAGAAAGTTCTGGTCCTCTTACCAACCTCAGAGAACAAGATGGTCTCCAATTGGCACAGACCTTATGAAGTAGTAGAAAGAATGGCAACCTGCACTTATACAGTAGCCCAACCGGATAGAAAACAGAAAATCCAAATATCTTAGAAACATCTCTTGAAAGAGTGGAAGGGGAACCCATCAGCCACCCATGCCGAAGTACTAGCCTGTTTGGTTCCTGAAGACATAGATAACTTTGATGTAATTCCTTCAATTTATCTACTGAACACCTACAAGACTTAAAGAATGTAGTAATTTAATTACCTGATGTATTCTCATAAAAACCAAGAAGAGTAAAAGGTAAATACCACTATATTAGAACACCAAGGTAAAGTTGTACACTTAAAACCACATCGACTCCCAGAATCTCGTAAGCAGATAGTGATTGAGGAAGTCAACAAAATGGTGAAAGCCAACATTATTGAGCCATCCTCAACTCCATGGGCCTCTCCTATCATGCTGGTCACTAAACCTGCCATATATCGGGCATCGATGCCTATCCAATGGCATGCATCGAAGACCTAATTGATAAACTCAGACCAGCCACCTTTCTATCTACCCTCGATTTAACCAAGGGTTACTGGCAAGTTCCTGTATATGGACCAGATAAGGAAAAGACTACGTTTTCAATACCACTAGGATTATTCCAATTTAAAGTCCTACCTTTAGGTCTACCTGTTTTGAAAGCCACTTTCAAATGTCTCATGGATCAAATCCTAAAACCCTATTCTGATTTATGTGGAGCTTATATTGACAATATGGTCATTTATAGTAAGACTTGAGAGGATCATCTTTTCCATCTTTATACCATCATGGAAGTCCTCAGAAACGCTGGCTTAACTGCTAATCCAGCTAAATGCAGATTGGCCCAATCAGCTGTAAAATATCTTGGCTTCTTTGTAGGGAACAGGAATGTACAACCACAACATGAGAAGTCAGAAGCCGTCTTAGATACACCAAATCCCAAGACCAAAAGAGTTTCTAGAGCTTATCTTCGGTTAACCTAATTTATCGGACAAAACAGCCCGGTGATCAGATAAACTTTTGAATGCCGAACCCCAGAAAAATCATTGGAATGACAAGGATGAGATATATTATAACACCTTGAAGCAGACAATGTGTCAGAACCAAATTCAAAAGGTAGTCGACTTCTCTAAGGAGTTTGTTTTACAGATAAATAACTCCCTTAAGAGCCATCCTATCCCAGGTTTGCAATGGATTCGCAATGGATTGGAACATCCCATATTATTCACCCGCTGCAAGCTGTTCCCACATGAACAAAATAACTCTGTGTTGGTAGTGGAGGCCCTGGCCATTCAGTAGTCCATAATTCATTTTAGGTACTACGTATTGGGATGAAAGTTCCCACTCGTTACCGACCACGCACCCCTAGTTTGAATTGGCCAACACAAAGACTCCAACCCTAGGGTCATGCAATGGTTTCCAGACCTACAGCCCTATTGTTTCACTGTGGAACCCCAAAAAGGAAAAGACCAGGGAAATGTAGATTTTCTTTCCTGGTTCCCTGTGAAACAAATGTGGCTACATCGCATGGAGGAAGGGTATTTGAGAAACCTGAAGGTGTCTCCCTAGCAAGTCCCTGGGGATCAGTCATCCAGGTGGCCATGACATGGCCATCACTATTGGATCCAGTACCTGGGGGTGGACCAGTGAGGGAGGATCACCTGGATGGGGGTCCTTGGAGAGAGGGAGTGGGACACCGACGGTTGAGACGCAGTATCCCCCTTCTTTTAAAACCTTTTCTCCATCCTACCATGTAGGATATTCCAAAACACTGCCCCTCCTTTTCAGACAAAAACACTTTTGCACAACACAAAAGAAAACAGACTAATACCAGAGCCGTTTACCTGTCATGTCCCAATACAAGGGTTAGGCAAAGTCAGGCAATTGATCAGATCGCACACACCTGACGGCTCTTTCCCTTCCCCACATGGATAAATGTGGAGCACAAGACGAGTAAGGCAGACTGCACGATGTGAGAGCTAACTCAGCACAGCAGTTCAAAAGGAGAACACATGCCAAGAGGGTGACAAGGAGAGACACAACCTTGCCGTTTCCAACCAAGGCCTGTGAAACCTCCACAGAAGGAAACAGAAGACTGCGAGCAATAGCCAGCGTGCGTTGCAGCAGATCTACAGTACATGAGACCCTATTCCACTGATAATCAAGCTGGGGAGAGGCACAGGTCTCGGTGGAACCAACCTTGACTTGAAGGAGAAGAAAGACAAGCGGTTCATCACAGCCGGTGAGTCGAGGAGAGTGTCAATAAGAAACTTAACTGTGTTGAGCGAAAAATAGCCAACAGCTAATTTGAACTTTGAAAAAGATAAAATATACTATTGATGAAAGAGGGGGGAAAGCCAGCAACAGAGGGGTCTGAAACCATGTAGGTGCTCACTCAGAAAACTCTGGGCAACTACCCAGTGGTAGAAACTACCGTATCCAGAAGGCCTTTGGAAGAGGCAAAAAGAGGTCAAAGTGGTCATACAAGCGTCTTGTAAAATCCTCTGTACCATCGAAAGTCTTTGACTGACAGATGATTGCAAAGCTAAGGGAAATTAATCCTGCTTGGTGAAATGAAAGCATGAACAGTGTGTTGTAAAAGTTGGCAAGAGTCAACCCGGCAGAGGGAAGCCAACAAATGGGGAAAACCCTGAAGAATTGTTTGAAAAGACATTAAGACTCATGAAAGTAAGAAAAGTCACAGTGAACCAAAGGAGGGAGGCTGACGTCTGGAAGGGTCCAAGCCTGAAAGAGGGAGATCCAGGTGTGGAAAGTTATCACCAAAAGTTCACTGGAAAAGGAACTGTTTAGTTGATTTGTTGAATATGATTTGTGAAGGCTCTACACCCAGAAGAGGGGGACTCAGGGGTGAAGACATCACACTAAGTATATGTGGAACAGAACTTTGTTTTTGTTTGTTGGATGCATCAGGCCTCAAAGGCAAGAGACGTTTTATTGAAACGAGGCTTAACCATGGAAGAACCTAATAGCTGGCATGGAACATTTGGCTTGTGCTGGGAAAGCTCGAGTACGTACTGTGCTCAGGAGATTCAACTTATCCCGTGCTCAAAACGTGGGGAAGGGAGACCCCTAGCAATTGCATCCTGACATTATTTGTGAACACTTCTTTCTTTATTTGAAAACCCTATCCAACACTTTTTTTGAAATGAGTTGTAAGGATTTGGCAATAGTTTGTTTTTAGTATAGTCATTTTACTTTGACAAGACACCGCAAGCACTGCCTTATTGTTCATTTCATGATCGAAGCTTGCTCCCATCTTAGATTTAGGTTAGGGTAGGCGTTGTTCCACCCTGCATTTACAGTTTAATAAACACCCTTGAACTGTGATCACTTGTGTCTGTCTTTACTATTGCCACCATGAGTCCTTTACAGCTGCTTAGCTGGGAATAGAAAGAGTGTGAATGTTGCAATTTAACGAGTAAGAGTGAAAGAAATGTTCTTGATTTGTAAAGAATACTCTAGGATAATATATAGTAAAAGTACATAGCTACAATTAGAAACATATACATGCAATATTGATGTACTTACTTTGTAGGGTATGAAGAGTGTCCTTTGTTCGGTAGCTGTCTTTGCCAATCTTCTTCTTTTCTGTAATTGTAAAAGAAAGTTAGTGGGTATATGTGGTAATGGTGAAGTACTTCTAGTAAGTGAGGTTATTGCTGAAGATAGGAGGAGTTGATGGAAAAAAGAGTTGATACAGTTGTGTTATGTGTGGTGTACGAAAGTGTGTAAACTAGGTTGTTAAAGGGATTGGTTTACGAGTAGTGCTGTTTGGCACATTAGAAGGAACAGGGTAAAGATGGGTGTGAGAAAAAGGTGCATCTCTAGGTTGTTTCTGTGCTGCTGATTTTAATAGAAGAAGTGTGGTGTTTGTGGTTTAATGTATTTGTAATATGTTGCATTGTTTTTAAAGAATATGAAACTGTGATCTAGTGGTAATGCATTGGCTGATTGTTGTTGCAGCAGTGTTTGGTGTCTTATGGTAGATGTTCGGAAAGAGTACTTTATATGTAAGGTGAATTGTATATAGCTGCTTTGGTGGTATACACATACGTGTGAGCAGGTGGAGAATGGTTGCAGTTTAAGGGATGTAATGAGTGAGATTGGAAAGTGTGAGATTCATATGGAATGAAACATGTGTATTGTTGACTGTTTAAAACTGCTTCTTTTTAGGAGCATTTTCATGAAAGTAAAAAATGCAGACATGCATGTATAGCAGCACTGTCTGTACATTTTTTGTAAAAGAAAAGAAAAGTAGACAGAAAAGGTTTGTAGCACATTATTCAGTGGCAGTTGTTGTGTGGAAGTTTAATATGTTGGCAGTGCATGGCTACTTGCCAACATGATCCATTGCAACGTGCAATATGTAGGTAGTTATGACGTCTTGTTGTTTTTCTTTGCATTCTGGGAGTTATAGTTGCACTTTTTCCATTAGAAAACCTGGACTACAATTCCAAGAATGAATAGAAGAAACTAGGACTGGATATGCACCTCCCAATTGCAATGGGTCATGTTAGCAAGTGTGCATGTACTGTCAAGATATTCAATTTCCATGCACTTAGAAATGTTGTGCAAATGTTTTGCATCTGCTTTTTCTTGGTTTTACAAAGAAGTTACAAACAGTGCAGCTGTAAATGTATATATGCATTTTTTTACTTTAATTAAAATGCTCCTAAAAAGAAATATTTGTAAACGCACAGCATTGTAAGTAACTGCCACTTGATGAGATGTACATGGCATTTGCTGGAGTGGTTAAAAAAGAGAATATGCTTATTGAGAAGATTATTAAAGAGTAAGTGGCAGGAATCCTATAATATACATTTGTAAATATTTATACATTTGTAAAAGAGCTGACAACTTTTTAAAAAAATGTAAGCATGCCTGTTCTATGTCCTGTTAGATGCAAATCAAATTCTTGGAGAGTTGTACAGTAGTATTCGATACAGGTGGCTGTGAGTAACAGGAGACATGTAATCAGTGTTCAAGAGTACATCTGAAGTGTTGAACTGACATTACAGGGTTGCATGTAGAGTTTTTGGATGTGATTGGTGGACGGACGTGGGACTGTTTGAAAGCAGCCAATGAGAGAGTGTTAAAAACATGAATAGAAAGGGTAAAAGGGCTGCCCTGTGCTACGGTGTCCATGGTCACCGTGGTAGTCCACGGACACCGCACAATCAATCCTGGTCTTTTAAGGGCACCTGGCATGGAAATAGGACTGGCGAGAACGCTGGGCGTGGTGCACAAGAAGAGAGGGTAGCAGGAGTTTTGTTTGCTGAGTGCACTGAAGATGGCTATGTGTTTGAGGAAGCAGAGTGTATAGATTCTGGGACACTATTGGAACCATCGGCTGAAGGTGTATTTTGGGCACTGTGTATTTTCTGAGAATCTTGTATTCGATGAATTTCAAGTTTCATGGTATAGCGTTTGAGGAGTTAAGTTGGCGGTATGCCTCCCGATACATGAGAAAATGGTTCACTTGAAGCATACAGACATCATTGTAGTTCACTTTGAAGACAACATTTTGGGCTATGCTACCGGAATATCATTACAGTTTGCAATGAAGGATACATTTGGAAAGTTGATGGAACTGTCTCCACATTCCAAAATATTTTTTTCTCGGATAGTCAGTCAGTCAACAAGTTTATTCGGATTGAAAAAAAAAAAATACATCTAACACAAAGCAAAAACAGCACACAAAAAGCAGTTAGAATCAATATACCATATAGTAAGATAGTACAGCAAAGAATTACTTAGGGAAAGAAAAAGGATAAATCAAAGGACCCCATCACCCTCTGGGTAACTCCCCTTGCCTGGGCCTGACCACCGAAAAGTCTGTCCGGTCACGGCCCAGGGGTATAAGGTTTGCCCCAGACAGGGGGTAGGTCCTCCTGACTGGCCTCAAGGGGGATTCGGAGCCTAAATATGGGAGTGGACTGATTAGGATTACGCTCCCCGGCTTCCCTCCCGTCCCCCCCCCCATTGACCCAGGACCCTGCTCGCCAGTCTCCAGTCCCAAAAGACCAGTTTCACTATGTCCTCTGAACTCTTGCCCTGGACACAAAGGAACATCCTCTCACGGATCGTAGCCAGTGTACACTTTTGTTTACAAGAGACTCCCTGGACTCCAACAATGTCCTTTCCATTTTTGGGACCCCGTGAAGATACACTGTAGCTAGACTAGGCTGGCCTTGAATAGGAGGCTGAGATGGACTGCATCTGTGCCGTGAACCAGGGGCAATCCTTCTCACAAGATTGGGGCTTTTTAGACCTACAGGACTTGGGGCATAGTCCGCCACCTCACTGAGCTCACTGTGCTTGGTGCCATCTGCCCTGGGGTCTTTTCCAATGGCCGAATGTATGATCCCAGACAACAGGCTAGGGCAGGAATATATTGGAGCTATAATCTCGGGACTCGGGTCTTGGTTCTTGGGATGTGCCAAAGAAGAGTCGGAGTGACCCTTACAAACAATCGGAATGGGAAAGAAATCCCCCTCCCTTTGCTCCCTCCCCTGAATGGCTATTAGGGCTGTAAGCAAATTTCTAATAGCAGCCAACTCCGCCAAGACTTGGTTGCACTTACACTTTCCGAATGACAGATCCACCTCGACTGGGAGGTTAGTAACCGGCCCTGTAGCCGGCCCTGTAGCCGGGGAGGTATCACATTTTGGTTGCTTGGACGCCCTAAGTGGGGATAGGTGGGGAGAGGGGCTAGCCAATGGACACACTGTGGGCATGGGCACACTCCCGAAACTTCTGTTGCCCAGGGGGAGATTGCACACAAGGTCATCATCAATAAATGGGCTGCCCCTCACAATTGGGCTGGTCAGAGCAGAGCTAGAATGAGTCTTTCCAGGGATGGCACCAATGTTAAAGCCCGATGACGGTGTGGAAGCCGCGATGTAGCTTGCAGAAGTGGAGCTTACTAAGGGATGGCTGCGGACTAGTACTCCGATTCCTGCATTGTCTCCCTCATTGGGCTCCGGCATCTCCGTTCCGGGACCGAGATTTCCAGGGACAGAAAACACCTTGGGGGGACTGAAGCTCAGGGTGGGGACAAGGGGAGAGAGCACAGCTTCAGTAAAAGGATAAGACAACGGGCCAGGATGTCTTCCTCCGTTGTGGCCTATGATAGCCTGGGTCTCCTGAGGCTTAGAGGTGCGACCCCCCTCCTTCACAAGGATCGGTCAGACTGCCATGGTTGGAAGGTATTGGACCTTCTCTGATCCCTTGTCCGGCAACTATACTGTTTCCCTGTGGTAGCCGACAGCCCCCATCTTTCTTCTCTAGTGGGGGTTGGGGGGAACATAAAAGGCGCTCACCTCCATGTGCTAGGACAGAGTTTTGCACATCCGGGAGGAGGGCTTTTACTGGTGCTCCCTTTTGATCCTGGGGGCGAGGCCTCTTCACAACCAGGACTTTTTGCTTGGGTTTGGGTCCACTCTCTTGGCGGGCGGGATAAACCTCTGAACAAAATGGAGGGAGGGGGAAAGGTGAGAGCACTGGTGTCGGAGGGGGGGGGTTTCCTTGGTGGGCCGTTGACTTTCCGAGATCTCAGGGTCTTGAGAAGTGACATTGCAGGCTTAGCAAACACCAGTATTTCGCCCCTCTTGTCCAAAACCAATAGGCAAACAGCTCCTCATACAGTCCCTCGCCTGCACTTCACCCTCTTCCCACAGGCGGATCCAGGCCGGGC
Organism: Ambystoma mexicanum; assembly: GCF_040938575.1. NCBI lineage: Eukaryota > Metazoa > Chordata > Amphibia > Caudata > Ambystomatidae > Ambystoma > Ambystoma mexicanum. Next base: position 770,909,350 of record NC_090923.1, on the reverse strand, counting down.
CTCCCTCTTCACCACCGAGACACTGCGCCCTAGCACCACCTCAAGGTCACAGTCCAGGTGGTGCACCACTGCGGGTCCGCGAACACCCTCCGCGGGACGCCAACACCAGCGCCCTTGCTCCCCTGCGGGCTTCCTGCCCTGCGGGGATAATGTGGAGAGGAAGTAGGGAGGGGGCGTGGCTTCACCTCCGAGAGTATGGTGGCCCTCCTGGGCTTTGGAAGAGAAGAAAATCGGATGCCAACACCTGCACCCTTGTTCCCCCGCGGGCATCCTGCCCTGCGGGGATAACATTATCCCCGCAGGGCAGGAAGCCACATGGAGAGAAAGTAGGGAGGGGGTGTGGCCTCCCCTCCGAGAGTACGGTGGCCCTCCTGGGCTTTGGAAGAGAAGAAAATTGGACGCCAACACCCGTGCCCTTGCTCCCCCACGGGCTTCCTGCCCTGCGGGGATAATGTGGAGAGGAAGTAGGGAGGGGGCGTGGCCTCCCCTCCGAGAGTACGGTGGCCCTCCTGGGCTTTGGAAGAGAAGAAAATCGGACGCCAACACCCACGCCCTTGCTCCCCCCGCGGGCTTCCTGCCCTGCGGGGATAATGTGGAGAGGAAGTAGGGAGGGGGCGTGGCCTCCCCTCTGAGAGTACGGTGGCTCTCCTGGGCTTTGGAAGAGAAGAAAATCAGACGCCAACACCCGTGCCCTTGCTCCCCCATAGCTCAGAAACAAATATGGATGTGTCCACAATATATTTCTTGGTCCACAGATTCAGAAAGCAAGGCACAGGGTGAACAAAGTTGTATGTGTGTTTTTGTGGGATGTTGTTGTGACATCTTTTCATAATGAAAATATCACATTTTATATTGTCAACATTCTTTAATGAGATGGAGTTCATCTAACTGATGTGGGCAATCATATTTTTCTTGAAAACCTTCAAAATGCATTGAAGCAGTTTCTGTGAACACAAAATATGGATTCAAGTATTCTTTCGTTGTTGAATTAAACAAAAAGGAAAAAAGAAGAAAAAATTAGAAGCACTTTTTTAGAAAAAATAATGAAGTTCTGTAGAATATTTGTTAGCTTAGTACATAAAACCAAACAATCAAAAAAATACATAGAAATTAAAAAGAAAAGAAGGTTCTTTTAAGAGCCACCATTTTTAACAAAAAACTATTTAAATGATTTTCATTCCACCACCCAATGCCTGGAATTTTACAGGTGTCCGCAGACTATGTAGACTGCAAAGGGGCCTATGATTTTTTTTTCAGTTCTATTTTTTTAACTGTGACAGGTGGCTCCTAAAAGAAACCTTTTTTTGTTTTTTGTGATTTTGTATTTTTTGTGTCCTTTTTTTGTTTTTTTCAGGAGATGTAAGGAGCAAGGGGGAATGGAGGGAAGGGGCACTAACCACAGAGACAGAGGGGCAGAGGAAGATGTTGGGTGGGCCTTAAATTTAAGGTAGGTGGCAGTGTTTCTCATGCTTCTTGACCGCAGCCTCAAGAGCACTTAGAAATTGCTCCCCTCTGCAGATCGTTACTTCGAAGTACAAACACAGTACTGTGACCCTCGAAAGGTAAGGGTCAACATTGTTCTGGATGGCCTGCTTGGCCACCACTAGGATCCTCTGCCGTAAAGACGTATTTTGTTTGGTGGCAGGAGCGGTCGAGGAAGATGGGGTTGTGGCTGTCAACCTGCTTCTCTAGAGCACCCAAGTGGTTGGATCTGTTGTGGCAGTATACGTGTGCAGATACAAGTTGAGAACGCCCCCACCAGCTAGATATTAGCCCTCTAATGATGACGTTTCTGGCGCATAGACTAGTACAAGTTGGTTCATTATAATAGAGCTTTAGGTTGATAGTTAAATATGAACACAGCAACAAACACTTTAACTTCAAAAAAAGCGCCCTTCCTAATATGTCTAAAGGCTTTTTCTACATGTGCTTTTTCAATACTTTGATGCATGTATATTTTTGGTGAGTGCTTGTTGCTGTGTATATATTTAACTATCATCCTAAAGCTCTATTATAATGAGGCAACTTACACGTGTCTATGTGACTGTTATGTCATCATTAGAGTACTCATATCTAACTGATGGGGGCTCTCTCAACTTGTATTTGCACATGCACTTAGAACGCGGTATATGCATATTAATGTGTCAGGATGATGTCAGAGACACATTTTGGCTCTGACACAGTGGTCCAGCAGCTTCGCTGGAATCCATCACATGACACAAAAATCTCCCAGAATCCCTCTGGCCAACCCTCATGATAAATTCCCATGCAAACTGAAACCCCAAGTGAGATTACAGCTCTGAGGTTCCCATCATTGCTAGGGATCGAGAATGCTTCCTTTAAGACTGACCCAAACAGCAAACAGGAACATGTGGGGCAGACGGTGAGGCAAGGACAGGGGTCAAGAGAATGTGCAATCAATCAGTCTAACTTGCAAAAAGCACCTCAATGTGGAAAACACTGGCTGGATAAAGTATGGGGGGTTAGGCAGAGGAGTGAAATTCAAAATGACCACACTTCATCCTATGGCCGCTGTCCCAGAATAGGACTCCACTAATTAGGCCAAGGAAGGAATGGGCTAGAACCAATCGAGAAAAAGCTTCCTCAAACCCATATAGTGGCAGAATATCACCCTGGGAGCCCAATCATGGGAGGAACTGAACAACTATAAAAGCAGCTCCCATCCTCAGTCACGTTGAGGAAGAGCCACAATTGAAGGAGAAGGATGGAATAGCAGAGTGTGGTGGAAGAGGAAGGGTGAGCAGCTAGAAGGGGCCATTTTTCTTTTCAGATGCTGGCACATGGAGATAACCAGAGACTGGGAAGCGAGGAGAGCAGAGATGGAAGCAATCACCTGCCCAAGCATGATTCCTGCTGATCAGAGACCTGATCACTGCAGTTAAGTGGTTACCCAGAGAGAGATGCACAGCAACACAGAGCAGATGCATCACTGCCCTGAGCGGCCGTGAAATAAACAACACTGGAGAGGGCTGCCAGCAGTCTAGCAATGGAAAAGCACCCAGTATATCACAATTCATTTTCTAGCGGAATGTTTCCAGGATTTACCACATGAGTCCCACTAATGCAAATAATGGGAATAACTTTGCCATTGACTTTCCTTCACCACCAGAACTCCTGGGTGACAAGCCCATGAGGAGAAATTGAGTGGCGCTAAGGCACATGTTTAAGAATTTTTTACATACTCAGAAAGAAAGTCGGTGGAAGCCAGGAGATGGTTAAATGCCTCTGACCAACCCTTACTGGGTGAGGACAATATAATGCTGGTGCATTAAAACAGACATCTGGGTGACTAGGGTGTGGCCATAAGAGGAGCTGTACAGTGGCCAAGAGACCAGCAGGAGAAAGGAGGGACAGGCAAATTGTGGTGAACAGTTTTGGAGCAGGTGAGGTACTGAATTAGAAATGAAAGTGTCTGAGTGTGAGTTGTGAGGGGTCAGCAATTAGAGGTGCAAACAAAGATGAAGTATTTTCAGTACTTGCCATGTTTTTTCAAATAAAAAGTGGTTTGGAAAAATGCCTTTCTTTCCCTAACCAAAGAAAAATGTCCCTTCCTATGAAAACAAAACGAAAATAAGTTGACATTGTACCCAATTGCATCTATTCCTCATGCTAACATACAAACAAAATGAAACCGGTATATCATAGTTTCTATCATCAAATCAATTAGATTGTGCAAAACATCAACTTCCCCTGCAACAGGGAGGGATGAATTTACCAAAATTTAGTGACTACCATCTATCTTTCTCTGCACGCCATCTATGCAAGTTCATTGAATATGCTAATGAACATCCACGCGATTTGGTGTGGGAGTGTGGTGCGGTGTCCCAGCTGGACCCGGAAGCTCTGTGGACTACTAAGGAATGTAAATCCAAAAAAGCTAGTCCTTTGACTAGTTTTATACAGGATTGCTGGTTTGAAATAACCAAGTCTATGAATGCAGATCCTTATCAGCACTTGAATGCCTACATTTGGTTCAACCGTGCCTTGAAATGTCAGGGAAAAAGTTTTATTTGGGCCGGAATGGTTCCTGATGGGCATAAAGTACATCCATGATCTTATAGGAGGGGGGAATTGGACCTTGTACACACAACTTTGCCAATCTCAGAACATTCGCCGAATACAGGACATTTAGAACTATTGTGTCAAGTTGTTTTGAAATACCTCAACTGAAAGCTGAAAATGTCGCTTGGTTGGCACTGCAGACATGTTCAAGTGCTTTCCACCCAGCTGCCACATTATATGGATTCTTGAGGCATACAGAAAAGGGATCCAAGATTGCCAATTGTCTGGGCAGAAGAGATAGGAGAGGACATTGATAAAAAATGTTGGCAACGCTGCTGCAAGAACATTCGCTTGATGAGTTTGGACTGGGGACTTAGGGCGTCACAAACAAAAATTCTCTTTAGAGCCTACTGGACACCAGCTAAGTTATTTTGGAGGCAACTCTTGGCGGACGATCTCTGGTGGAAGTGCAAAGGTGCAAGTGGCTCCCTCAGTCACTTGTTGTGGTTTTGCCCGAAAACAAAAACATTTTGGGAATATGTATGTGAAAGATTAGGAATGGTTTTGAACTGTACAATCCCTCCATCTGGCTCCCTTCTGATTTTAGGTGACATATCTCAGTTGGATGATTTTACCTTTGGAAAGAAAATGTGGTTGCTCCGGGTGTGTACAATCGCCAAGAGGATGTTACTGAGAATGTGGAAGTCAAGCAGCTCCTTTAACATTGATGAGTGGGTGGAAGAACTACTCATGGTTTCCACTTATGAGAAGGCCATTTACAAAGATTCAGGAGACGTTGAGAAATTTTGGGACATTTGGGGAAGTTTCCTTGAGATATATGGGTGATGTATGCCTCATTACTTGGACTATTAGGTCTCTGGACTGTGAGCTATAATACCAACATGGTTCACTCTGTGACTCATTATATGATGCTTTATTAACCAATAGCAATGCTTGAGAGTATAATTATGTTTAGGTTCTTTAATCTTTGCTCTATTTTCTTTTTCTTTCTTCTTCTTTCTTTTCCTCCTTTATTTCTTATCTTTTTTAAATGACCTTTGGGGGCTCACATGGGAATGGGGAATGGCATTTGGAATGGGGATTTACCGGGTCTGCCAAGGGTGGAATGTCCCAGTAAGTCCCCACTCCACCAGCCCAGACACGGACACGATTTTGGAGGCAGCCATGGTGCTGATAGCGCCATGGCTACCTCCAAATTCGTAGTGAGGCCCAGTGTCTTTTTCCTGGATATTTTTCTCAAGATAACAGAGCAAAATGTTCTCTTTACTATTAGGGTTGAAAGATATGGAGCAAAATGTTCTCTTTACCATTAGGGTTAAGCTATATGGAAATATAGTCTTTTATACTTTGCATTTTTTCAATTTCAACAAGAACAGTCTTCAGGATGGCTAAAGCAAAGATTTTTCAATTTCAACATGAGCAATCTTGATATACCAAAGTTCTTTTCCAACAAACATGTTGACTTCCTGTTCTACTCCCGAAAAAAAGGAATTCCTTCATTTGAAATGTCCAATTTCATTCAAGACTCAATAGAACAACACTTCCTGTTCTCCCTTTGCTACCTATAGATACCCTGGTGTACTCTCCTGCCAGGTATCTTTTCCCAAAGAAAGTTCAACAATATGCTTTGGATATTCTAGTTTACTCTCCTGACAGAAATATCCACCTTTTGGCTCAACAAATTGCCTGGTGTATACGTCTGCCAGGTATATCTTCAAAATGAAGTTCAATGTCTCTCAGCTCTTGGCTATGCTTGTTTCATTTGTTCCCTATCCAACATCTCATGTCAAGAGATTTGCATAGTTCTTGCCTCTATTTTTCTCTTTCTGGTCCCAAGTTTTCCCCAATTGACATTCACTTTCATGTCCTCACACACGCCGGAACACAGGGTCACCAATACCAAATGGCAAACTCACTGGTTTCCTTGGTGTCTAAAACCTGTGGATTGTGGCAATATAAGAGATCTGTTTTGGGTATGACTTCCATGATTAGTAAAACCCCCTTTCAGGTTCTCTGATGTCTTTGCGGTCCCTTACCAGTACAGATACTGCTTCGCTAGTGCCGGAAACAACCTGCCGGTGGTTGCCAGCACCTCTGTGGCCCTTACTGGGAATCTGTTAGACTGCCTTGGACTTCACGCCACTCTGGTACTTTGGAATGGAGAGAAGCCGTTCAGGAGCACCTTGTCTCTTTGACTACAGTGCACTCCCGCATGGCTGCCCTTCTGAGTGGCTCTGCTTCCTGCTGCCCTCGCTCTGCTGTCCTACCTGGCTTCTCCTTTTCTTTCGTGTTTGCATTCCTGTTCTGCAGGACTTCCTTCTCATTCTCTTTCCTGGCCCTGCTCGCAGGTGTTTCTCCCTTTTAAAAGTCATGCACTGATAATAAAAGGGACATCAACTTGACTTCATGTTACCATTGGTCATGCTGGTAATCCTCATTAACTCATTACTCCTCTTCTTTGTCACAGTACTTAGAGAGTTCTTGGAGTTGAAGTCCCAAGAAATAATGACAATATTATTGTAAGTCTGGGTATTGTACATTTTTACTTACATTACAATCATCATTAACATTAAATGTCAAAGAAGTTTGAAAGCGGTTATTCATGTGTAAAGCAGTGATCAAGTTCTGCTTAGATTGTTTAATAGCAATCGCTTTTAAGACTTCAGAAGTAAATGGTTATGGCAGCAGGCCATTATAATGTTTTGGATTTTAGTTTCTTCTTTACTATCAAGAGAAGAATACCATGTCCCTACCATCAGAGTTATCACCTGCCCTGATAGCAATTTCTTTTCATGTGATCCACCCTCAGAATGCCAACCCCAGGGTCAGGATCAGGTAGGATACCTTAGGCTAGGGTTCAGTAATTACTCTGTAGGATTCATCACAGAGTGGGCATGTTTGTGAGACCTGTGTATAGAAGAGACAGTGTACAATGTGACTGTGAGAAGACTGATACTAAGTGCAAGGAGGGTGACTGAGCATTGGTGTGGATAGAGTGGTTGTGTGGGTGGACTGTTGTGTGGGCCAAGTGGTAGCGTCAGTGGAAAGGACAAGTGTTAGTAGTGGAATGAGGAGGAGTGATAGTAGTGGGAGGACGAGGAATGGTAGCAGTGAGAGGGTGGTGGTAGTAGTGAGAGGTGGAGATTCTGGTAGCAGTGAGAGCTGGAGGTGTAGTAACAGTCAGATGTGGATGAGTTGTAGTAGTGGGAGTAAGAAGAGTGGTAGTAGGGGGGAGAGGAATAGTAACAGTGGTAGTAGTGTGAGAGTTGTAGTAGAATAGAGTGGGAGGAGTATATAGACAGATAACATCAACAAGTGGAGGCAGGAGAGAGTAGGAGTGAAACATCAGAGAGACAGGATGTTGGCAGGGACGAGACAAGGGAGGATCGGGCAGAGTAGAAGGAAAACGTGAAGGTGGACATGAATGGAACAAGATCATCCTTACTGAGTAGTTGCAGGCTACAACATCCTAACTTTCCCCATTAGAACACTAACCAAGGGGGAGAGTAGTTAAAAATAAGAAGTCACTGAGGGAGATAGTAAGACTGTTTTGAGTATAAATCATCTAATAGATAATAGAGGTCAACAATCTGTAGTACTAACCAGGGGTTATGGATGCCTGGGCGAGGAAGGAGGTTTGTGGGAAAGTTAGAGAAAAAGGAATAGCCATAGGGCCCACAAATAAAATAAAATAATAAAAACCCTTGAACCATTCTTGAGACTCAGAAGGTTTTTAGGGCCATCTGTCGCAACGTATTGATCATAACTACTGGGAATTTGTGTGCAAAACCTTCATGCCATCATTTTTATAACAATCCTAACGATTTCAGAAGGGCACCACCCAATAGCAACTCAGTCTTCATCTGCCACAAGTGGGAAAAGTCAGGGCTAAGGAGCACGTACAACTGCAGATATGTGTTCTCCTGACCTACTCACTGAGGCAAAGCTTGGTATTTGATGTGACATGGGCATAGAGCCTATGTAACACAAATAAGCCACCTCACTATTTGAATGAAATCAATGTTGTCTATAAACTCACCACTACACTCATCGCACTCCTTCATAGAAAAAGGGCAATTACTGTTTAGACCAGAAGGACCCAGAACCCCTGCTGTTCTAACATCAAGTAAGCTCTCTCAACTGTTTCATCCCTCTCACCCAAGAGCCCATTCCTACGATCAGCACTCATGAACAACCATGCCGCTCACCAGCAACATCATGCAGACCACATTGCAGCAATCTTACTTACGTCACCATAGACCCAATCAGCACTCCATCATCCACAAGAAAACCGATGCTCGCCAATGTCTGCTCAACAACCATCCATGCAGCAGACATCACCAACCTCATCACCACACATGACTTGTATGCCATTTTGCTGATCCAGGGCAACATCTACCTCCACCCACATTCACAAACTTTCACAGCGAGAGTGGCGTTCTCTCAATCGGGTTGGCACAGTACCTTAGTATGAAGAAACAAATGCAGCTGATGTCATTGGTTCCGGGCAGTTCCTGCAGATCTCACTGTTCCTGAGCCTCAGTTGTGGGGACAAGAGGGAGGACGTCGGGGGACTCCTGCATTGCATGGGATCATCAAAAAAGCAAACAAAATGGAGTCACTTCAGTTCCAGTAGCTGTAGATTCAAGCACACAAGCTGGTGTCCCTCTCCCTGGTTAATCCCAACCAGCATTGAGAATGGTATTCAGGTGGCTTACAAGTTGATTGGTCCCACCAACTCAAAGGGAGAAGTCGTCCTTGAAGTGGCTTCTCTGTTGAGATGAACTTGGCAATTCGGACCTGCAGCAGGGCTTCACCGGGCAAACCAACAGTCCAGGAGTTGCAGCAGCCATCCTCTAACAGCTCTTCTTCGGTTCTTTCGTTCCAGTGTTCGACTCTGCTTTCCAGTCCAAGAAACGCCTTTTAAACAGTTCTCTCCCTTTCATTACTGCCTAGCTGTCACTCACGCAGCAGGGTGGCTGTCCTTGCCGGACAGTCAGCCAGCCAATCATGCCAGAGTGCATTTGGGTCTCCTAGAAGACTAAGCCTAGGGAGTTTCGGGCACCTCCCTCACTTCCTGCCCACCCCAGACACTCAGACACCAGAGGCGGTCTTCACTCCTGAAGCCCACCAAAGGCACATGAACAAATGAACCAAACCTGGTTTGGTGTGCAGAGACAAACACTAGAAGGACCTTTCCAAAAAGAAACAGCGAAAAAAGAAGACTGGGACCTGTTTAAACAAAGGGGCTTAAGGCGCCATCTTGAAAAACATGGCTCCCGTGATTTTTAGCTACCAGTGTTCGCGGTTGGGAAAAAGCATGGTAGTTTGCTGTAAAACCACTGCCAAAAGCCTTTTCAATAGAAAAGGGTAGCATTTGACTGGTACATGAGTATTTAGACACAGGGGATACTATGTAACCCCTCCAGCACTCCATTGTAAAATGGTGTCTGCTGGGTCTATGAATTTGGAAAGACTAGTTAAGTCAATTTCACTTTACATTCTCTGGGAAAGAGTAGTTTATCCCAGACAAGGTATTTTAACCTTTGGAAAGTCTAAAAGACATCTCTGTGTCACTGCACGGAAGGTGTTGTGTAACACACATGAAAATATGATGCCTATGGAGTTATCTAAAACCCCATATTCAAAGAACATAAGTGTAAAACACACATCAAAACACATGAAAGAGGGGGAAAAAAGGCTCACACCCTTTCCAAGTAAAACAATCAAGTCTTCAAAATCCAGCAACGATTCTGGGTGTCTCTAAGGTGAAGGGAATTAGCATATTCATGAGAATTCTCCCTAACATTCATCGTCCCCAGACTAAGGGAAAGGAGGATTTAATCCACCCCTGGATGAATCTCCTTTTTCCAATCGGTCAAACATTCTGGAGAGACCATCAGCATTTTGGTGATTACACCGTGACCTGTGTTCAATGGTAAAATCAAACCCCTGTAGGCTGATTGACCATCTTAACAATTTAGGATTCTCCCCCTTCATCTGCATTAACCATCTCAAGGGTTGGTGGTCAGTCTGAATCACAAAAGTAAATCCATACAAGTATGGTCTAAACTTCTTCAGTGACCACACGATAGCAAAACATTCTCTTTCAATGGTTGCCCACCTTGTTTCTGGTTCCTTCAGCTTTCTACTGTTGGAGCAGATGGGGTGCTCCCTACCTTTCTCATCCAGCTGACTCAGAACTGCACCTATAACTGTATTGCAAGTATCTGTTTGCATAATGAAGGTTTGGCTGTAGTCAGCAGTTCTTAAGACTGTAGCTTAACAAAGGGCTTTCTTAAGACCTTCAAATGCCTTGGTGCACTCTTCATTCCATCTGACCTTTTTAGGAAATGTGGGTGAGGAGATCACATTCAAGGGAGAATCTATGGACCCATAGTTCTCTATGAAGTTCATATAATAACCAGTGAGGCCTAGGTAGGCTCTCACCTGGATTTGAGTAGAAGGGGTTTGTTACACCTTTCCGGCGTTGGACATGGTTACATCAAAGGCGAATATGTGGATCGATTTGTCCTGATGTAATATTAAGAGGTGGAGAGTCGGAGTATTCAAGTATCTGCAGTCTAATTGTTTCACGTTCTCAAGGAACGTTTGCTACAAGTCACATGATGTCATCATGCTTCCAACAGAAGTCGGCGACTAATCACATGATCATATTTAAGGATCGGAAATGGTCCCTGCGATGCGTTGCTACTTCGGATGAAGCTCCGTAAGTTTGAAGCCTAGGTTCCTTTCTTTCCTTTGAGTAACCTGTGATCTGAACTAACCCATTCTCTCTAACGTTCACTTTAGAATTTCCCTCCTGTGCTTGCCTTCAGGAATGCTTCTGAATCCATCTTTGCTTCCGGGTTTGCATTTGCTTCCCGTTCCGCTCACCGTAAAAATCCATCCAGTAAATAGAGAAATCCCTGAGTTGCTACCAGCAGTGAGTTTCCTTCCCTCCTGGTTTTGAGATCTCTTTTCTGGTTTCCTTGTTTCCTTTACTTACCCCTTCTACTCTCTTAGAAAATCCAGGAGGATTCAGAGCTGCTCCTACACACGCCATTCTCCCTCGAAAAGACTCTTCTCTCCGAGAGCATTCAAACTCATCTGTGAACCTTCAGTAAGCATCCGTACTCCCTTCCCTCTATTTCCTTGGACTTACCATATTCCGATACTCACCTGTCATTTCTTTCTTCAGGAGACTTCCAGCTTCAGACTCGCCAAGCTCTCACACATCAGAGGTTTCCATCATCGCCACCCAGGGTTTTATTCCCCAGAGGGTTTCCCTTGGGTTCGTGCCTCTTCCCCACTGGTTCTGTGTTTCTGGTGGAGGGAGGAGCAAGGATCTCAGGGCAATTCTTGCCTGCTACCATTGCTGCTTCCAGGCCAACCAGTTTCAACCAGGTTAGTGTGAACCCTTTGAAGAATACGGTGTGTTGATATTATTCAGACTGAACTTACTGGCAGTTATAACAGTTAGCAACGCCCAAAAAAAGAAACCTGGTATGGAGCAGCAAATGCAGCAGTTAATGGCTGCCCTTCAGTCTATGTCCCTTGAGATGCAAACCCTTAAACAGGATAATGTTCAATTAAAGCAACATGTCGCCCGAGCATTCTCTGAAACTCCCCCTGTCGCTTTACCCACAGGTAAATTTGGTGTGTTGATATTATTCAGACTGAACTTACTGGCAGTTATAAGAGGGTGTCCCGTTCTTGTACAGCTTGTACTTTGCTAGGCAATGGCCTTATTTTACCTCCTCCTACTCATGTCCAAGGTAGACCACTTTGCTCTGACCAATTTGACATTACTTACCTTTATGGTCAGATGGGCCTGCTCAAGAGCCTGCAAAACATATTCTAAGTGGTCAACATGTTATTTCCAAGTAGGGCTGAAGACTGCAATGTCATCCAAGTATGCCATGCATAAGTCCTCCTTCCCATTCAGAACTTGATTAACCATCCTTTGGAATGTAGCACGTGCATTCCTTAATCCAAAAGGCAGTACCCTAAACTGGTAGAGGCCTGCTGGGTTTGAAAATGCAGTTTTCTCCTTGGCATGGTCTCTCAGGGCAATTTGCCAATAGCCTGACGTTAGGTCAAATGTACTGAGGGACTTGTCTGAACCAGGTTTGTCCTCCAGATCATCTGTCCTAGGTAAAGGAAAGGCATAAGTCTTTGTGACTGCATTTAGAGATCTATAGTCCACACAGAATCTCAACTCCTTGGATCCTGCCTTTGGCACTAGTACAACTGGACTAGACAATGGACTTTTAGAGGGTTCTATTACCCTGAGATCAAGCATCTTGTTGACCTCTTCCTTTATGTGGGTTCTGGCATTATCTGACATCCTGTAACCTCTGCTTTTAACAGGTAAACAGTCACCAGTGAGAATATCATGTTGGCCTCAAGGGGTCAAGCCTGGTGATAGTGAAAACAGGGAGGCAAACTGATTTAACAGAAACTTGCACTCCTCCTGTTGCTCCAGTGTCGGATTAGAACAGAGATTAACTCCTTCTCTTTTCTCATTTAAAGGTTGTCCCCTTAGGAGATCAGGTAGAGGTTCACTCTCTTCCTCCTCTTGAGCTGAAGCTAGAAGCAAAGCTCCCACTTCTGGTCTTGTGACATAGGCCTTTGGACAGTTGGTGTGAAAGACCCTGGGGGCCTCCTTGGGATTGCCTAAGTCCACCAGATAGTTGACCTCTCCAAGTTTTCCCACAACCTATCCATGTGTCTTGTAAGGCCCCCTGCCTTGTGGTACCATAACTAAAACTTGCTGGTATTGAGTAAACTCGACCATGTTGGCCTTCTGGTCATGCCAATGCTTCACCAGAGCCTGACCTGCTTTTAAGTTATCATATGCTTCTGTCATCATGTGTGTCATTCTCCTCCGGAGACCTAACACATAGTCAGTGACTCTCACTGGCTGTCAGGATCTGAGTTGCCCACGTAGTGTAGTGGACAAATTCTTCCACCTGATGTGCCCCTCTGGTGTTGCAATCAGACAACCAGAGCAGCTAATCAGAGGAAAGAAGGATACCAGATGAGATCCATGTGTTGCACTAGGAGACTGCTTCCAGAGGATCAGTGTCGTAGAAGCCGATGTCGAGAAGGCAAGACGGGATGCGTAGGACAGGAACACACAGTGAACCTACAAGCGAAGTGCGAGGTTTAATCACAATGTGCATATGCAGGACAACAACTCTTTTGGAACCCAGAACGTAGTTTGCAATGGTATACAGTTAGACGAGATGCATAAATGATAGTACTGATGCTCTACTAGTCAATACAAATCTAGGCCCCCTCCCCTTATCCAAGGCTAAATCAAATAAACAAGAAACCCCTTACGGGCTTACCGGAGTAAAGTCTGTGCAGCCTTTGGAAGTTCCAAGCAGAGAGGCAAGATGGAGCAGGTCCGGTTTCCAGAGGAAAAAGCACAGCCTAACCCGACGGCACGAGGACGCCTAAGTACACTGAGGCAGTCTCTAGTCCGTGTATAAAAGTCAGTGTTCCAAATTATCCCAAAAACTCAGGTATCCAAAGTTCATAAATCCCAAATTCAGCAGATGAAGACTCTGTACAGAAATGGACGAGATCGAAGAGCGGCACAACAAGAGGGGCAGAAACAAGGCAGTTCCGTTAGCTTTCCATGGTCATAACACAGATGCAGCAGGCGCGTAGCAAGGGGCAATCCAAGGCGAAAATCCAATAAACGGTCCGGGTCAAGGCACAAGGGTTCCAGAAGCAAGGAGGGGAAAAACCAGGGCAAGGAAACAAGGAAAAACACAAGCAACTTTCGTAACGCTACTAATACAAATCAGAAGCACTGGGCAACAAGTGGGAGGTGCTTAAATACAGGTCATGTGATGACACTACGTGCTACTCGACGTTGACGATACCAGGAACAGGAAAGGACGGGACGCCAACGTTGCCATGCCAACTTCCAGGCACCTGGCTGCAGTGTTCTTAAAGGGGTATATGCGTATGGTCGTGGACCGATCGTACGCGTGGACATGACAGTATCCTCCCTCAAAGGAACCCTCACCCGCCAGGTGGACCAAAAATGTGCCAGAAGAACAGGGGCATGGATGTTTTCTGTAGGTTCCCAGGTACGATCCTCCGGACAGTACCCTTTCCAATCGACCAGATAGAGGCGTCTGCCCCGTCGAACTTTAATATCCAAGATCGCTGCCACTTCGTATTCATCTGACCCCTGTACCTTGATAGGCAGAGGGCGCGAAGGCAGTCTGGCCGCTGGGAGACATGGTTTTACCAAGGATACATGAAACACCGGGTGTATTTTCCATGTAGCGGGAAGATCCAAGCGGATAGCGGCTGGATTGATAACTTGTAAAACCTTGTAGGGGCCCACAAACCGAGGCAGCAGGGTTTTCTGGCCTGGAATGCGAAGGTTTTTTGCAGATAACTACACCTTCATGCCCGGAAGATACTCCGGGGCCGGGGTACGGCGTGCATCAGCATGCTTTTTGGTCCGGAGCTGGGCCTGCAGTAGCTGTTTTCTAACAAAGACATGATTGTCTGATAGTTTTCGCAGGCATCCAAAGGCCGCAGGACTGTGTGGAGGCAGATCAGTAATACTAGGCAAGGAGCAAGGATGTTGTCCATAGAGGGCAAAGAAGGGGGACAAGCGTGTTGTGGCATGTAGTGAATTGTTATAGGCGAATTCTGCCATGGGGAGAACAGACACCCACGTATCCTGACGTTGAAAGGTAAGGCAACGTAGATACTGTTCCATGGTGGCGTTTAACCGCTCAGTTTGACCATCAGTCTGGGGATGGTAAGCGCTGGAATATCTGCCATCAATACCCAAGGTCATGGTCAAGGCTTTCCAGAAACGGGAGGTGAATTGGGACCCGCGGTCCATAATTATTACCGAAGGCAGACCAAATAATAGAAACACGTTCCTTAAGAACAGTTTGGCCAGTGTTGGAGCGGTTGGTACACCACGACAGGGTACAAAAAGTGCCATTTTGGAGAAATAGTCGATAACGACCCAGATAGTGTCATCCCCCTTGACCAATGGAAGCTCCACAACAAAATCCATAGAAATAATTTTCCAAGGAGTGTCGGGTAAAGGCATAGGTTGCAACAAACCCACAGGTTTACCACGTTGATGCTTGCACTGAGCACACACAGCACAGGAGGCTACATAGTTCTTAATGTCCCGAGCCATAGAAGGCCACCAGCACCATCTTCTCAAAAGGTCTAGGGTTTTCTGCATTCCCGGATGCGCAGCCAAAGCAGAGTCGTTAAACCATGGCAAGGCTGTATTCCGTGTGTCTGAATCAGGTAGATAGAGCTTTCCCTGTTTGTATGGCAAAGAATAAATGATCTCCAATCCGTGGGTAGAGACTTCTGGAGGACTGGTGGAGACCCATTTCTGGATCGAAGCCTTTAGGGAGGGACGTAACGTACACCCACACACTACTTGATTTGGTAACAACAGTGCACCCTGAAGATTGGACGGTTCGGAATCTCCATGGAAACGAGAGAGGGCAACAGCCTTGGAATTCAAAGATCCTGGACGCTAAGTAATGGTAAAATTGAACATGGCAAAGAACTCATGCCATCTAGCATGGCGTGCTGTGGTACATTTCACTGATTGAAGGGCTAAGAGGTTCCTGTGGTCAGTGAACACTTGAACCGGTTCAGGGGTGCCCAGGAGATGATGTCTCCATACCATAAAGGCATCCCTAACGGCCAAAAGTTCCCTCTCAGTGATAGTATAGTTTCTCTCATAGGGTGTGAGTTTTCTGGAATGGTAGGCAACCGGGTGCAAACCGGCGGTCTCCGGGCAATGTTTTGATAAGATTGCTCCTAAGGCAATGTTGGAAGCATCGGCTTCCACGATGAATGGCAGGGACGGGTTTGGATGCTGGAGCACTGGTGCCGAGGTGAAAGCGGATTTCAAGGTCTCGAAGGCCTGTTGAGCCTCCTGATTCCACTTAAACTCGCGCTTGCTGCTGGTTAATTCTGTAAGCGGAGACACAATAGCAGAGAACCCATGGACAAAACGCTGATAAAAATTTGCAAAACCTAGAAATGATTGCAGGGCTTTTCGTGTATTAGGGCAGGGCCAATCCAATATGGCCGCTACTTTGGACCGACTCATCTGTATCCCTTGGCTAGTGATATTATAGCCTAGCAATTCCACTTCGGACACATGGAACATGCACTTATCCAATTTGGCATATAGGTTATTTTCTCTTAATCTTTGGAGCACACTAGAAACATGAGTGACATGAGTGGAGATAGATGGCGAGTAAATCAATATGTCGTCTAATTAAATGACTAGGTACTGGTCCAACATGTTGTGAAAAACCTCATTGATGAAATATTGGAAGGTTGCCGGAGCGTTACAGAGGCCAAATGGCATGACACAGTACTCAAAAAGACCATACTTGGTCTTGAAGGCGGTCTTCCACTCGTCACCCTGACGTATACGCACCAAATTATATGCCCCCCTCAAATCCAGTTTAGTGAAGAGCTTAGCTGAACCCAATTGGTCTAATAAGACTGAAATCAAAGGAATGGGGTATTGATTCCGGACAGTGACCGCATTTAGTTCCCTGTAGTCGATACATGGGTGGAGATCCCCTTCTTTTTTGGGGACGAAGAACATAGGGGAGGCAGCAGGTGAACGTGTACGTTGAATGAAGCCAGACTTCAAGGACTTCTCAATGTACTCCTTCAAGATTAAATCCTCCTTTGGATTCAGGGAATAAATACGCCCGGACGGAATCTTGGCTCCGGGGACAAGCTCAATTGGGCAGTCATAAGGCCGGTGTGGTGGAAGCACGTCCGCCCCGCGGGCGTCAAAGACGTCCCAATATTCCTTATACATAGGAGGAAGTACAGTGTTAGTAACCGCCCCTACGGTATGAACATTTTTTGAGAGTATCTGACTCGGACTAACCGTGTTTAAGTGGGTTGTTAAACAATTGTTTCCGCAATAGTCCAAGAAAAAACTAATCTCTCCAGAATGCCAATCCACAGGGGGGTTGTGCAACCTCAACCAAGATAAACCTAGAATAATCTTGAACTGTGGTGCAGCGACCAAATCGAACGCTATAACCTCCTGATGGCCACACTCCGTAGTCATGACGAGATCGGTCGTACGTTCTGTTACCAGACCTGATATTAACGAGGAACCGTCGACTGCGTTCACCTCTTCAGGACATGA
This sequence comes from Ambystoma mexicanum, assembly GCF_040938575.1. Lineage (NCBI taxonomy): Eukaryota > Metazoa > Chordata > Amphibia > Caudata > Ambystomatidae > Ambystoma > Ambystoma mexicanum. The sequence continues at coordinate 770,892,102 of NC_090923.1, read as the reverse complement.
TTTGGGAACCACTGGTAAACCCAGTTCCTTAGCATAAGAAGCATCCACATAGTTTCCTGTAGCTCCTGAATCCAAAATCACCACCACATCAAGTTTCTCAAGTTCAACAGCCGAAAGAGATACCGACAAGCAGTAGGGGCTATATAACGTGGGACCAACAGAGGAATCACCCGGCGTCTGGATCCCTTCAGTCACTGGGTTTTGGCGTTTCCCTGTTTCTTGGTGGGTTTTCTAAGACATTCTCGCAGCAAATGGTCTGATGATCCACAATAGTAACATAAATCATTCTTTCTCCGATGTTCCCTGACTTCGGCGGAGAAGGGGGCCCTAACTGCCCCTATCTGCATAGGCTCTGTGGATCCAGGAGCAGGTAGAGGGGTTGCAGGGACAACTGGAGGTATCCCTCTCTTTTCTCCCTTCCTAGCTGCCTGTCGAGAATCTATCTGGAGAACCAAATCCAATAGTTCGTTGAAAGCCGTGGGTACTACGGGAACGGTAGCTAGAGTGTCCTTAAGGGAACATAGAGGCCTTCTTCTCTTGGGGCCACCCTGTCTCTGCCACAAGCTGATTGAACTTGGCTAAATACGATAATAGGGACATGTTCCCCTGCTGAAGACCAAGTAGTTCCAGCAAAGTAGTCTGTGTGGCATAACGTGTTTCAAATACTCGACTCATGGCGTCGATCAAAGCATCACAGTTATAGAGAAGATGACTCCCTTCCTCCAGTAACGGATTTGCCCAAGCAGCTGCCGTTTCCCCCAAGTAAAACAACAGAAATGCTGCCTTAGTAGTAGAATCCGGGAAGGAGGCAGGGTGGCACAGAAAGTGCAGCCTACACTGATTCAAAAAGGTTTGGAAAGCCTTGGGGTCACCATTAAAGCATTCCGGTGGGGCTAAGGGAAACTGGGCGGTCATATAAACAGGTCCAGTACCCTGTTGTGGAGGCACCACACCCGAGCCGGAAGTGATGGCGGGAGCTTCGCCCCCAAGGGGTTGAAAACCTGCTTGCAACTCGTCTATGCGACGTTGCGTAGCTGTATGAGCCACCGTCACATTGTTACGCAAATCTGCCACTAGTTGCATAATAGTGGCCAATGCCTCATTGGTATCCATAGTAAGGTTTCTGATTATGTCAGGATCCGAGTTGCCCATGTAGTGTAGTGGACGAATTCTTCCACCTGATGTGCCCCTCTGGTGTTGCAATCAGACAACCAGAGCAGCTAATCAGAGGAAAGAAGGATACCAGATGAGATCCATGTGTTGCACTAGGAGACTGCTTCCAGAGCATCAGTGTCGTAGAAGCCGATGTCGAGAAGGCAAGACGGGATGCGTAGGACAGGAACACACAGTGAACCTACAAGCAAAGTGCGAGGTTTAATCACAATGTGCATATGCAGGACAACCACTCTTTTGGAACCCAGAACGTAGTTTGCAATGGTATACAGTTAGACGAGATGCATAAATGATAGTACTGATGCTGTACTAGTCAATACAAATCTAGGCCCCCTCCCCCTATCCAAGGCTAAATCAAATAAACAAGAAACCCCTTATAGGCTTACCGGAGTAAAGTCCGTGCAGTCTTTGGAAGTTCCAAGCAGAGAGGCAAGATGGAGCAGGTCCGGTTTCCAGAGGAAAAAGCACAGCCTAACCCGACGGCACGAGGACGCCTAAGTACACTGAGGCAGTCTCTAGTCCGTGTACAAAAGTCAGTGTTCCAAATTATCCCAAAAACTCAGGTATCCAAAGTTCATAAATCCCAAATTCAGCAGATGAAGACACTGTTCAGAAATGGACGAGATCGAAGAGCGGCACAACAAGAGGGGCAGAAACAAGGCAGTTCCGTTAGCTTTCCATGGTCATAACACAGATGCAGCAGGCACGTAGCAAGGGGCAATCCAAGGCGAAAATCCAATAAACGGTCCGGGTCAAGGCACAAGAGCTCCAGAAGCAAGGAGGGGAAAAACCAGGGCAAGGAAACAAGGAAAAACACAAGCAACTTTCATAACGCTACTAATACAAATCAGAAGCACTGGGCAACAAGTGGGAGGTGCTTAAATACAGGTCATGTGATGACGCTACATGCTACTCGACGTTGACGATACCAGGAACAGGAAAGGATGGGACGCCAAAGTTTCCATGCCAACTTCCAGGCACCTGGCTGCAGCGTTCTTAAAGGGCTATACGCGTATGGTCGTGGACCGATCGTACATGTGGACATGACACTGGCTTGGGAGAAGGAGCACTCTCCAACCCCTCCTTAATTAGGGCCAATGGACCTCTAACTGGATGACCATAGAGAAGCTCAAAGGGACTAAATCCAACTCCCTCCTGAGGGACTTCTCTATAAGCAAAGAGAAGGCATGGCAGTAGAAGGTCCCACATTCTTCTAAGGGGTTCCTCTAAGGCACCTATCATGTTCTTCATAGTATGGTTAAAACTCTCTACCACTCCATTTGTCTGTGGATGGTAGGCAGTTGAGAACTTTTAAGTTACTCCACAGTTTTTCCACATGGCCTGCATGTAGTGGGACATAAAATTTGAGCCCCTGTCAGAAATGACTTCCTTACTAAAACCTACCCTGGTAAAAACACCAAGTAGGGCCTTAGCAACAGCTTCAGGATATCTAGTAGTATGGTCTACTACAACCAATATAAATTGATTGCCTGAAGAGGTTGGATGGTCTAAGGGACCAACAATGTCGATTCCTACCCTCTCAAAATAAACTCCCACCACTGGGAGGGGCACCAACGGTGCCACATTCTTGGCCCCACTCTTGCCAGATGTCTGACAAGTGTGATAGCGCCTACATAATTTATATACCTCAGACCCCAAGTTAGGCCAGTAGAAAAAGAGAGAAAGCCTTTCCTTGGTGTTCCGGACGCTCAAGTGACCAGCCAAAGGAATCTCATGGGCTAAATGTAGGAACTGGTGTCTTGTTCCTAGAGGCACTACACGTCTTCTGTATTCCCCTGGGATAGACTCACTGTAGAAGAGGCCATCTTCCCAATATATCCTATGATTCCCTGGCTCTTGCCTGTCCAGCTGGGAAGCTGCCTGTTGGCGAAGACCTTCAAGAGTAGGACACTCACTCTGGCCTCTGCTGAAGTCTGCCATACAGGGGCCACCTTCTGCCAGTAAAGACTGCAGATCAGGAATGGTCTTTAGGATCCAGATCTCCAACAGGGGTAAGGTCTTCTTCCAGCTCTGAATCTTCAGCAGCTGATTCAACCTTTCCTGGTTGTTCTTCACACTCAGCCTCAGCTGGTGGAGCAGTCACAGGTATGACTGTGGACAGTCCTCTATGGGATGTCCTTCTTGGTAGCAAGGAATGTTTTCTGGCTTTTTCCTTGAGACCTTGGGTTTCCTCTTTGGCTCATTCTTCTTTGAAATTGCAGTTAGTAGCTCCTGTGGGCTAAGTGTTATAGATTCTTCTGTAACATCCCCTGGAGATCCATTTAAGGTACTCTCTCTGGCCCTCCTTGTCTGCTCCTGTTCCCTGTTACTAGGAGGCCTGGGGGTGCTTGGTACAACTCCAAGAGTTGTTAAGTCATTCCCCAACAGGACTCTCCCAGGCACCTCACTTTGCACACTAACAGGTATCTTCACATTTATGTTGTTGCAATGGATGAGATCTAGTAGTCTAGGAAGCATTTGGATAGGGCCTCCAGCAAGCTTAGTGAGGCTTTTGGGTGCCTTAGCAACATCCCCAGCCTTGTAAAATGTTCATCCAGTACAGTAATTCTGGCCCCAATGTCTCAAATGGCAGGGGTCTCCTAACTATTTACAAGTACACTGTCCATGTAATATTCTTTTGTGTTATCTGGAATTAAATTATAGACATCTAAATTCTGCTGTTCCCACAGACCCAGGGACACTAAAGAAACACTGGCAGAGACTCCAATGGGGTCTTCAGCCAGTACGTGAAAGTTACCACTTGTCACATGTACTTCTTCCTATGGGGAGAAGGCTAAGGAAACAGGGTGGACCCCTTAAGGTTTACCTTTGCATCTGGGATCCCCTTTCACATGATCCGTAGACACACAAGCATAACATGTTCCAAATGTTTTGACAAAGGGGGGTCTCTGCTGACCTCCCTCTGGTGTGGCACCAGAGGTTTCACTAGCCTGATTTGGTTTCCCTTGTAAAAAACAAAGAGGTGGTGGCTGGAAGGTTTAGAATGAATCTTAACCACTGGCAATGCTCTAGGCAACCCTCCAGACCATCGTTCCTCGCCTGCCAAGCCATTAGAGAGGGGGAAAGACCATATGCAAATCAGGCTTGGCCCCACCCCAAAAGGGGCAGTCCAGCCCGAACTGCTAGGCCACATCCCTTCTGCACGGGACCACAAGCATCCCCAAACATGTTTCGCCCTTGTTGGGGCTCATCAGTGAGGAGTAGCTTGGGTCTCTAGGCCCAGCAGGCACGGGACCCACGTCTGGGCATACCCGTCCCACTCGGGGTGTCAAAGCAAAAAACAAAGAGGTGATGGCTGGAAGGTTTAGAATGAATATTAACCACTGGCAATGCTCTGGCTTGTGGCTTACCCTTCTTATGTTTGTGTCCCTCTTTTGGATTGGAGGTATTAGAATTCTCTTTGCCATCTTTCTTTTGTTTCTTCCCATCATCCTTCTTCTGAGTTGTCCCAGAATCCCTGTGAGTAGCCCTGTTGGCAACCCACAAGTCAGCAGCCTTTGCTAACTTCTTTGGATCAATTTCCTTAGAGTCAGCCAAGTGCTGTCTCAGCTCAGGAGAGCAGGCATCAAAAATAGATTCCAATGAAAATGGATGTCTCATTCCTTCAAAAGTGTTAACTCTGTAACCCTTTACCCAACCATCTAAGTTCTTCAAACATTCACACACCCAGGTAGCCCAAGGTGTGCCATACTGCTTTTTGAGGGTCCTAAACCTCTTAAGGTACTGGGAAGGAGTTTTCCCAAATCTAGCTATCAAAGCTAGCTTCACATTTTCATACTGCAATCTTTCAAGTTCCCCCACCTCCATTACAGCATCAGTTGCAACCTGGGGAAGGCTAGACAAAAGTCAAGGAATAAACCGATTCCCTGTGAAACCCTGAATCCCATAGTTATACTCAAAAGCAGCCAACCAATTCTCAATATCAAGTCTCACCTTATACATACTCACAGCTTCTTTAGGCATGCAAGGTCTCTTAAGACTGGAAGACCTAGAAGACTCTGGGATACAACCATTTTCAAGAGACAATTTCTTCATTTCAAGAGCATGAGGCATTTCCATTTCTCTGAGTCTGATTTCTTGATGTTTACTTTCAGTTTTCATTTGGATTCTTTTCAACTCTAACGCAAGTCTCATTTTTTCAAGAGATACATTTTCTGGACTCAGTACTGGACCTGGTAGGGTCCCTGTGGCTACAGGTTGAGGGCCTAAAGCAGGTAGATGGGCAGTGGGGCTCACATCCTGAGACTCCTCTGGCTCTTCTAGCTCATCAATAACATTAGAGTTGGACTCTGAATCATTATCATCCTCATCAACACTATCCACGTTTGCTGAGGTGGAAGGGTTGATAGCTCTACCTCCCAGTCTTTGATGATTCAACAGTTTCTCAAACAATTCATTTTTCTTGCCTTTAATAGAGAGATACCTGACTTTACACATATCTTTCAGTTGATCTGCTGTAAGAATGATCAGGGCTTCCTGTTTGAAGTTATCCATATTTGGCATTATAAAACAATTGCTTTTCTAGTGGTGCTTAGCCTTGTGAAAGTTATTTGAACAAAAGTAAGAGTAGCACTCTCAATGTAACAACTATACTTTATCCTCACTGTTGTACACCAGTGTTAGGCAAAATTGCATGCAGTATCCTCTGGGACCACCACATACTATTAAGACTACACATGCTAGTCAAACCAACCTTTGGTATAAGTCTGTACCACAGAGTTCTTGGCAGCAGCTCAGCAGCCAGGCTTATCTCAAGAGTGAATGTGAGCAGTACAAGTGGTTACACAGAGGTCTTTCAATCACAGTGGCTCAAGTAGACACTTACACTCAAGGTTTCTTGCTAAAACACTTATTAATTTATTACACAATCATTTAGAAAACATTTCATTAGAAGGAGACAACTTAATATTATAAACCAATACACTTCAATACAAAACGCTCAGATTTTGAGACAGTTTGAGCTCCCCTGAAGTAGGAGCAACATAGCAGTTCAGTTACTTAGAAGTGGGCAAAAGGGAAAAGTTAAGTAGAATAGATCACATATACTTGTTAGACAGTGCAAATAGTTTCAGTTCACCAGAAGAGTTGAATCCAAGTCAATAGGCTTGGGCCAAAGTGAATGGGCTAGGGTTCTGGATAGGAAAGGGCAGTTCTGGTATCCAACAGTAAAGTCTTTGCAAAAGTTCTCAGAAGTAGTTTAGGCGAAAGAGAATCTTGTGTTGGGTCACAAGTTGATTAGGCCTGCAAGTTGGGAAAGTTTCACGAACTTTCACTGCCAGAGTGGCGTTCTCTCAATTGGGTTGGCGCATTACCTTAGTATGAAGAAACAGATGCAGCTGAAGTTGTTGGTCCGTGGCAGTTCCTTCAGATCTCACTGTTCCTGAGCCTCAGTCATGGAGACAAGAGGGAGGACATCGGGGGACTCCTGCACTGCATGGGATCATCAAAAAAGCAAACAAGATGGAGTCACTTCAGTTCCAGTAGCTGTAGATTCAAGCACACATGCTGGTGTCCCTCTTCCTGTTTAATCCTAACCAGCCATGAGAATGGTATCCAGGTGGCTTACGAGTTGGTTGGTCCCACCAACTCAAAGGGAAAAGTCGTTCATGAAGTAGATTCTGTGTCGAGATGAACTTGGAAATTCGGACGTGCAGCAGGGCGTCACCGGGCAAACCAACAGTCCAGGAGTTGCAGCAGCCGTCCTCTTGCAGCCCTTCTTCGGTTCTTTTGCTCCAGTGGTCGACTCTGCTTTCCAGTCCAAGAGACTCGCCTTTTAAACAGTTGTTTCCGTTTCATTCCAGCATAGCTGTCACTCACCCAGCAGGGTGGCTGTCCTTGCCAGTCAGTCAGCCAGCCAATCATGACAGAGTGCATTTGGGTCTCCTAGAAGACTAAGCACAGGGAGTTTCGGGCACCTCTCTCACTTCCTGCCCACCCCAGACACTAAGACGCCAGAGGCAGTCTTCACTCCTTAAGCCCGGTAAAGGCTCACGAACAAAGGGACCAAACCTGGTTTGGTGCGCAGAGACAAACACTAGAAGGACCTTTCCAAAAAGAAACTGCGAAAAAAGAAGACCGGGACCTGTTTAAACAAAGGGGTTTAAGGCACCATCTTGAAAAACATAGCTCCCGTGATTTTTAGCTAACAGTGTTCGTGTTCAGGAAAAATCATGGTAGTTTGTTGTAAAACCACTCCCTCAGCCTTTTCAATAGGAAAGGGTAGCATTTGACTGCTACATGAGTATTTAACCAAAGGGGATAATATTTAACCCCTCCAGCACTCCATTGTAAGATGGTGTGTGCTGGGTCTATGAATTTCAAAAGACTAGTAAAGTAAATTTCACTTTACATTCTCTGGGAAACAGTAGTTTATCCCAGAGAAGATATTTTAACCTTTGGGAAGTCTAAAAAACATACCTCTGTCACTGCACTGAAGGTGCTGTGTAACACACATGAAAAGATGATGCCTATGGAGTTACTTAAAACCCCATATTCAAAGAACACAAGTGTAAAACACACATCAAAACACAGGAAAGAGTGGGAAAAAAGGCTCACACTATTTCCAGGTAAAAAAATAAATCGAGTCCTCAAAACCCAGCAAAGTTGCTGGAGGTCTCTAAGGTGAAAGGAATTAGCACATTTATGAGAATTCTCCCTAACACTGATCATCACTGACATGGTCAGCTACTACCAAAACACCATAGCCAAGGCCAACAATGAAAGAGGAGCCCTATTCAAAGCCATCAAGCACTGCACCAATTCTGTGCCCAACCCACCGTACCACACTACATTGAGAAATCTACTGCCATCAACTCTTTCTTCATCAATAAGATCAACATGATCCGCTAGCACACAGACAACAATGCTAGAAATTGACAGTGCACTACATATCCCGACTCGCAAAACAACTTTTGACCAACAACACAGACATCCAGACCTGGCCCTCTGCTATGCACCTCGAGGGCTTCACATCCCAGCTGGACACCTGCGCCAAGTCCCTTGGGTTTGACAATGACAGACACTTCTCCTTCAATCCGCGCATAGCAAGGAAGACACAAACAGCTTGGTACCAACATTCTCTAATGTCAAAAACCAAGCTCTTCATCCCAGAAAACAACTTCAGATCTTCTGTCCAAGACTTGTGTCTCTCCCACATGGATGGTGGCAATTCCCTTTTGGATGGCCTTCCCGAGACTAACCTAGCTCCCCTAAGATGTGTTCTGCATGCTGCAGCACAAATCATCAAAAGACTTTTTTGCGCTAAACTTTGTTGCAAATGATTAACATTTCCAGTTAATGCTGGTACCTCAGATATCACATTTGGGTCCTGGGCAGTATTAATCGGTGTAACTGCAATCTCGCTGTCGCAAAGTTGCGTGCAAACATCTATTCATGTTGATTTTAAATCAAGCATACTTGTCTGTACACGTATGGCGGGTATAGAGCTAATTAACCAGTCTTGACCAGAAGTTAAACAGGGATTTATAATTTCCACCATCAGTGGCACAGAAGGGTGATTGGGCATTGTACCTGAGCTCGGGATGATAGCTCAGGGGCAACGTACTCGCCTTGGAAGCAAGACGACACAGAGCAACACAGGTTCGATCCCCTGGTCCGCGCTTAGAAACCTCTGAGTATTAAGCGCGTGATAAATATCATATCATAACAAAAAGCAGGATGCAGTGCACACGTCTCAGCATTCTCCTCGCTCTCCAAGCAAAGTTAATCAGAAATGCTTGGCAAAGGTAAAAGTCTGGGCATCACAGATATCATGTCACTAGAAAAGGTAGCTGCAGCCATGGCAGGATTCGTCAGATCTCTATGGTCTCCCTGAAGTAATTGCTGTGCTTGACTCTGAGTCCGCTCTAAGCAGCCAGCTGGTAGGGGCTCCATCATCTACCCCTTCAGCTAACACTCAACCAACACTCCGCGTCGAGAGAGGCGAGTGTGAATGGGGATTCTCTGCCTCCTCAAAGCACACACTGGAAACAGACTTGAGGTGAGTACCAACAGCAGAGTAGCAGGGTCACAGTAGCACCAACACTCCATGACCCTCTGTCCTGGGAGAGGCGAGTGTGAGTGGGGAAGACCCGCCTCCTCAAAGCAGACACTGGGAACAGACTCCAGGTGAGTACCAACAGCAGAGTAGCAGGGTCACAGTAGAGTCAACACTCAGCCAACGCTCTGGTAATAATAATAATAATAATAATAATAATAATAATAATAATAATAATAATAATAATAATAATAATAATAATAATAATAGATAATGGCATAGCAATTAAAACGGACCTCATGATTTGTGGCTCCAAAACATTCAAACCTACAAACATTCCTTGCCTTGAAAAAATGGTAACTTGCCCCAACCTACAGCCACAATCAAGAATTTTAGATACCTCATGGATATCACCCTCAAACTAGAATCACAAGCTAAAATAGTTTTTCAGCTCACATCTACAAAGTGAAGCCATGCTTGACATTCCCATGCAGAACCATTGCAATTATAGCCCTGGTACTTTCCAGACTGGTTTACGTGAACAGCCTCAACTTAGACCCCCAACAATATGTACTTGACTGCCTTCACGCACATCAGCTAGATCAGGGCCATTTTAAGAAACCCTTGCCCCCCAACCAAACAACAGGAACTATGGGATCCAGAATATCTGGTGACGCCCCCTCATCGCTATCACAGCCCATACTTTAGTATGCTTCCCCGCAGTGATCAAAGTAAGCCTGGGTACTCTCTTCTAGTTCCCTTACCCTGTTCCCTCTGGCTGCAATCAGAAGAAACAAGTCACATTTGAAAGGCAACATAAGCAGTCCAGGATGAGGGTACTTGTGCTTTGGAATAGGGACAGTACCATTTTCTAACAGCAGCAGCCACAAGGAAGACATATACAGACTAATTCATAGAATTCAGCGCACAAGTGGCGCACGCAGCTGGCGCACAGTGTGCGCATGCGAATTTCTGCGCCAGCCACGTGCGCTAAAATCCATTTCCGCGCACAGCGTATTCATGGATTTTAGCTTCCAAAACCAGCCGTGGCGCAGAGTGGCACAGTGACCCTGCAGCAGCGCCAGTTACGCCCCAACCCCTCCCCGTGCACCATGCACAGTGCACAAATCCCGTACATGGTGCATAGGCCTCAAACCATGAAAACGCCTGTAAAATTCCCCGCGCACCCCTCTGAATACACGTACCCCGCTGCACGGGGAGTGTCACACGCGATTGGAGTGGGGTACGTGTATTCCTGGGGTGCGTGGGAAGTTTTACACGCGATAGGCCCTGTGCCAGTGGGGTACGTGTATTCCTGGGGTGCGCGTGAAGTTTCACACGCGAAATGCCCTGTGCGAGTGGGGTACGTGTATTCCTGGGGTGCGCGGGAAGTTTCATACGCGATTGGAGCAGGGTACGTGTATAACAGGGGTTCGCGGGAAGTTTCACACGCGAAATGCCCTGTGCAAGTGGGGTACGTGTATTCCTGGGGTGCGCGGGAAGTTTGACACGCTATAGGCCCTGTGCCAGTGGGGTACGTGTATTCCTGGGGTGCGCGTGAAGTTTCACACGCGAAATGCCCTGTGCGAGTGGGGTACGTGTATTCCTGGGGTGCGCAGGAAGTTTAATACGCGATTGGAGCGGGGTACGTGTATAACAGGGGTTCGCAGGAAGTTTCACACGCGAAATGCCCTGTGCGAGTGGGGTACGTGTATTCCTGGGGTGCGTGGGAAGTTTCACATGCGATAGGCACTGTGCCAGTGGGGTACATGTATTCCTGGGGTGCGCGTAAAGTTTCACACGTGATTGGAGCAGGGTACATGTATAACAGGGGTTCACGGGAAGTTTCACACGCGAAATGCCCTGTGCGAGTGGGGTACGTGTATTCCTGGGGTGTGCGGGAAGTTTCACACGTATTAGGCCCTGTGCCAGTGGGGTACGTGTATACCTAGGGTGCGCGTGAAGTTTCACACGCAAAATTCCCTGTGCAAGTGGGGTACGTGTATTCCTGGGGTGCGCGGGAAGTTTCACACGCTATTGGAGTGGGGTACGTGTATAACAGGGGTTCGCAGGAAATTTCACAGGCGAAATGCCCTATGTGAGTGGGGAACATGGAGTGCGTGGGAAGTTTCACACGGGATTGGAGCGGGGTACATGTATGACAGGGGTTCGCGGGAAGTTTCACACGCGAAATGCCCTGTGCGAGTGGGGTACGTGTATTCCTGGGGTGCGCGGGAAGTTTCACACGCGATTGGAGAGGGGAATGTATATAACAGGGATTCGCGGGAAGTTTCACACGCGAAATGCCCTGTGCGAGTGGGGTACATGTATTCCTGGGGTGCGTGGGAAGTTTCACACGCAATAGGCCCTGTGCCAGTGGGGTACGTGTATTCCTGGGGTGCGCGTGAAGTTCACACGCGAAATGCCCTGTGCGAGTGGGGTACGTGTATACCTGGGGTGCGCAGGACGTTTCACATGCGATTGGAGAGGGGAACGTATATACCAGGGGTTCGCGGAAAGTTTCACACGCGAAATGCCCTGTGCGAGTGGGGTACGTGTATTCCTGGGGTGCGCGGGAAGTTTCACACGCGATTTTGCTGTCAGAGCAGGATATGTGATTTTCGGGGGTTCGCAGGGAGTCCTACACGTTAATTGGCAGTGTGGGTCCTCCCAGGTTTTCCCTCTACACCCTCCATTGCCCCTGCAGGCAGCCCACACCACAGGGGACTACCCTGCACCCGTGGTCATGTCCCGCAGGCAGCCCATCCACCATGGGCATGCCCCCCAGCCAAGACACATGTCACCTTGCACTAGTGATCACCAATTCATGTTCCCCAGCACCCCCACCCCCCAGCAGTGAGGGGCACCTGCCAGCAGGCCCCCACACATGTCCCCCAGCACCCCCAACCCCCAGCAGTCAGGGGCACCTGCCAGCAGGCCCCCACTCATGTCCCACACATGTCCCACAGGACGCCCACCCCCCAGCAGTCAGGGGCACCTGCCAGCAGGCCCCCGCTCATGTCCTCCAGCACCTCCACCCCCCAGCAGTCAGGGGCACCTGCCAGCAGACTGCCACACATGTTCCCCAGCACCACCACCACCCAGCAGTCAGGGGCAACTACAAGCAGGCCCCCACTCATGTCCCCCAGCACCCCCACCCCCAGCAGTCAGGGGCACCTGCCAGCAGGCCCCCACTCATGTCCCCCAGCACCCACATCATGACGATCCTCAATCATGGGCCTCATGGCCACCCACACCACACCCCACGCCACCCCAGCCCAAAGACCCAAACAAGTATTGCATCCACCCACAGAGAAATGGCCATTACATGATACAACCCGAATGGCAAGTATGTACATGAACACATGTCCGTCACACACACACAATAGGTGCAAGTGAATGTGAAAACCCATATCATGACACACATGAAACCAATGAGAGAATACCACACATCGAAGTATGAAACAAAAATGTATTGAACACAACATGAATGTAATGAAAAAAAAAATCAATAATGGGAATAAGAAATAAAATGCAGCATGTCCGGAAAAAAATAAAAAGTATGAAATCAGAATCCAAAGAACTCCAAATGAAAATGTGTCCAAAGTCTCAGTCCAACAAAGCAAATCCAAGGGAAAAAAAAATATATGAAATCCACTACGCCATGGTGAAATTAAAATAAAAACGAGAAACATCCACTGTTCAACTATATACAAATCACCAATCCAGGGTCCGTGAGCCCAACAAATGAAATGGAACCTACAAAAAAGAGACCTAACTAATAATGAACTATATACAAAAATGTGGTGCATTGTCCAAGCAGCCCAAAATAAAAAAAACAGAAAGGAAACCTAACACTATCTAACTATTTACAATGGCAGCGGGCTAGTCTGACGGCTCACTTATTGATGTCCCGGGCCAGGGCATCATCGAACTCCAGCTCAATGTCCTGGAGGCGGTCCTCTTCCATGGCCCGAGGGTTCGCAGGGACGACGACATGTTCACCTCCAACTCCCTGCGAATTGCCTCGAGGCACTCGGCCCGCCTCAGGGCCCTCTGCATGGAGTTCTCTGCCCTGGCCATTGTGAGCCGTGCCTCTTCTGCCCGCTGCCGCTCCGCATCTATGGGCATGGCCCAACCGCTGCCACACGGAAGACACTTGAAATCCGGGGTCCTCCTGCGCTGAGGCTAATGCCTGCCCCTCCGATTTTGAAGGCCCCGAGCCATCATTGCTCCCACCATGTTGCTGCTGCTGTGCCTGTGCCTGTGCTTGCGCCTTGGCTCTTGCTGCCTGCACGTCCTCCTCCGGCTGGGGTGCAGTTGTCGTGTTGGCCACCCCTGCTGGTGGTCCGACTCCTGACTGTGGCAGGGATGTGTCCTCCACTAGCCTGGCCACTGGGTCAGGGGCAGCTCCACAGGGTACCCAGGTGACACATGGGTGGGAAGATGGCATGGAGGACGACTGGTGCGTAGGGGGTTCAAGTGAGGAGGGGGTCGCAAGACGGTCCAGCACACAGAGGATTCCAGCACCGGTGACCCATCCCAATAGGTAAACATGGTCAAAGAGGCATATGAGACGACGTGCAGTCTCTCCACGAAAAGACTGCAGGTCACCTCGCATACCCCATTGACGCAACGCTATCCCACTCAGAACAGGCTCAACACGGTCCCGGATAGCCACGTCCGCAGGGAGAGGAAGGCCAGTTGTCGTGCGCTCATCCCCTCCCTGAAAATGGGTCTGGACGTAGGCATCCCTGCTGGTGCCAGATGATGCAGTGACCGGATCAGGGACAGGATTACACACAGGCACCTCTGCGGCGGCCTGTGCTGCCTCCTGTCCATGCCCCTGCACCGCACCACTAGCGCCAGTGGAATCCGCACCTCCAGACCCCGTGTGTGTCCCTTCCACAGCCTCCTCCTCCACCAAACCCCCCACCAACCTGGATTACTCCATGCCATCTTCATCCATTGGACCCTGTGGGGTCTCAGCTGCCCCTTCTGCTGCTGAGGAGTCCATCTCTGACCTCTGCCTCTTGGACCTACCCTCGGCAGCTGTGGCCTGGGACGCGGCACCAGACTCCTCACTCCCCGACGAGATGACAATCTGGGAGGGGAGCCGGGCCTTGCATCTCCAGCTGGTGGTGCGATCCCTGCCGCTGTGCTCCACAGCACCCTCCCAGCCCTCTTCATCAGTTGACGCTGCAGACAAGGAGAGATAAAACACAGACATCAGGGCACTGTACAATGGACTGATACACACATGACAGTTGCACATGAGTGGCAGTATCAAACTTCAGACATGGCATCACACTCCACGACACACATGTCATTTCAACTCACACACATGAGCATTGCCACAGCAATATTGCACCAGGCAGCAACATCCATACACATTCAACAGCATGAACAGCCGAAGGTGAGCCTGACATCACATGAAACACAGGGAGTGCACTAGACACGCACACACGCCACCACACTTACATGCATGTCTACATCTCCTCCACCTGTCACAGTGATGTGATCGCCATACATGTCACATCTGGCATTCAGCCTTCTACATATCAGTGTCACGTGCATCCATGTTGCATCACAGTTGCACACTTGTCAAATACACACACATGCACATGTACACAGTGCAGATACATGCAGCAGGAACCACCATCCATGTGTGACACCACAACCATGCCAACGTACATACACAGAAATTCAAACATGTGTGCTACCACACCTGCATTTGCACAGCATGCTTAGCAACACATACACCATCGATGTGTCTCACACCTAAGAGGACTCACATGTGGCAGTCTCACGCCCCTGTTCATACACATCCCTACATGGCCCTACGAAAATACATGTGCAACCTGCACACTACTGGCACTCCACCACACACACAGCGTCCAATCAGTATGCATGTACACTTATCGCTCGACTCCAGACAGGTTTGCCTCTCAAGGACCTGGATGTGGAGCGCTGGGCATATGTGTTCCAGGACCCTCATCTGGTGGTCGGAAAGGTGGCCCCGGCGCCCCTTGGCATCCGCTGCCTTCAAGAGGCGCCGGGCCTTGTTGAGGGTCCTGGACCTGAAGTCCTCCCAGAGCTTCTTGACATGGTGTAAGTCGCGGACTGCCACCCCCTCCGCGTTGATGGCAGTCACGATATCCATCCAGATCCTGGTCCGTCCTTGATTGTCGGTGCGTGAACTTCCGATGAGAGCATCATACAGCCCCAGGACTTGCTCAACCAGGACACCAACTTCCCTGTCACTGAAGCTGGTGGCCCTCTGCCTCTCTGGCTGGGGGTTGCCAGTGGTGCCAGATGGTGGTGTGCCCGACATGGCAACCCCAGAGGCAGGAGTGGGTGGGCAACTGGGTCCTGGGGCTGGGCTGTGGAGTGATGGTTTCCCAGTCGGGAGTCTTCGGTTCCAGCAGGGGTGGTCACAGCAACTGCACCCCTGGCTGACGTGCAGGCAGCAAATAGCAGGGCACGTGGGCAGCAGGCAGTCAGGCAGCAGCAGATGGCAGGTGGGAGCGTGCCCGGGGCTCTGGGGGGCAGTAATTCGGCCTTCTGGGCAGGAGCGTGGTCTTCCGTGTGTTGTTGCATGCCCAGCTTGATACGGAGTGATTTGGCACGTGAACATTTTGCACGTCAGCGTGTAATTCGAGGAAAGGCCCTTCGCGTGTAAGCGCGTCAGCACACGTACGCGGTTTCATTAGACCAAAGGCCCTTAGCGTGTAAGCGCTTCTGTGATGTGACTCGCGTGGGCATTTCCCTCGTGACGTGGGCATAGTGGTTCAGCGCGCATGGAAAAAATGCACATCCCCGTGTGGATGCTTGTAATCCGAGGAAAGGGCATACGCGCGTAAGTGACGTGACGTGCGCGGGCGTTTCTATCAACACGGGTGCATGTTCATCGTACACGTCCAAAAACGTCCTAGTGTCAGCTTGTGTAATTGGAGCAAAGGGCCTTAGCGCGTACACGCGTAAATGACGCTGTACGTGTGGGCTGCTTTAAAAGGTACGTGTAGGACTCAATTCCCTTGTACGAGCGAGTGGGTGAATTCTGTACTTCTTGTCGGTTCACACGCGATTACTTCACAGCGTTTCAAGTTCGTACTCCCTGTTACCTCTGACAGCGTTCTTTATTTTTTTTGGGCCTGTTTCCTGAAACAGCGTTCACTTCTTCTTTTGTCCTGTCTCCTCAGACAGCATACAGTTCTTCTTTTGGTGGGGGTGTTGCCTACGCGCACACGTGTGTTTATTTCACGTTATTTTTCCAGACAGACAGTGAGTCGCGCACGCATTTACCAACTGTGCTTGCATCGTGTGTCGCGTACCCCTTCAGAGGTCATTGTAGGCTGCGTGTAACACGCGTATGCTTGTTTTTGTGTTTCTGGGTGCCACAGCGTAGTGCGGGTTCATTTTTCCACGCACGTGGTCTACGAGGGGTTGCATGCACGTTACTTTTTTATTTTGGGGTGCCTGTGCGTTGTGTGACCCGTCATCTTCCCCCAGGGGTCACAGACAGCCTTGCTAGAGCACTAGGGTACGAATTCCATCTAGTACCCTACCCCTTCCACCCCCAATTGCCCAGGACAATTATTTACTGCAACTCCCATACGCACAACAACATCAGTGCCATGGTTGGGAGGCGATCTAGCAGTAAGGGAGGCAAAGGTGGCTGACCTCCAAAAGGTGGGTGTGGTGGGTGCGGTAGGGGACGTGGCCAGGATTTGCAGGGTGCCCCTAGACCCCCATGTGTGGAGGACCAATCAGGGACACCCATGCCCCCCCATGGTTGAGGGAAACGTGCCTGACACCATCCCAGCTCAGCCCTTGGTGGACCAGCCCATTGTGGCCCTGAGCCGGCACAGGATGACTCCCAGGCTGACTTCCAGGTCAGCAAGTCTAAGCCACGTGTGTGGCGGTGCAAGTTGCTGTCACCAGGCCACGTGGATCTGGGGCAGCGATATTATCTGCTGCCCCAAGTAGGCAGGGTGGGGAGGCTGCAGGGGCAGCTGCAGCTCTATCCACCCCAGCTCTGAGTCTCCCAGCCGGGACAGTGTCGGTCCTGGTCCATCAAACTGACGTTGCCCCTGCCAACATCACACTTCAGCCAATGCCTGCACCAAGACCTATGGTCATTGTGCCTTCGCACACTCCCAGTACCCAGTCCACCTGCGCTTCTGCCCCTACTGACCAGAGCAGCGCAAGCCACTCAGGCTCATCTCCACCTTTGAAGAAGAGGAAGAAGGGTGCTCTGGCACTACAGGCTGAGACCCCAGACACGGCTACATAGTCCGGCACGTCAAAGAAGCCTAGCTTTAATGACCCCGAACTTGATGCACTTGTGAGCTATGTGTCGGCACATAGCCGCGAAATGTTGGTGACTGCAGGGTGCAAGACCACACCTGGTCAACGTAGGGCACACTGGCAGACCATTATGGACCGCATAAGTGCCCTTGGATTTGTGAGGCGCACAGCTGATGATTGCTACAAGCGGTGGAATGACCTGAAACGCAGAGCAAAGAACAAGCTGGCCTCAAATCATGCCGCTACTCTGGTGACTGGCGGTGGGTATCCACAAGAGGACAACAAACTCACTGAACATGAGTCTGTTGCTGGGACCTTTGTCACAGAGGAACAGATCCAAGGTGTGGGAGAACTACCTGATTACGACGCATTGTCCGGTGAGTGCCCATGCGTTTGTGTGTAATCCATGTGTATGTTGTTTGGGTGACGGGTTCTGATTGAGTGCCAGGTGAGGGTGTGTACTCCTAAGTGTTATAGGTCACTCATTTTCTTCCTCCCATACATTCACGTGCCTTGGATTTGGGTATGACTGTATCCCTTCTGCCCACAGTTGCCAATTACGCCCACATTAGTGCACTTTACCTTGAACTGTCATCTTTCAACTACATTGTTCAGAGTTTGTGAGTGTTCATTCAGGCTGATTGTTTCCACTCTCCCATTTTTACTACGCATTATTCTGCCCTATTGCAACATATGTGATATGCTTCGGTCATTGTTTACAGCCCACACTCGGCCACTACTTTTACCTGGTTATGTTATTGATTACACCATTCAGGCCGAATGAGTATTGGGCTGCAGAAATTTTTTATTAGGGCCTGATTGCATGTGGAAGATGACAGATGTTTCCTGTAATGTTAAAGTGACCAACCATTGATCAGCCCACAATGACTGTGTTATTGGACACTGGATGTGTTTCAGTGTGTGGCACATGCATATTTTGCAACCCTATTCAGCATCAATCTTCGCACGCATCATATCGATGTGACATGCATGTGTGGCAGTACTCATTCACTGACATATTGCTGTAGTTTTGTAATTTACCGTGGCTATGCTACATGACATCTGTGTGGTGGCATGTGTCATGTATGTGTATTGGACATGACACTCACAGGCTGATGTGTGATGCCAGTGCTACCCAACATGCTGAAAATGTGTTGCATATCCATCTTGCTCTCCCCAGTGTCTGCCTTTTTGACTCCACTTCCAACTCTTTGACAGTGCATGCATGGCAGGGTTATAGTCATGTGGGACATGTGTAATTCATGTACTGGATCTCTGGCTTATCACGGCCTATGTGTGTGCTATGGTGCTCATGCCTGTTTCCATGTGTTGTCTTTCATGTTTTTGCAGGTTATGACGCACTTGGTGCTGTTGAGGTTGAGGAGATGGTGCAGACCCAGGAGGAATCTCAGGCACGACCAGGCATCAGTGGGGGACGTGGTGTGGTGGTGGGTGAAAACCCAATGTTACTGTAGACCATACTGTCCAGGGGTGCCTCTGGGTGCACCTCCCCAGACCTCTATTCAGGTGCTGAGTCGGATGATGAGACTTATGTGCCGTCGCAGGTAAGTGTTTCTTGCAGGGGTTCTGTTCTGTCCAACCTATCTGGACCAGGGGTAGAACCTTCTATGGGGATGTCAGTGTTGGTAGGTCTGCCTTTGGTGGTTACAGATGTAGGGCCACAGCATCTGATCCTGTTCCTGGGCCAGCAGATTAGAGGGGGAATGCAGTCCTGTAGCCTCATGGAGTGCCAGAACAGCAAGGTGCAGATCGCCTTGCCCCAAACAGGTGTGGTGACCGTCGACGCGGTGGCCGTGCCCCACCAGGCAATACTGTATGGGAAAACTCCATGTACAGTATGGCAACCCAACAAGCGGCATCAGTAGAAATGATGGCTCAGGCAATGGAGAGGGTGGCCACTTTCCATTATCCCCCCTGAAAGGCAGATTGAGCAACAACAGCAGGCAACAGACTCCATTTGCCAATCACACAGGGAAGACATGTTGGCGTCCCACAGGGACAGACGGACGGCACTGGAGACTCTGCGCAAATCCATATCAATAGAGTCCCAGGCCACAGGGAACCCCTAAGGGTAGAACTACATAACCTCAGGCAGACTCTGGTTGCACTTGAGGCTTCCAGTAATTTACGGGCAGAACAGCAGCTGGAGCAGCTCACACGTTCGCTCTCAGCTGAGCTGCATGCAACACGTCAGGAGATTTGGGCATCACGCGAGGCCATGCGTGCAGAAATGCAGGCAACCTGTGATGTGCTGCATGTGGATCTCCACACTTTAATCCTCCAGAATCAGACCTTTCAGACCCACATGCTTGCTGCCATGGAGGACCATACCAGTGCTTTGCGTGGGGTGCCTCCCATAGTGCCACCGCCTCCTGATGCAGCAGCAGAGGATGAGCAGAGCGACAGCAGTTCTCCCACAATGGCATAGCCGTGCAGGCCATGAGCCCAAGGAGGTATTTTTTTTTTCACAACATACACGCAGGTGGGTGTTGGTGTGCACCCTGTCCTCGAACCTCCTGGGTGGCCTCCCCCACCCCCCCACCCCCCTTGCCCCCCACATGGCCATTTTTTTTTTTTTTTTTAAAGTGTGTTGCCTTGTGTGGTCCCTCTGGGCATCCACTGTATTCCGGCTGGGCACATGCAGGGTTGTCCTGAGTTTTGGTTTGATGCTTGGGTTTGTGAGACACACACCCCTCCTGCTTCCCGTTTCCATGGGCTTGCAAAGGGTGTGACCAAGTGACAGTGAATTACACAGTGACATTGGGCTCCCATGAGCTGTGTGGGCAGTCTGTAGTCAATACTGTGTAGACATCCCTAGTGGATATTGTTGTTGTATTGTACACTGCATGGTGTATTGATATGTGCTTGTGCATCCATGTCTTCCTCCTAATCTGCAGGTTCCTTCCTAATGTCTTCACAAGGCCGTCTACTTTGCAGATGCAGTTCATGTTGTATGCAGTACACTGAGACATTTGCGTGGCAGCAACACTCTACAGTTGTAAGGGGTCGATGTGCTGGTGTATTCAGGTTGTAAGACTACCACTACTTGAACTTAGTACTGTCATGTTTTTGCATTTTTCCATGGTGTGTTGCAGCATTGTGTTGGTGGTAAGTATTTGGTAATGTGTGCTGTTAGTTATATATATGGGAGCATATTGTGTGTGGGCAGTTTCCAATAGGGACAATGTACTTTGTGACACTTGTCAGGTCTTGTGCATTGCTTTTTCTGCTTTCACATTGCATGACATGCCATGGTGTGTTTGGTGGTGGAGCTGGGGAGGGGTTGGGTGACATGGCGCTGTTCTCATGTTGTATTTAGCAAGGGGTAATGAATTTAGCAGCATAGATGTATTTCTTTTGATGACACAGCATTGGTGGTGTTTGGGTAGGTAGGTATGCACACAATGTAACACTTCTAGGTGACCAATCTCAGGCTGGTATGGTTGTAACAGTTGAGTGTCCCTTATGTCATCATCATTGATTGTCAACTGGTATGTGCCAGGGCAGTGTGCACTCCACAGGGGTGTGATTTCTATGTGAAGTAATTAGCACCAGCTGCGTACGGGCTGCCTCACCACGTGCCCTTTCCCCTCCCATGCACAGCGGGCATGGATGTGGTTGGGGATGTGGGGGCACCACCATGTCCACGGCCAGGCCCCGGCGTGTTGCAACGTTGTGCAGGACACATGCTGCCACTATGATCCTGCACACTACTGGGGGAGCGTATAACAGCTGCCCGCCAGAACGGTCAAGGGAGTGAAAGCATGACTTGAGCACTCTGAATGTGCGCTCCACTATGCCCCGGGTTGCATATGGGCTGTGTTATATCTTACCTCGGGTGGCGTGGTGGGGTTCCGATTTGGTGTCATCATGTGGGTGCTCAGAGGGTAGGCACTGTCCCCTGGGGAGGTGGTGATGGGTATCATTAGTGGGGTTGTGGCATTACTCAATATCTGACATGCATGCATGCGCAGTGGCATTTATACTCACCAAGTAGCCATGTATCGCCATGCCGCCCAGCTTCTAGGTCCCGGTTTAGGGTTGACATTCTGTAAATGAAAATGTCGTGGGTGGACCCTGGATAGTTGGCATATACTGAGGTGATGATTCCCTTGGCATCACATACTACCTGCAAGTTGATGGAATGCCAGTGCTTGTGGTTTCTATAGATGTGCTCAGATGCCCTGGGTGGACGTAGAGCCACATGGGTGCAATCAATGGCACCTAGCACTTTGGGGAATTGTGCCACCCCATAGAAATCCTGGATGGCAGGCTGCCTTTCTGCAGGTGTTCTGGGCAGGTATATGTGCCTGCAGACTGATGGGCGTGCAGTCATGATGGCCAACACCTGGTGTAGGCAGCGTGACTGCGTGGTCTGTGACACCCCCCCACTATAGCACTTGTCCGCTGAAATGATCCATTGGACAAGAAGTGCAGTACATTGAGTACCTTCTCCAGGGGGCTGAGTGCTTGCGAGCACAGGGTGGGTGATGTGAGGTCATCCTCCCACTCACTCACCAGGTCGAGTATTATGTGAGGTGGAAACCTGTACCTCCCATACACCTGGTCATCAGGCATCCCAAAAAGGCTGGTTCTGGATGTAAACATTCTGGGCCTGACTATCCTCCTCCTCCCTTTGCGGTATCCCACGACCACTTCTGCTAGGAATGGTATATTCATCTTGGCGTCTGAGCTCGTTTGTTGTTTGCATGCACTTTTATGCTGCGCGGGTCCAAGTACGCCTGCTTCCTGCTGGTGTACGTGTTTCCGGATTAGCGCGTCTTCTTTGGCGCATGCATTAGCCCCGTTCGATTCCATGAATACGTATTGTAGACGCGCGTGTGGGCGTTCTGCGCATTTGCCTCCTGTACTTCCCCTGTGACGCCCACATTTTCACACGTTGTCCCCATTCCGCGTGTTACGCCCCCTGTTCCGCCTACTTTTGTTGTGTTCGCTGCGCTATGTGCGCTTTCACGGTGCGCTTAGCGCATGCTGTTTGGAGACGTGTGAGCCAGCGTGCACCACGCAGAATTTTAGCGCACATCCAGGGATTTACACGTGCACAGACTTCCATGAATCGCTGTGCGCAGGTTTTGCTGCGATGTTCGCACTTGCACTGCGATTCGCACGCTTTTGCACGCTTGTGCTGAAAATGTCAGCGCACATTAATTCCATGAATCGGCCTCTTAGGCTTTAGTATGCATAACACAAATCACTAGCTATATGAAAAAGGTTTTGCATAACCAGAATAGACGGATGACTCGAATTAGCAGCTTCACGGAATATAAGTGTTCAAGCATGGATACAGTCGACCAATTGAAGGCAAATAGTGAAGGCACACGCCTCATACCATAGATAGTGGACGCAGATTGGAAGCTACCAGGAAGGTGCATATTTCCGGACATAGACTGAGATAAGTGAGGGAAATGTTTTTCAAGTGGTGTGGCCATTAGTGAGCAAAGATCCATATGTCTGTGGTGGGCAATATATCGATGGACACTATTATTATATACGAAGCAACAAGCCAACCGTTGAAATCATGAATGAATATTTTTTTGAAAAGCATACCCTGAGAATGAAACCACCCCAAAGGGATGACAATTTTAATATGTTTAGGAAGTGACAATTTTGGCATTTTAAGCAATGTGAGGTTAAATGAATTACCCAGGATCACAATCATTGGCACAATGGTGAAGCTAGCCTCTGCATGTTCTCTACTTTATCATGTTGCTTTCTTGTGCGTCTGATTTGCAAGGTGTAATTATTTGCAAATATTTGACATTCATGAAATAAAATAATCCCACTTTGTAGAATTTGCTTGGAAAGTATGCAATTCACATAACCCAACATTAATGTTTTTAAACACAACACATTATAGGAGTATGTTATGCATATTAGGACTTATTCTAGCTTAATTCTCACCATCTCCCAAGGAAAGTATACAAGTACCAGGATACTAATTGATATGATCTTAAAACATCTAATCTGTTTTTTTTTTTGTATTTTAAACTCTCACAATACAGAGACTTGCGGTATGTTGGTTATGATGTGTAGAAGAACCTTTGCAATTGTACTAAAAGCTAGTCATTTTTTGGGTTAATAAGAGGACATGAAAATATGCTTGCCAGAGGCCTGTAACATTTAGTCAGAACCCTTCTGTCTAGGAACGCTGCTACTAAAATCACATTTATAAAAAGAAAGATCAAGCAATGGCCTTGAGAATAGCACCAGAAAGTGAGATGGCAATCATGTTCATGGAAGAAAGAACAGTACTTTACAGTGAGAGAATGATCACAGCATTGTCTGCTGGCAGCGCAAGGATGTGAGCCTGGCCACCGGGCTTCCACAGTCTCCAAATGTGGCTATCTAATCTCCTCTCCGACTAACACTTTATGCTCATCATTGTGAGTGGCTGCCCAGGTTTTACAACCCACATCTGGAGGAATCAATTTCTGCACCTTCACCGTACTGATGCTATGTAACATTTTATAGCTAGCAGTATCTGGAGCAGGTATGCTGTTTTGCCTATTGTAGGACAATAGGTGTTGCTATCAACAAATTATACATATACGTGAAGGTTTGTCAACTTCAGACATAGGATAGGCAGAGGAGGCCATGTTGGAATTTGATTTTGTGATCTGGCATACAAACACACATCTCTGTACCCAGTGGTTAATGCACAGAGCTACTTTCTAAAGTATTACACACTTACAATTTATGAATATGTAGTTCAGTTTCGGTTACTGCACATGATCAATATATTGCTCACAGAAAGGCGAGAATGCTAAATTGTGCCTTATTGACAATACAAACTATTCATACCAGAGACAGAATTACAGGATTAATTGATCAGAGTAGGATGTTCTTGTCAATAGTAAGGCAGTAGGTTTAGCGCATAAGCAGTGCTCCAAAACATATTTAGATATTTGTTCTGTTTTGTGAACCATGAGAACTGTCTTCTTTGAATCAGGCTTTCATGTGGGCCCTCCCTCCTAAGGGCGGGGCACGGGCACCTGCCCCTTTCTCCAGCTCATAAAGAAGTCACTGAGCTGAACCCACATTAGCCTAAAAAATTTGGAAAACATCAACCCTGCTCTGCAAACAATCCACTGGCTCCCCATCAAATGTATAATCCAACTGAAAACGCTATGTATAATCCACTGCATCTTCCATTGCAGGTGGCCAGAAATCACAAAGAATACATGTATCTAATGACAGCCAGTAAGGATGCCTCAATTTAATGATCAAGGTCATGATGTTCTTTAACACATCTAAAAGTTGGAATGGCTTTGCTTTCTTCATTTTCACGTCAGTTATATTCAGTAAAATTTGATTTATTTCTTTATTTCAATATTTTTCTTTTTTCGACTGTCATTTTTACAGTGTACCCTTTGGAGGGTGCCATCTGTTTCTCTTAGCCATCCTGTCTAACCATACTTCTATTATTTCTCTCCAAAAGTCCTCACTTAAAATGCTTCAGGGTCCATTATTTAAACAGAAACATCTAGGTAGATCCTCTTTCTCTGTTCTGCCCACCCGCTCCCAGTTCTGCGTCCTTGCCCCTACCGTTTACCAATTATTTCAGAAAACAATGTAAAGATTGGCTCTTTCCTGTACAGTTCCTTGCTCTTCTTGTGGGTTCTGGGCTAGTACAGCACAGCTGCAAATGCACTGTATCCAAACTTGATAAAGAAAAGCGAAATAGACACATTGTACCAACTGTAGTAGCTTCTGTGGTGGTCGAGTCAATACATCTAGTGACTCTTGATGTAGCAAATGGTTACAACTCACTAAGGATTACTGATTACCTAGGGTTGCAATAATGCTGGGCAGAGGTTATCGATTGCAAATAGATCTTCTCGGGCCTGCAAAAGGGGCATTTCAGGTTTCCTGGGCCTTTGCTAATGATTAGGAAGGTTTGAAGATTGAAGTGAGGATTTCATGGAGATTATCCAGGAATTACTAAACAAAGGGTAATTTAGAGAATTTCTGGGGATTCATTTCGAAGGATGACAAACAGATTATTTTGAGCATGTATTGTATTATATAGAGATTAGTGGACGTAGCTAAAAAAGGGTTAAAGATTACATATGGAATGGTTGAAGGTTGTTAAACAAGGATTGGCAAGTGAAGTGCAAAGGTAAAATATATACAGACTTCAACTTAATGCAGAGGGGATGTCTGCATTTTTTTGTGTACTGTTTTGTTCTTGGTAAAGACGATTCCTTTTTGTAAATGGTGTCTAACTAAATGTATTGGTGTAAAATCTGCTGAACATTAATAAAAAATGGGTGGCGGTGCAGAGGGAGTGTCATAAAAATAAGAAAGTCCAACAGCCACTGCTTTGATTCATCACCATTATATGAGATTGTGTTGTTATGGTACAAATGCTTACTTGTTTCAATAAATAGTGCATCCTCTATTAGTACCCAGCGGGGGTGTGGCCTTGTCCTCCCATCCAAAGGGGAGGCTCGCAGTGGGGGCATTACCATACAGTAATCCCGCTGCTCCGAACGTCCTCAGGGCTGGATGCCACCATCTCCTTGCCGGGTACCACAGGTAAGTGCTCCCCCACCTCTACCACCAACTTCCCACAGATTTCTCTCCTTCCCGCTCCACTTACCTACACCTTTCTCGTCTCGCGCCTTCCCGGTTTGACCCGCTCCCAATCCGTGACATGCCGCCATGGACAGGAAGAAGGGACCACATCTCATCCAATCCATGGTGGCCATATTTATTTTTCTTTTCTTTTTTTCAGTTGTAAAACACAAACCTGATAAAAGTCACTATTAGTACCTGGGTCAAACGAGCCTGGGTACTAATAGCAATTAGCCCCTCACTGGTCGGGCGGGGGTGTTATCGCTTAATTAAGTTTACTCGCATTATTTTAAGTGAAATCCAGAGGCTGTATGGGGACAGTGGGTTCTAGAAGCTGGTAGGGCCC
The DNA here is from genome assembly GCF_040938575.1 of Ambystoma mexicanum. Classification (NCBI taxonomy): domain Eukaryota; kingdom Metazoa; phylum Chordata; class Amphibia; order Caudata; family Ambystomatidae; genus Ambystoma; species Ambystoma mexicanum. The sequence goes on along the minus strand of NC_090923.1, from coordinate 770,865,637 downwards.
AATAGTAGGAGCAACCTGGGAATTCTCCCTGCAGTCCTTTGTTAAGGTCAAGAGGTCCCAGGATCTCTCGTATAGTGTAGCAGTATTTATTAGAAAGGATGATACCACCAACTGAATGTAGGGGATTTATCTGGCATGCACATACTTTTTTTGTTTCTACCACTTCATGCATTTTACGAAGTTAACATGTGATAATCCTCAAAGGAAACCATCAAACAGATATCACTGCAAATCAGCCCTGTTCCAAGATGTGAATTGCCTATCATTGTCCATCTCCATTGTGTTTCAGGTTTTTCTGCCAATGGGGAGAGATATAAACAGATGCGCCGATTCTCCCTCACGACTCTGAGGGATTTCGGGATGGGAAAAAGGAGCATAGAGGAGAGGATTCAGGAAGAGGCGAAGTTCCTTGTGGAAGAGCTCAGAAAAACAAAAGGTTTGATGTTGTATTTGACGTTTGCTAAAATTGCAATCAAGGGAAAACAAATGATTTTTATCCAGGTCGAAAATGGTATAAGGTCTTGAAACTATTTTAATGCACCAAAGCGTTGATTGTAGATTACTTTGAAAAACATCTATTTCAATCTGAGTAGTTAGTCCAGGGTACATTCTCATTTAGGAAATGCTCTCTAGATGCTACAGAAGATCAATATCTCTTCTTTGAAAGGAGGAGTATGCTTTCAATCCTATTGCCATCGTTTAATCCATGCATGGTTAAAAGCAAAACTGTAGATTTTAGATTAAAAAAAACAATTTTTGTGGGATTTGGCAGAGCAGCACTGGAGCAGCTAGCTGCCAAACTCATTGTGTGTCAAGTATCATTGCCCGCACTTCCAGCACACTAGACTGTTTCACTCACACTATCACTGCTGATGGAAAACTGCCTCTGAGATGCCAATATCGGTTGGGCTTTACTTGAGTCCAGTAAGGAAGGGCCTGGCAGTAAAGCATGAGGATGTTGGACATAACCCTACTGCCCATCACTGACTCTCCTGTTCTCACTTTTTATCAAATTATATTGTAATGCACTCACCTGGTTGAAAACTTTCATCACAGTGTCCTGCCATTTCATTTTGTTTGTTTCGCTCACTGGCATTTATAGATACTTCCCTTGTCCTTACTTTGCTTGAGCTGCATGAGATATGTTATGTCCACCACCCAAGATATAGATGCCATTCTGCTTGTAGCCCAACCTAGACTCTGAGGTGATTTACCTTGGGACATTTGATATGTGAATTCTGAGGCTAAAGAAGGGCTACCAAACATAGTTACTGAATCATGGCTACCCACGTTAACGTGTGTGCATGAAGAAAGAGCAAACAGACAGATCTATGAGAGGTCGGTAGACGGCGCAGCTTGGTGTTTCTCAAAAAAAAGGTTAAAAGAACACACAGGATCGTGCAGACCTGAATGCATGACCACTAGAGGTAGAGATTTGAGAGAGATTGGGCACAGGTGCGAGAAACAGAGATAATAGGTTCATACATGTCAGCAAAAGAACCTGTGAAGTAAAATGAAGAGTGGCAACGGAGGCAAGGAGGCAAGATGGGACAAGCCAAAGAGAGACAATTCAAAGGCATGCATGTCAGCCATACATTAGTCCTGAGTGTGAGAGAGATTCAGCATTTAGTGTGCGTATGTACATAGTAGTTTTTGAATTTAGACGTTTGAAGGGGCGGGAGCGGGGGACTTGTAGTGTCTTTGGATTTATTGATGCTATTCACATAAAAAGCTCTTAAACGTACGTGGTTCCTATTTTGGTTCTACCTATCTATTCCTCACCCTAAGCTTCCAGGGTATGTGTTTTATTTGTCCAAGCTTTCTTGCTCCATTCTGAGCTAAGCTACCCTCCTGTGATTAGAGTGAAGAGGGAAAACATTTTAAGAGTTGTTTTCCATGATAGGTGAGCTTGACTGGTACTCTACCAAACTAAGAATTTGTAAAATATCACAACATTGGCTGTTTCAGCGTAGATGGTATTTGGCCAATACACTACCTTAAGTCTTTATCATGATATGGACATGTAAGGAGGCAATGTGGGTCAGTTGTGTGGAGAATCGACAAAACATCTCATGAATAAAAAGCTGGCTGAGCAACAAGCCTCTCCATTGAGGCCCCTATCGCCTGTCTTTCAAGCCTGCACTTATTTTGTAAATGTTCTGACATCAGACCCAGCTGTAACCATTGGTCTGGTCTCCCTAGTTGTTATTGTTCTTTTTCTGTGTATGTAACGTTTAAGTTTTGCAGTGCCCAGTTACCTCAGGGTTCGGAGAGCGATACAAATGATAAACAAATACAAAATACAAATACAAAAGTAGATGTTTTAAAGGCTTTCTCAGAGTGAGGTTGTCATAAACACCTGTGGGGAAAATGGTTTAATCCACATCTAGAAGGACGTTTCTCACTTGAAAATAGATAAGCACAA